>NC_143049.1:7961000-8307500 GCF_057628025.1 Oncorhynchus mykiss
TGACCTTAATTGCCTACCGTCTGTAAGCTGTTAGTGTCTTAACGACCGTTCCACAGGTGCATGTTAATTAATTGTTTATGGTTCATTGAACAAGCATGTGAAACAGTGTTTAAACCCTTTACAATGAAGATCTGTGAAGTTATTTGGATTTTTACAAATTATCTTTGAAGGACAGGGTCCTGAAAAGTGGCCGTTTCTTTTTTTTGCTGAGTTTATGAAGATGAAAAATGATCAGACCAACTGTACTTCTTACTGTAAAAATGATTGGTGAAAACACATCTAGGTTGCAACTATTGTGGTTAAATACAAGTAATATTTTTTTTCTGAACTGGAATAAACTGATTGAAGCAAGATGCTTTTTGAGGCAAACACACTCACACAGGTCTGGGTTGTTCATCTACAGCAGGAAGCGGTCTCCTGCCTGACTGAGAAAGCAGTAGATGTTCTGATCCAGTTTGTCACCACATGCCTGTGTGAGTTAGGGTTCTCAACTCTGGCGTAATTAATGAACAAGTACAGAAACAGACTCAATGCTGAGGACGACCTCAGGGTTGCAGTGTCCAAAACTGAGCCCAGAATAAACATGCTCGTTGAAAACTTCAACCAGCCACACACCTCTCATTAGGATAGTATGTGTTTTTCTGGTCTAGATCTGTGTGATATGATCAGTCAGTTAATTCCAATTTAGAATACAAATGATGTATTGTATTTTAACAATAACAGTTCCAACCTAGATTTGTTTTCAACAATACTTTCTACAGTAAGATGTACAGTAGGCCTGATAATTTTTCATCTGTACTGTTACTTAGGGTTGCACTGTCAAAAACGGAGCCTGTGTGTGTGTTTGTGTAATGTTATACATCTGTGTCATGTGATCAATCCCTTTTTTCCAGCTCAGAATGAAAATGATTTATTGTATTTTAACAGCAACCGTTCCAACCTCGACAGATATGTAAGAGTGTTTTTAATGGGGGAAAATAAACATGAATAGCTATTTTATATTTACTTTATTTGATATTTGTCTATATTGCATTTGTTTTAGGCTGGCATAAGGGCAATGACATGTACTTGAAATATAGTTGCATGTTTTCATAAGTTTGGGTCCCAGGAAAACACAGAATTTCGAATTTGGGTCCCAGGCTGAAAAAGTTTAAGAAACTATAGACAGAGACATTCTAGATACACAGAATTGCAGAGATACATTGATGTTCCAGCTGTGGTAGCAGCTTGTCACTCCAATTACATGGACGATTCTAACCCTTGAACTCAGACGGTGTGTGTCTTACCTGGTTCGACATGAGGCTTCCCCCAGAAAACACCAAGGACCTCTATCACGAGCAGTTGTCCTGTAGCAGTCCTGGGGTGGTGGTAGAGACATCCTCTGTGTGGAGGGTGATAGCCAAGCACAGGTGCAGCCTGGAGAAATAAAAAATAAAAAGCATTTTGTGTCAGCCAGGGGGCTTGAACAAGGCTGGGTGGACTACATGCCAGCTGCCAAATCCAGAGAGAGAAAGAGGGATGGGGGGAGAAAGCAAGGCCAGGGTTATGCTAAATCAGGAATGGCCACTCTTGATGCTGCAGGGATGCTTTGTATGTAGGCTTTTGTTTCAGACCAGAACCCACCTGAACCCACCATTTCCTTATTTTTGAATTAAGTTACCCATGGATGCTTAGAATTCAACTTTGATGTTTTTGGGTCAACACTAAGATGTTTTATTTGTATCAAGCTTTATGGGTGATAACTGGGCCCGGTTTCCTAAAAGCATCTTATGGCTAAATTAATCGTTGGAACCTTTGTTAAACCTCAGAGCTGTTTCACCAAAACCATAGTTTCTAAAGTTGCACTTAACAACGCTTGCTAAATAATCATATTGAAATCAATGTCATGTTCAATCAATTTATTATATTTTGCTAATTGTAGGCTACTGTCTAATTTCTGCCTCAATTTATTTCATGTGTAACAATGTATGCCAAATCTGTGATTTAGTGCATTATTATATGGTAGCCTACGATAAGCCGCAATATTTGCAGCCATAGGCCTAGGCCTGTAGGTGATAATCTCTCTATGAGCTGATCCGTCGCCAGTATTGTGCAGACTGATCATAGAGCATCGCTGCTGTTCTTTTGATCCTATCAATACACGACACGCCTCAACTACGCACTTGAGCGAACGTTCTCTCTGCATGGTGTTTTGGGAAACTTATGTTACATCTTCAGCCCTTCTACGAAAGATACATTCATAAACCGAAAATCCTTCGCTCATTATTTCAGTAGCCTACCAAATGAGGGTGTAATTTGCAGAATCGGCCACCAGGGAGCTGTACAAGGCCAGAGGTACAGTAGAGGCCAAGCCGGGGCTGATTCAGGTGGTTGAAGTATCCAGTGCATTTCAGTCAGCTGTGTTACCTAATAGTCACATTTAGAGAGAATATGCACATTTCGATGTGTGTCCTTTTGTGATACACAATATTAACTCAAGAAAAATGAGAAAATGCTGAATAACTTGTTTTGGTGACAGTGTTGGAGGGGTTTTTGGAAGGGATGGGGGAGGCTTTGGTACAGGATTTGGGGGTTCGGGAGAAACGAGCTGGGAAGCAGGATTAGCTAGTGGGGAGGAAGGCTGAGTAGTGGCATTGTTTGTGGCTGAGCCATTCTTGGTACTGCATGTGATCCGGACGGTGCCTGCCAGTGGTCACCCTCTATCGGGTACAGTGGACAGGATCTGTGGCTCAAATTACACCCTATACTTCAGATAAGGTACTACTTGGACATTCTACTCCCCCTATAGTGTACTGCTATTGATCCGTCTGCATAGCAGTGCACTACATAAGGAACAGGGTGTTGTTATTTATTTGGCCCCCTAAGACTCGTTATTTGGTTTTCCTCTAAGACTCGTTGAACGACCCTGAGATTCTATACCAGGCATTATGCACTACTGTATATGCTGCAGTCTATCTCATACCCATACTGTACATTGATGGAATGTCTGATTTGGAAGTTATAATGCAGAAAGAAGTCTTACTGACTGAATTTTTTATTTTTATTTTTTATTTTTTTTCTCGCTTAGATGGCTTGTCATCATTGATTAGTCCAAAGGATATGAACTTGTAAGAACTGGAGAGCGGACTGAGTTATTTGTTTGATCAACAAGATTGTGTGTTTTTCCCCTAATTTAATCCGATTTGAAATAGCCAGAGAAATCAGTGACTCTCTTGTCAATGCTGTGAGTTAATTTTTTTTAATTGAACCTTTATTTAACCAGGCAAGTCAGTTAAGAACAAATTCTTATTTTAAAAATTCTTATTCTACTCCGGCCAAGCCCCGCCTAACCTGGACGACGCTAGGGCAATTGTGTGCCGCCGTATGGGACTCCCGATCACGGCCGGTTGTGATACAGCCCAGGATCGAACCAGGGTCTGTAGTGATGCCTCTAGCACTGAGGTGCAGTGCCTTAGACCGCTGCGCCACTCGGGAGTACAGTAGGGAGAAGTCTTCCAAGTTTGTCCCAAAGTCTTGGGACTGTTTCAAGGTCTACGGAAGACCCATACGGACATAGTTTTGGGTAAAGTGGGCTAACAAAGCCTCCGAACTCCCTGTGTCTCAAATTCTCTCACATGGGCATGCTCGGGTTGGATGTGGCGCTTCTGAATCTGTCGCTTTTGACCTTATGTAATGAAGAAATAGCTCAGAGGGCAAAGTGACTGTGTCTGTCAACCACGTTCGACCCTCTCTATGCCCTGCCTCCCTACGGGACAGTATGAAGCGTAAAATCCCATTAGCTCTTATTACCTGGCTGCCAGTTAGAGGGTATGATGACTTCACAGACTAAGTAAGCGTGACTGTTAATTGTTAATTCTATTGTTGAACAGTCAGCGACAGTCTGACGATGAGGAACGCAGCCACAGATTGTAGTGATAATGGCTGTAACAGCAATTGACAATGTGACAGTGCATTAACCACAATGCCGGATATGCTCCATTTACGGATTGTACCAATACTGTGTAAAGTTTGTACCTGTGATTATTAAGAGGGAATAAAATAGAAAATAGTATAAATAAATACTGTTTATTTTGGTATTTTATGAATTTATCATGCCTTCTCATCCCTCAAGCCTGCCTCAGTAACATGCAGGGATTAAAGACCAGAGGACATAGCACTTCTAAAACATTTGAAGAAAAGGAGGAATACGGAACTGGAATGTATGATGATGATGATGATGGAGGGATAGAGAAATGGAGGAGAGGTACAGTCATCACAAAACCTGACGAGAAGGCAGGCAAAGCCTGTAAAAAAAAAAAAAGTGGAGTATGAATCACTGCTTCTGGATTGTTTTCTGCACTGCCTCTGGAGTGTTTTTTCGGGAGAGAGTGAGGGTAAAGCCATTCAATGCAGATCTCTTCAGAATGCTGTCGATTAGTGGTGGGGAATCACGAATCTGCATCCAGCAGAGTGGGATAAACTGTTCTAATCTAGGAGGATTCCGCATACGAAGTAACGGAACACTCAGAGGGGGTCAGTGTTCCGGAATTAGAATGTTCAAATATTCTAATGTTCAGACCAAGGACAGAGGTGTGAAAGGATGTTTGGTCGTTTCTGTGGGAGTTCGTCAAAGTGGGTTGATGGAATAAAATGAAAGTGAAGAAGTAGTGTGTTGGACCGTGTACAAACAATTTGCCACCACCTTGGCTCTGAAATGACATTTCTGTAGGCCTGTAAGGATGGTTATAGATGAGCATTATCCTGAATAATACATCTTAAGACTGGACTGTCATCTGATTGATATTATTCAGCAGTTGTCTCCAGGACATGTTGGGGTAGCTAGAAGGTATCACAACTGAAACTCCAGGCTTCCTCTGATACAGGTCGAAATCAATGCATTTGTTCTCTTTGACATTTGTTCTCTTTGATATATAGTCCACTCTTCTCTCTCTCATTTTCTCTATTTGTCTACTTCCCACCTTCGATCTCCCATAAACTACTGTATGTGCTGTACCATATGTACATACCCTCCCTAGTTCTGTGGGAAAATACAAAAATTCTCACTCAGGCCTCAGGCGGACGGACGACTGTTCAGACATCTCATCTGGGTGGTGATCCATCCACCATTCTCCCACCAGAGGAGAGGAAAGCAGAGGAGTGACGCCTGAGAATAAAGGGCAGAACAGAGAGTTTTGGGGCTTGGCATGCAGTGGCCTGTAATGAGCAATTGTCCCAGAGGTGGGCTGACACATCCACATTCATGGTGTGTTACCGCACTGTTCTCTGGTTACGTTAGTGTCAAAAACTACATTGTTTTCCATCAAGTTCAGGCCTTGCATTGCTGCTCATTGATCTTATTAATAGAGCCTCCAGAGGATCCTGGCAGGCTTCTTTTTTCTGTGTTCTGGCAGCAGGTGTAGTTCCCGGAGGGAAGAGGATTGAGTCAGCAAAGAGTGAAGAGGTAGATTATTGGAGTACACGTGAGGGTGAATAGAGTAGGTGGATAGGTGTGTGTAAGTGTGAGTGTGTATACAGTGTATGCCTGTTTCTTTCTCTGGTGATGAGTTTGGGAGAGGCAAATGATGTCCCTAGGTAATGACAGCCCCAGTCATTAGAGCTGGCAGTACTTGATACTGGAGTAGCAGGCACAGGTGTTGGCGGGGTGGCTGATAACCACGTAATAAGACCCTGTGCTGAGTGGACACCCGTGGTGACAGGAGAGGAGAGGAAAGAAATGAGTGGAAAAGGGTTTGAGAAGGAGGAGAGAAAAGAAGCAGAGCCTGGCTGAAGAGCAGCTGAAAAGGAGCTTTGACATTGGAGAAGTGCACTGACTGTACTGAAGTAATGGAGAGGAGCATCAGAAAGGAGGATGTAGGGCAGCTGGGCAGGGCCAATCAAATCTGCTGTTGACCAACAGCAGAGACGGTAGAGAAAGCAAGACATCTCATGGATGTTTGTATATACAGGACTAGTCAAAGTGTGGACACCTACTCATTCAAGGTTTTTTTGTAGAATAATTGTAGAATAATAGTGAAGACATCAAAACTATGAAATAACACACATGGAATCATGTAGTAACTAAAAAAATCTAAATATTTTTTATATTTGAGATTCTTCAAAGTAGCCACCCTTTGCCTTGATGACAGCTTTGCACACTCTTGGCATTCTCTCAACCAGCTTCACCTGGAATGCCTTTCCAACAGGAAGGAGTTCCCACATATGCTGAGCACTTGTTGGCTGCTTTACCTTCACTCATCCCAAACCATCTCAATTGGGTTGAGGTCGGGTGATTGTGGAAGCCAGGTCATCTGATGCAGCACTCCATCACTCTCCTTCTTGGTCAAATAGCCCTTACACAGCCTGGAGGTGTCTTTTGGATCATTGTCCTGTTGAAAAACAAATGATAGTACCACTAAGTGCAAACCAAACGGGATGGTGTATCGCTGCAAAATGCTGTGGTAGCTATGCTGGTTAATGTCGCCTTGAATTCTAAATAAAATCACAGACAGTGTCACCAGCAAAGCACCATCACACCACCTCCTCCATGCTTCATGGTGGGAACCACACATGCAGAGATCATCCATTCCCCTACTCTGCGTCTCACAAAGCCACAGCGGTTGGAAACAGAAATAAATAATGTTGACTATTCAGGCCAAAGGACAGATTTCCACCTGTCTAATGTCCATTGCTTGGCCCAATCAAGTCTCTTCTACTTATTGGTGACCTTTAGTAGTGGTTTCTTTGCAGCAATTCGACCATCAAGGCCTGATTCACGCAGTCTCCTCTGAACAGTTGATGAGATGTGTCTGTTACTTGAACTATGTAAAGCATTTATTTGGGCTGCAATTTCTGTTTTTTGCAACTGCACTTGAAGAAACTTTCAAAGTTCTTGACATTTTTCAGAATTGACTGACCTTTGTGTCTTAAAGTAATGATGGCCTGTCATTTCTCTTTGCTTATTTGAGCTGTTCTTGCCATAATATGGACTTAGTCTTTTACCAAATATGGCTATCTTCTGTATACCACCCCTACCTTGTCACAGCACAACTGATTGGCTCAAACGCATTAATTAAGATGGAAAGAAATTCAACAAATTAACTTTTAGAAGGCACACCTGTTAATTGAAATGCATTCCAGGTGACTACCTCATGAAGCTAGTTGAGAGAATGCCAAGAGTGTGCAAAGCTGTCACCAAGGCAAAGGGTGGTTACTTTGAAGAATCTCAAATATAACAAATATTTAGATTTTTTTAAACACTTTTTTGGTTACTACATGATTCCATGTGTGTTCTTTCATAGTTTTGATGTCGTCACTATTATTCTACAATGTAGAAAATAGTAAAAATAAAAACCCTGGAATGAATAGTTGTACAACATTTTTACTGGTACTGTATATTCTATCTAAAACAGATGACCACCTCTATGTACACTTTAAATTGGGCACACCTTAAACAACATTAATCCTGAATTGTTAGGTGAATGGAACTGGCAAATGGCGGCAACCCAGTAACTTCTAGCAATAGAAAGTTGTGCATGCTTTTGATGCACAACACAAATAACAGGCACAGACACACAGTGCATTCGAAAGGTATTCTTACCACCTGACTTTGACCTCAATTTGTTACTTTACAGCCTTATTCTAAATTGATTAAATAATCCCCCCCATCAATCTACACACCTCATAATGACAAAGCAAAAACAGGTTTTTAGACAATTTTGCAAATATCACATTTACATACAGTGGGGAGAACAAGTATTTGATACACCGCCGATTTTGCAGGTTTGCCTACTTACAAAGCATGTAGAGGTCTGTAATTTTTGTCATAGCTACACTTCAACTGTGAGAGGCGGAATCTAAAACAAAAATCCAGAAAATCACATTGTATGATTTTTAAGTAATTCATTTGCATTTTATTGCATGACATAAGTATTTGATACATCAGAAAAGCAGAACTTAATATTTGGTACAGAAACCTTTGTTTGCAATTACAGAGATCATACGTTTCCTGTGGTTCTTGACCAGGTTTGCACACACTGCAGCAGGGATTTTGGCCCACTCCTCCATACAGACCTTCGCCAGATCCTTCAGGTTTCGGGGCTGTCGCGGGGCAATATGGACTTTCAGCTCCCTCCAAAGATTTTCTATTGGGTTCAGGTCTGGATACTGGCTAGGTCACTCCAGGACCTTGAGATGCTTCTTACGGAGCCACTCCTTAGTTGCCCTGGCTGTGTGTTTCGGGTCGTTGTCATGCTGGAAGATCCAGCCACAACCCATCTTCAATGCTCTTACTGAGGGAAGGAGGTTGTTGGCCAAGATCTCGCGATACATGGCCCCATCCATCTTCCCCTCAATACGGTGCAGTCGTCCTGTCCCCTTTGCAGAAAAGCCTCTCCAAAGAATGATGTTTCCACCTCCATGCTTCACGGTTGGGATGGTGTTCTTGGGGTTGTACTCATCCTTCTTCTTCCTCCAAACACGGCGAGTGGAGTTTAGACCAAAAAGCTCTATTTTTGTCTCATCAGACCACATGACCTTCTCCCATTCCTCCTCTGGATCATCCAGATGGTCATTGGCAAACTTCAGACGGTCATGGACATGCGCTGGCTTGAGCAGGGGGACCTTGCGTGTGCTGCAGGATTTTAATCCATGACGGCGTAGTGTGTTACTAATGGTTTTCTTTGAGACTGTGGGCCCAGCTCTCTCCAGCTCATTGACCAGGTCCTGCCGTGTAGTTCTGGGCTGATCCCTCACCTTCCTCATGATCATTGATGCCCCACGAGGTGAGATCTTGCATGGAGCCCCAGACCGAGGGTGATTGACCGTCATCTTGAACTTGTTCCATTTTCTAATAATTGCGCCAACAGTTGTTGCCTTCTCACCAAGCTGCTTGCCTATTGTCCTGTAGCCCATCCCAACCTTGTGCAGGTCTACAATTTTATCCCTGATGTCCTTACACAGCTCTCTGGTCTTAGCCATTGTGGAGAGGTTGGAGTCTGTTTCATTGAGTGTGTGGACAGGTGTCTTTTATACAGGTAACGAGTTCAAACAGGTGCAGTTAATACAGGTAATGAGTGGAGAACAGTAGGGCTTCTTAAAGAAAAATTAACAGGTCTGTGAGAGCCGGAATTCTTACTGGTTGGTAGGTGATCAAATACTTATGTCATGCAATAAAATGCAAATGAATTACTTAAAAATCATACAATGTGATTTTCTGGATTTTGTTAGATTCCGTCTCTCACAGTTGAAGTGTACCTATGATAAAAATTACAGACCTCTACATGCTTTGTAAGTAGGAAAACCTGCAAAATCGGCAGTGTATCAAATACTTGTTCTCCCCACTGTAAGTATTGAGACCCTTTACTCAGTACTTTGTTGAAGCACCATTGCCAGCGATTACCTTCTCAAGACTTCTTTGGTATGACACTACAAGCTTCGCACACCTGTATTTGGGGAGTTTATCCCATTCTTCACTGCAGATCCTCTCAAGCTCTGTCAGGTTGGATGAGGAGAGTTGCTGCACACCAATATCAGGTCTCTCCAGAGATGTTCGATCGGCTTCAAGTCTGGGCTCTGGCAGGGCCAGAGCTATAAACTGTAGCTTACTGCCATCAAAGGAGCTTAAAGTGGACCTGACAGCATTTTAGCAAAATGAAATCTTAATAAAATCTGTTCATATACACCCTCAAGAAGAATTTTGACAAACGAGCACTTCGATATGATAATTTTCACGTATTCATAAATTCTTAGAATGTTGGGGAATTATGCATATGTAGCCAGATGGTAATAGCATGTAGCTGTATTCATTTATATCCACTTGATGGCACTGTCCCTTTAGAGAGCCCTAAATAATATGTGCAAGCGGTTATGGGATTGCGCATGCACAGTGTGAAATAGTGAGCACAAGCAATTACACTGGAGAGCTGTTGAAATCCATCGTGGGTCCAACGTTACTTTAGATAGATTGACAAGAGGATGTTAGCTTCTTGCTAGCTGAATACTAGTGCTCTCATAACCACATTGTGGAGTTGATGATAACATTATTTGAAGCTGCTGTACGGACGAGATGAGGATGCACTTTACACTTTACTTTACTAACATTTATTTCACTTGATTCTGATTAAGACTGAACTTTACTTTATGATGACTTCACCTTGCTGTGATTTCCCCTCTACGTTATCCTATCCTAAATTTTAGCTTCGACAGAATAAGCAACCCCAAATGAGTTTGAGTCCTGTGCTGGGTTTACTTTAGCCAGGCTACATATACTAAGGCATTTGTGAAAGTTCTAGAGCAAAATGGAGTGGGAAATCAGCCGTGAGTTTGGACAATAAATAGACGCTGCAGTAAATAAAATCTAATAAAATCATCTGCCTTGTCCAGGACCAGAGTCTACGCAGACCAGTGCGCCATAGCCAATCAGAGCTACAGTAGGCCTTTGTGCAAACAAGCCATTTGCACAGAGGCCTGCCATCATTCACTTTGAACTGGACTGTGTGTTTACAGGAAGTTGCAACAGCACGACATTAGATCATTAGAATACATTCGCCAAAAGCCACAAAATACACCTGAATGGTTACGATTTCTGCAAATATGTCAATACCCCTTGGGAGTCCTTTTACATTTGGGAACATTACAGTCCTATTGATCAAACAACCATGAAAAGGTAGACTCTCTCCCTCAGTTATGCACATCAACAACAAAATGAACAACAGCTAATGCTAACCAGAGAAGGATGAGCTAGCATCTAACGAATGAACATTAGATAAATCCTCTCAAACTTTTTCAGCTGGTTGGTCTTCAAAATTGCACGGATAAACGATGGGGAATTGTAGCCTACTCATCCTTGTCTTCCAACAATGCATGCTTGTCCCAACCATGCACCCAAGGCTAAATGGCTAAAGTTGGCTAGCTTGCTAGCTAGCTACTTCCAGACACAAATGAGAGAACACCTTACTCTGACCATTTTACTCACCCTAGTAGAGCTGGTTAGGTTGTTTACATGTTATCTAGATCTTTCGTGACTAACGTAAACTCACCCACTTTTGTACATTGCCTTGGTCTGTACAATTTACCTTATTTTAGTGCCCCAAAAATGTAATACTTCCAGATCAACTGTAATGCAAATACCATTGTAAAGCACACTTTCTCCCCTTTCCAACAAAATAAATGACATGATTTAAACCCTGCCCGTTTCTGCATAATTCAAGAAGGCAATGAGCACCGTCTGGTCTTTTTAAAAATGGCGGGTGGGGAAGCGAAACTAATGCGTGATAGTGAGAAGGAGAGAAAATAGCTTTTTTTCACTCGATCTGTCCAACTTATCACCTTATCGCCTCTAAAATGTAAATAAAACACTATAAAGAGTTTATATAATGTGTGATTACATACCTATTTGAAGGTTTGTGTCGAATTTGAATCAGGTTTTTAGGGCGGAGCTAAAGTGATTTTCATAAGTAAACAGTTTTTTTGAGAGTCGTGATCACTTGCAGTGACGACGCAAAAAGTGACTAGGTATCCCTCCCTTACCCCATCACTGTCCATTTCTCGTTTTTTAAACGATGAGAGAAGTGCTAAACCTGGTGGAGAGAGATTGTAAGACAGAAATAGTAGCTTTATGCGTGCTGTACGTTACGACATGACACGTCATAATGTAACGGAGGGTCCATTTTTTTAAACTTTTCTCCAATACTATAGAGCCATTACCATGTCGATCCACGCTTGAATAGAAACGTAGTTCATTCCCCAGATTTTGAAGTCAACACAGTCCCATTAGTTTTCTTTGCAGCCTCGTTTGAATGTCGCGGTTGCTCACATTTGTACGGAAAAGGGGTGAGTTTACGTTAACTATTACTTTCTTTGCCAACATCTACTGACACTGGTCATATTCATTGGATGTTGCGCGTTTGTAAACACGCCTCCAATTACATGACATCCTCCTAGCAGCTAGCTACTGTAGCTAGCTAACATTAGGCGCCATATTTTTTAGCTTGCTACATAAATAGATACACTAGCCTATTAGCCACATTATGACTGACTTGTGATCGTTGCCCTTGCTAGCTTGATTTTATTGTCATTCCCAGCCTTAGTTACATTTGTCCATTTTTGTCCAAAATATTTAGCCATTGAAACTGAAACGGTGCATCCCGACCTGAGGCAACAAACAATGTACCAGGCCAGCTGTGATTTACAACCCGATAGCAATATTTTTTGGACTACCAACAAATGTGTTGGTGAATTATACTGTGTTAATCTTGCATTGAACTGCATCAATCTATTCTGCCAACAATGCCTTAGTGTACATCATGGAATGTTGAGGCAAATATAACCTATTTTGAAAACCTCTTATAAAGTTGGTTTTGTAGCAAACTGAGAATTATATATGTTTTAGTGATATGATTGTTTCATATCTGCAAAGTAGATAAAACACTGTATGTTCCACTTTGCCAACCAAAACAAATGCCCCAAACACGGGGACTTAAACAGTCCAGCAAAAACCCCAACACACGGACAACCGTGACATACAGCCGTTTACACATGAACATCGAAATAATCCCGCACAACCAGCATGCGGGCCGGCTGGTAAATAGAGCCCAACCAATCATCCTAAACTAAATACAGGTGAAACCAATAAACAGAAAAGGGGGAAAAGGGATCAGTGGCAGCTAGTAGGCCGGTGACGACGACCGCCGAACGCCACCCGAACAGGAAGGGGAGCCACCTTCGGTAGGAGTCGTAACACTTACAAGCGTTTTACTCTGTGTGAAGTTTCAAATGCATTCTGTCATTATTAAAATGTGTAATGTGATAGGTATTTTAACATTACTATTTTTTAACACATGCAAAAAAAACAACATTTGATTAATAAAATATCTCATAATTTGTCTTCCTCAAATGAAGGGGATGCCAACGCAAACTTTGCGAAAGAGAGGGAATCTGATTTCATTGGTCTTCAACTCGCGGCTCAAACACTTCATTCAGAATAAATGGAGTTAGCCTTGAGTTAGCCTGCCCGGGAGCCGGTAATTTCTGAAGGATTCATTGCCATTGAAATTGGCTAAAAGGTGAGCGAGCCACTTTCGTATCCCGAGTTGAACTCAGAGTTGACCAAAGTTACCTCGCTAACTCCACAAACCACATACATAGTATAGGGCTCTGGAATGGAAAGCTTACTGAAGCTGGCAAGCTTTAGAAATCCTTGAGTAGACTTGGATTGCTTCATAGTATACCCCTCTGGTGTCTCAGGTCTGAATTAGTCCCTTATTAGAAAGAGAGGATGAATACCAGAAGTGTTTCGGCCCTCCAGGACCAACAGCCCTGATGTAAAATAAATGTGCACAAATTGAGTCTGTTTACATAGGCAGTGTGCATGAAAACTAAAGCTCTGCTTGCGGTTTACTTTGCCTGTGGTTTAATATGTTCAAGTGGTTTTGAGGAGGCAAAATCAACGAGAGAAGAGGCAGGGGTTTATTTTGGAATTGTTGGAACTACCCTGGCTCTCTAATGAATACCTTTTATCTGTCACTTTCTTCTTCAACTGCCATATGAAAGGGTGAGAGAAAAGAGAGCAACAAAGACTGAGAGGGAAGAGGCAGAGAGAAATAGTCAAAGTGAATAGATGGTGGGAGGAAACACTGAGACAGTATATAAAGAAGACTGAGGTTCCACGGCCAGTAGAAAATCTATTGTTCAGAGTGAGAGGCTATTGATGACATTAGGATTTCTCTCAGAGAGTGTGTGGTGTGAATGTTAAGCTCAGTCTCAGATCAGCGCCCTCTTTGTGCCAAAGAACAGGTTTCAGCTTCAGAGCCCTTATCGTATAGAGCCTATTACAGGCATTAGGGCTGTGACAGACGCTGTGAAACATTGGCAGCGCATCACTGCTGTGGAGTGGCGATGCTCAAAGGCTGAACAGGCACAGATTAATAGATGGTAATTAATACACACTGCACCCCAGAGACCACAGTACAATCTGCAAATTACTCCATCAGTAACGCAACAGCCAGAGAAAGGGAGGGAGTTGTGTGTGTGTGGGGGGGGGGGGGTGTGATTAGAGTTTAAAGGAGATTCAGAAGTACAGTTTCTTTCTATAAAATAGGGTACAAATGAGGATTTCCTATGCTGGACAACTTGTTACAGCTGTTAAGCCTTTGATAATCATACTTTTCGTGTCATTACATTAATATATTAGGGGATCATAGCTCTATTCAATAAAATTCCCAAGTTGATTTTAAACCTATGTTTAATTCTCGTAGTTGGTGTCTTGATGGATTTGTCCAAAATGGTGTGACATAAAATATTACTTTTCTGTCCTTGCATTTATGGCAGTGTAAGTTGTCAATATACTATATCATACTGTGTATTAAGCATTAATCAGTTAAATTAGACATTGAATTTGAACCCTGTAAGAATCCTGAATCTAGCTGTTGGACGGTTTTTTGTATCGATATCTCAGAAATGCAGACCAGATTAGGATGAATACCATCCAGATTAGGATGAATACCATAGGGACACACCATCATCTGATCCAGGGTTGAATTTTCTGAATGACATTCAAGTGACAAACAGCTGTTGTGATAGCTCATGAGATGCAACAACAGAATGTCCAGGGTAAACTACTTAACATTTGGTGTGTCCTTATGCTACAGGGTGAAAACAGTTTTCATGGGCACACAAATCCCTCAAAATGTACGTGATTTCAACATCGAATGCTTCTAACCAAAATAGTCACCTTACCTTGATGCTTAAAACCTAAATCGCTACTGTCATTAACATGGTTCTTCAATAATAATTCATAATACTTGTTGGATGCACATTTGGTGTTAAACTGTTAAATTATGCCATTATATTTTTACACGCCATCATCTGATCCAGGTTTGAATTTTCTGAATGACGTTCAAGTGACAAACAGCTGTTGTGATAGCTCATGAGATGCAACAACAGAATGTCCAGGATATTTTGGTGTCTCATTGGTTACGCCGGTGAAGACAGTTGTGCCTGGATCCATCTTGGATCTAATATCCCGAGTGAATTGATGTTGATCATATGTTGATGTCTGCTTGATTTACAGCAGGGTCACATTAGATTTAACAGAGTTCATGTTTTCGTATGTTTTTTTTGCCTCAGATCTACTGTGTGCAATTATGTAGGATAAACTATTGTACAATTGTACAACACCCAAAGCTATTCATGTGAATTATTGTAGATATAATGACAACAAATTACTACAACAACCAAAAAGTGGGCTTCTTCACAATATGATATGGTAATGAAATAACATGACAAATACATTTTGTTTGCCATGTTAAACCTGTCATTTTAAACACTACTGCAAGGGGCTTGAAGTAGTCTACCTGAATTTGAAGCTCAGAAATTCAAGTACTGGAATAGGCCTACCTTGAAAATCTGACATTTCCTCAATTTGTTGCTTTGAAAAGTCCCTGGAATTAATGTAGGCAATTTATAAGTTCTCCTACTCCCTTACAGTTGTCCGTGATTTCATTTTTGATGCGTTTTTGTTAGAGATGTGGCCACTTTTGTTTGTTTCCCGCTGCTTCAATGGAAGGGTGTTGCGCTACTCACGCTACCACGCGCGGTTATTATGAAGATGACAACATCTAATGTCGGCTTCAACTTGGCTTTCCATACTAATCCTTCCATTACAAGAGAAACCTGGTTTTTGGTTGCTTTCTCATAAAAATGATGGTGAGATTAATGCTATGGCTATTCGTGTCTTTATTATGTGTGCCTGCATCGACCACAAAGGCTACAGAAAAATCATTAACACTGCCAAGGGCAACTACAAGGAGCTTGCAGCGGAAATTGCATATTACGATGCTTTACTTGTTGAACATATGGAACTTTCTACTGTATTTCCTGGGATGTCGAAATCAATTCAGAATGATTTGATAGCTTTCATCGCATCATCCATTAAAAGTTAGATTAGAGAGGTTGATGCAGCACATTCCTCCCCCCCGTGCCCGCTCAAGGAGGCTTTCCACTTTCCTCCGGCATTTATTTAGCAAAGATGATAACACATGATCACTCAGTCCGGACAGACACAAGCAGAAACTCATTACATAAATGTTGCAGCAGCCTAGGCTACACCTAAACATTAGAGATCTGACATGCTGTATGGGATGAAAATGAGACAATCTTTCAGTCTGATCAACTGTAGGCTACTAATAAGAGTAGCTGCATACAGGCTATGTGTGCTGTCCATCTGGTCAGGGTAAACTAATTGGTAACGTTATGTATTTATAGTCCATCTGGTCAGGGTAAACTAGTTGGTAACGTTATGTATTTATAGTCCATCTGGTCAGGGTAATGTTATGTGTATATATAGTCCATCTGGTCAGGGTAAACTAATTGGTAACGTTATGTATTTATAGTCCATCTGGTCAGGGTAATGTTATGTGTATATATAGTCCATCTGGTCAGGGTAAACTAGTTGGTAACGTTATGTATTTATAGTCCATCTGGTCAGGGTAAACTAGTTGGTAACGTTATGTATTTATAGTCCATTTGGTCAGGGTAATGTTATGTGTATATATAGTCCATCTGGTCAGGGTAAACTAGTTGGTAACGTTATGTATTTATAGTCCATCTGGTCAGGGTAATGTTATGTATATATAGTCCATCTGGTCAGGGTAATGTTATGTGTATATATAGTCCATCTGGTCAGGGTAAACTAGTTGGTAACGTTATGTATTTATAGTCCATCTGGTCAGGGTAAACTAGTTGGTAACGTTATGTATTTATAGTCCATCTGGTCAGGGTAAACTAGTTGGTAACGTTATGTATTTATAGTTCATCTGGTCAGGGTAAACTAGTTGGTAACGTTATGTATTTATAGTCCATCTGGTCAGGGTAAACTAGTTGGTAACGTTATGTATTTATAGTTCATCTGGTCAGGGTAATGTTATGTATTTATAGTCCATCTGGTCAGGGTAAACTAATTGGTAACGTTATGTATTTATAGTCCATCTGGTCAGGGTAATGTTATGTATATATAGTCCATCTGGTCAGGGTAAACTAATTGGTAACGTTATGTATTTATAGTCCATTTGGTCAGGGTAATGTTATGTGTATATATAGTCCATCTGGTCAGGGTAAACTAGTTGGTAACGTTATGTATTTATAGTCCATCTGGTCAGGGTAAACTAATTGGTAACGTTATGTATTTATAGTCCATCTGGTCAGGGTAAACTAGTTGGTAACGTTATGTATTTATAGTCCATCTGGTCAGGGTAACGTTATGTATTTATAGTCCATCTGGTCAGGGTAATGTTATGTATTTATAGTCCATCTGGTCAGGGTAACGTTATGTATTTATAGTCCATCTGGTCAGGGTAATGTTATGTGTATATATAGTCCATCTGGTCAGGGTAAACTAGTTGGTAACGTTATGTATTTATAGTCCATCTGGTCAGGGTAAACTAGTTGGTAACGTTATGTATTTATAGTCCATCTGGTCAGGGTAAACTAGTTGGTAACGTTATGTATTTATAGTCCATTTGGTCAGGGTAATGTTATGTGTATATATAGTCCATCTGGTCAGGGTAAACTAGTTGGTAACGTTATGTATTTATAGTCCATCTGGTCAGGGTAATGTTATGTGTATATATAGTCCATCTGGTCAGGGTAAACTAATTGGTAAAGTTATGTATTTATAGTCCATCTGGTCAGGGTAATGTTATGTGTATATATAGTCCATCTGGTCAGGGTAAACTAGTTGGTAACGTTATGTATATATAGTCCATCTGGTCAGGGTAAACTAGTTGGTAACGTTATGTATTCATAGTCCATCTGGTCAGGGTAATGTTATGTGTATATATAGTCCATCTGGTCAGGGTAATGTTATGTGTATATATAGTCCATCTGGTCAGGGTAATGTTATGTGTATATATAGTCCATCTGGTCAGGGTAAACTAGTTGGTAACGTTATGTATTTATAGTCCATCTGGTCAGGGTAATGTTATGTGTATATATAGTCCATCTGGTCAGGGTAATGTTATGTGTATATATAGTCCATCTGGTCAGGGTAATGTTATGTGTATATATAGTCCATCTGGTCAGGGTAATGTTATGTGTATATATAGTCCATCTGGTCAGGGTAATGTTATGTATATATAGTCCATCTGGTCAGGGTAATGTTATGTGTATATATAGTCCATCTGGTCAGGGTAATGTTATGTATATATAGTCCATCTGGTCAGGGTAATGTTATGTATATATAGTCCATCTGGTCAGGGTAATGTTATGTGTATATATAGTCCATCTGGTCAGGGTAATGTTATGTGTATATATAGTCCATCTGGTCAGGGTAAAGTAGTTGGTAACGTTATGTATTTATAGTCCATCTGGTCAGGGTAAACTAGTTGGTAACGTTATGTATTTATAGTCCATCTGGTCAGGGTAATGTTATGTATTTATAGTCCATCTGGTCAGGGTAAACTAGTTGGTAACGTTATGTATTTATAGTCCATCTGGTCAGGGTAAACTAGTTGGTAACGTTATGTATTTATAGTCCATCTGGTCAGGGTAAACTAATTGGTAACGTTATGTATTTATAGTCCATTTGTGTGTCAGGAGAAAATGTGAATGTTATCAAATTTGGTTTATTTTCAAAATTGGGCTGGCTAGGCTGCCTTTTCATTTCCATTACAAAATTATTAACTGGAATGAATGAATCAACATAATAGTGATTACAGATTGTTTTTTATAAGGCATACAGTTACATAGGCCTACATGATGCAAACATGCATAAAGCAAGCTCAGCCCTGTGATTTATATTGTCTATCAGATGTTGTCTCTGTACAGGTAGAGGAAATCCCCCTCCTAATCTTGTCTAAATATAATTAATATGAACAAGTAAAAGGTTGCTGCAGTTTGACAGGGTTTTCAGCAGATGTCACAAGAGCTTAAACAGAAACTCAGCCTAAAACCCCAAACAGCAAGCAATGCAGATGTAGAAGCACGGTAGCTAGGAAAAACTTCCTAGAAAGGCAGGAACCTAGGAAGAAACCAGGCACTGAGGGGTGTCCAGTCCTCTTATAATCTCTGGGTGGAGATTGAGGTCAAGACAGCAGGGTCAGTTGGTTGGAGGGAGTGTGTGTGTGAGAGAGAGAACTGGAGCGGTAACACAGCCAGGTGGACTGGGGACATCCAGGGGTCATCAGGTAAGAAAGTCCTGAGGCATTGTCCTAGGGC
This sequence comes from Oncorhynchus mykiss, assembly GCF_057628025.1. NCBI lineage: Eukaryota > Metazoa > Chordata > Actinopteri > Salmoniformes > Salmonidae > Oncorhynchus > Oncorhynchus mykiss. Next base: position 7,980,189 of record NC_143049.1, read on the forward strand.
TCAGGTCATCCAGGAGAGGGGGGAGAGAGAATTAGAGGAATATCAAGAGACCAACTTACTACCCTGAGTATACCCACAAAGATCTCCACCGCATGAGCCCTAGGGGGCGGATAACCAGGCAGGAAGATCACGTTAGTGACTGAACCCACTCAAGTGAAGCACCCCTCCTAGGTACGCAATGGAAGAGCACTAGTAAGTCAGTGACTCAGCCCCCATGATAGGGTCAGAGGCAGAGAATCCCAGTGGAGAGAGGGGAGCCGGCCAGGCAGAGACAGCAAGGCTTTAGAAACTTCTGACAGGCTAATTGACGTTGGAGTCAATTGGAGGTGTATCTGTGGATGTATTTCAAGGCCCACCTTCAAACTCAGTACCTCTTTGCTTGACATAATGGGAAAATCATAAAAAGACATGAGCCAAGACCTCCATTTTTTTTTTTGTAGACCTCCACAAGTCTGTTCAACCTTGGGAGCATTTTCCAAATGCCTGAATGTACCCCGTTCATCTGTACAAACAATAGTACGCAAGAATAAACACCATGGGACCACGCAGCCGTCATACCGCTCAGGAAGGAGACGCATTCTGTCTCCTAGAGATGAACGTACTTTGGTGCGAAAAGTGCAAATCAATCCCAGAACAACAGCAAAGGAGCTTGTGAAGATGCTGGAGGAAACAGGTACAAAAGTATCTATATCCACAGTAAAACAAGTCCTATATCAACAACCTGGAAGGCCGCTCAGCAAGAAAGAAGCCACTGCTCCAAAACCACCATAAAAAAAGCCAGACTATGGTTTAAAACTGCACATGGAGACAAAGATTGTACTTTTTGGAGAAATGTCCCCTGGTCTGATGAAACAAAAATAGAACTGTTTGGCCATAATGACCATCGTTATGTTTGGAGGAAAAAGGGGGAGGCTAGCAAGCCGAAGAACACCATCCCAACCGTGAAGCAAGGGAGTGGCAGCATCATGTTGTGGGGGTGCTTCGCTGCAGGAGGGACTGGTGCACTTCACAAAATAGATGGCATCATGAGGCATGAAAATTATGTAGATATATTGAATTAACATCTCAAGACATCAGTTAAAGCTTGGTCGCAAATGGGTCTTCCAAATGGACAATGACCCCAAGCATGCTTCCAAAGTTGTGGCAAAATGGCTTAAGGACAACAAAGTCAAGGTATTGGAGTGGCCAAAGCCCTGACCTCAAGCCTATAGAAAATTTGTGGGCAGAACTGAAAAAACGTGTGCGAGCAAGGAGGCTTACAAACCTGACTCAGTTACATCAGCTCTGTCAGGAGGAATGGGCCAAAATTCACCCAACTTATTGTGGGAAGCTTGTGGAAGGCTACCCGAAACGTTTGACCCAAGTTAAACAATTTAAAGGCAATGCTACCAAATACTAATTGAGTGTATGTAAACTTCTGACCCATGGGAATGTGATGAATTAAATAAAAGCTGAAATAAATCATTATCTTTACTATTATTCTGACATTTCACCTTCTTAAAATAAGGTGGTGATCTTAACCGACCTAAAACAGGGAATTTTTACTAGGATTAAATATCAGGAATTGTGAAAAACTGAGTTGAAATGTATTTGGCTAAAGTGAATGTAAACTTCCCACTTCAACTGTATACATACAGTGGGGAGAACAAGTATTTAATACACTGCCGATTTTGCAGGTTTTCCTACTTACAAAGCATGTAGAGGTCTGTAATTTGTATCATAGGTACACTTCAACTGTGAGAGACGGAATCTAAAACAAAAATCCAGAAAATCACATTGTATGATTTTTAAGTAATTAATTCACATTTTATTGCATGACATAAGTATTTGATACATCAGAAAAGCAGAACTTAATATTTGGTACAGAATCCTTTGTTTGCAATTACAGAGATCATACGTTTCCTATAGTTCTTGACCTTGGCTGAGTGATTCACTGTGTGCTAACGGAACAGGGCTGCAGGCAGATGAGTGGGAATGGAAGAAAACTAAATCTCCCTCTCTATCAATTAATCAATCAAATGTATTTATAAAGCCCTTTTAACATCAGAAGATGTCAGAAAGTGCTATACAGAAACCCAGCCTAAAACCCCAAAAAGCAAGCAATGCAGATGTAGAAGCACAGTGGCTAGGAAAAACTCCCTAGAAAGGCAGGGACCTAGGAAGAAACCTAGAGAGGAACCAGGATCTGAGGGGTGGCCAGTCCTCTTCTGCACAACCTGGGTTGTGAGCACAGGAGATGTCAGTAAATTTTTTTACATAGTTGATGCAATTTCAATGTTGTTTGAGTTGCTTTGGTGTATCACCAAATTAGCTTGAGATTATTTTACTGCAACGCAACTTCATCCAATTTTTTTGACATAGGCGTTTCAAAGAGCTCAGTCAAGGCGAGCTCATGAACATAAGCTCCCCGCCCACTCAGCCTGTCTTTTCAAACTTCCTGGTCGTTGAGAGAGAAATAACTTTTTCTCAAATTCTGAGCTTTTCCAAAACAAATATTATGGATTATATTTTTGGCACTCAAAAAACTATTTTACATGGGAATTAGAATGACTGTTCGGGACCTTTACCAAACTAGGCTATAATGGAATAACATTTGAATTGGAGTTGATGACAACATAAAAGACTGTAAATACATAAGTTGAAGCGACCCAATATTTAGTCGTGGAGCACTACTGCACCAATAATTCCCGCTGTGAAAATAGCAAAAATATTACTATTTTACTACTATTATCCATTACAGATGGATAGTACTTTTTTTTATGTTAGTTCAGTTTCATTCACGTCTGGAAAAACATTGTCTGTTTTTGATTTACATTCATATCAGTTTAATTCTATAGTGCTACCGCCAGCGCTGAGATTTACCATTGAGTTAGGGACAGATCCAACTCAAGGTGTCATAAAAAATATATGCACCTTTCTCCCCAGCTTTAAAAATATGATCCTCCCCTTGTAATGTAAAATAAATTGAACCCCCCCCTCATAGAATTAACTCAAAATACTGTTTACGAACACAAATAACAATAACTGTAGTGGCCCTGTGTTTGTAAATTATGATATTGACTTTGCCACTTGCGTGCTTTTGTGGTACAGTTTATCCCACGCAGGGCTACAGGCCAGAAGGTTTGGGGTTCGCCGACCACCAGAGATGAGCGCATTCCTCCTGCTTGTTTCATTACACTCGGATAAATGATCAGTAAGGGGGAAATCAGATTTTTTACATTTTGATGCCATATTTATCATTATATAAAATATATGCAACAAATTTCCCCCAACAGGTTTCTGTGCCAATGTACTACGCAACCAATTAACAAAGCATACCAACTTCAGGCACTTCACTCGTGGTTTTCTTGCTCAACACACAATAATAGACCATGTCAATCTCGACAAACAACAATACATCCCTTCCTACTAGACTTGCCCCCATTTTGGTCGACTGAGATTTCTTTAGTTGAGCAGTCGCAAATAGATTTTTATTTTCATGGTGCACAAGACACCAATCTGATTTGCACCCATCTCAGTGGACTAATCTGAGGCTGTGGGGATGGCACAGTCCATCACTCTAAGACATGCATCTGAAATTGCATATGTTTATAAAAACAATGGTGCAACTAGAGTTGCAAAATTACTGGAACTTTCAATGCATTCCCTGCTTTCCCCAAAATCCCGTTTGGAGGTGTGCTGGAATCAGGGTGGAATAAACAGGAAATACAGAATCCTACAACCAGGATTTGGGGAAAACCAGTGAATTTATTGAACATTTCTGGAATATTGCAACCCTAGGTGCAACACTAATAGAAATTATATTATTTTATGACGAGCTTTCACCCGCATTGGATAGTGGTCGCTGTCTGCGGTTCTGAAACATAGCCTAATCCTCAGTGCACAGTTGAATTTGTGCCTTTTCCTAGACAATGTTGCCATGTGCATAATAGCAAATTTAAGCTGCATATTGGTGTTGAGAACAATGCGGCGGAGGCAGCAATGGAGTGAGGAGAGAAAACAGCCCTTAGGCTTAATTGTATAAGAACAGTGAGGAGAGAGGAAACCCCAACTTAATTTGGTATGTAATCATCAGCCTAACTGTTAAATGTGCCTGGCTTTATATATCATCCATATCTACAGAAATAAGACAGATCCAGCTTCTGTTGCCTGTTTGAGTGTTTGTTTTAATAACCTACCGATTCCGTGAGCTGTAAGCCTCGCACAACTGCAACATGTTGGATAAAGCAATTTCACAATTTCGGCAGGTTTTTAAGCTTTCCTATGCTGTAATAAAGACTTTTTTAAAAAATGTTAAAACAGACTCTCTGGTATTACTTAGAATGAATTTAGTGTTGTTTACACTGTTCCAAATGGTCAGAAATATAAGATTGTAATCTAAAAGCACCCGCTTTTTACACATCAGCTCCTATACTCTCCTTTTTCTTGATCTCTTTCTTATTGTTATTTTTACTATTATTATTATGATCATCATTATAATAATAAGTTATGTCATTATCATCAGTAGGCTTAGTAGAGTAGTCTTGTATAAACGCCATCGGGCTGTAGGCCTAAGAGTGCATCCTGTTTAGCCATCTTAATACTATAGCTTAGGTCTATTTCAATATAGCCTATAGGCTTTGAAATACCACTAAGGAATTTTGTTTTAAAATGAAATAACGTAAGCCTTAAATAATTATCTTAAACAATAAATAAACTGTAACAAGTCTGCAATTGCATTCACGAATGCATGCAACTGTTTTTAGTCTTTGCCGTTATAAAGGCCTTAAAAAATCAGTTAGAACAGATTCTCTGGTACACGTTTACACTCTTCCAACAGTACAATTTTTATTTTATTTTGTAAGCTTCCACAACTAAGTAAAATGTCTTCCACATGTCAGACTTCCCCTTTCCCTCCTGAGCAACCAGTAAACACTCAAGTTTATTTGTCACATCCTCTGCATTCAATATGCTTCCACATGGGTGGTGGTGTTAGAGTTTATAACCTATTTATTGATGTGATTATGATATGTTATTGGTCAAGCCCTATTGGTCACTTGCATGCGATGCATACATATGTCATGTATAGAGCAATGGTAAGTGGGAATAGGGAATGTTTTTCATAAACAATTGAGGGATTTCGGTAGGAGAACTTTTCAAGTAAGAAACTAGAAATGTATGTAATTTTGTTACAGCTTCAGCAGGACAACAACCTCTCCCTCAATGCGAGCAAGACAAAGGAGCTAATCGTGGACTATAGGAAAAGGAGGGCTTCAAGTTCATTGGTTTCCACATCACTAAGAAACTATCATGGTCCAAACACACCAAGACAGTCGTGAAGAGGGCATGACAACACATTTTCCCTCTCAGGAGACTGAAAAGATTTGGCATGGTCCTCAGATCCTCAAAAAGTTCTACAGATGCACCATCGAGAGCATCTTGGTTGCATTACCGCTTGGTATGGCAACTGCTTGGCATCCCACCGCAAGGCGCTGCAGAGGGTAGTGCATATGGCCCAGTACATCACTGGGGCCAAGCTTCCTGACAGGAACTCAATACTAGGTGGTATCAGAGGAATACCCTAAAAATTGTCAAAGACATGGGACCCATTATGCCTGGCGAAAACCATCCCACAGTAGGAACCTTATACCTACGGACATGCGTGGTGGTAGTGTGATGGTGTGATCCAGACCTAATCCTAGTTGAGATGCTGTGGCAGGACTTGAAATGAGCAGTTCATGCTTGAAAACCCGCAAATATTGCTGAGTTAAAGCAGTTCTGCGTACAACAGTGGACCAAAATTCCTCCACAGCGATGTGAGAGACTGACCAACAACTAAAGGAAGCATTTAGTTGTGGTTATTGCAGCTAAAGGTGGCAAAAGTAGTTATTGAGTGTAATGGGGCATTTACTTTTTCACACAAGGTCATTGGGTGTTGCATAACGTTTCTTATGAAATCAATGAAATAAGTATGTAATTGTCGGGTTATTTGTTCACTCAGATTCCTTTAATATAATATTAGGCTTGGGTTGGAGATTTGCTAACATTCAGTATAAAAAATATGCAAAAGTAGAGAAAATTAGAAAGGAGGCAAATACTTTTGTACAAGTACAGTACATATTACCTCAATTACCTCTACAATTACCTCTTCCTTTAGGAACATTTTAATTCACCGGACATTTGAGAAATTTAATAGACATTCATTCAGATCAGACCCTGCACAGCCAGCGCTATCAATAAATAAGGGATATTGGCCAAATTAGTCACATTTAGGCCTACATGTCCTTGATTTGAAAAGGTACACAACTGTCTATATGAGCAAAAACCAAACCATGAGGTCGAAGGAATTGTCCGTAGAGCTCTGAGACAGGATTGTGTCGAGGCACAGATCTAGGGAAGGGTACCAAAATGTTTTTGCACCATTGAAGGTCCCCAAGAACACAGTGGCCTCCAACATTCTTAAATGGAAGAAGTTTGGAACCACCAAGACTCTTCCTAGAGCTGGCCAAACTGAGCAAAAGGGCCTGGCCAAAGGGCCTTGGTTAGGGAGGTGACCAAGAACCCAATTGTCACTCTGACAAAATACTATAGTTCCTCTTTGGAGATGGGAGAACTTTCCAGAAGGTCAACCATCTCTGCAGCTCTCCACCAATCAGGCGTTTATGGTAGAGTGGCCAGGCGGAAGCCACACCTCAGTAAAAGGCACATGACAGCCCGCTTGGAGTTTGCCAAAAGACACCTAAAGGACTCTCAGACCATGAGAAACAAGATTCTCTGGTCAGATGAAACCAAGATTGAACTCTTTGGCCTGAATTCCAAACGTCTGGAGGAAACCTGGCACCATCCCTATGGTGAATAATGGTGGTAGCAGCAGCATGCTGTGGGGATGTTTTTTAGCGGCAGGGACTGGAAGACTAGTCAGTATCGAGGCAAAGATGAACGGAGCAAAGTAAAAATAATCCTTGATGAAAACCTGCTCCAGAGCGCTCAGGACCTCAGACTGGGGCGAAGGTTCACCTTCCATCAGGACAACGAACCTAAGCACACAGCCAAGACAACACAGAAGTGGCTTTGGTACAAGTTTCTGAATGTCCGTGAGTGGCCCAGCTAGAGCCCGGACTTGAACCCGATCAAACATCTCTGGAGAGACCTGAAAATAGCTGTGCAGCAACGCTCCCCATCCAACCTGACAGAGCTTGAGAGGATCTGCAGTGCGGAATAAGAGAAACTCCCTAAACTCCTGCCACAACCCTGTAGCGTCATACCAAAGAAGACTCAAGGCTGTAATTTTCTGCCAAAGGTGCTTCAACAATGTACTGAATAAAGGGTCTGAATACTTTTGTGAATGTTTTTTTGTTTTAATAAATTTAAAAAAATGTCTGAACCTGTTTTTACTTTGTCATGTATTGTGGTTACTGTAACGTAACAAAATGTGAAAAAGTCAAAGGGCCTGAATACTTTCCGAATGCACTGTATAAAAGGTAATACATTTTAGACGTTAAATAATACATATTTTGGCTATATTGAAGCGTTATGTTCTAGGTGCCCAAAGAGTAGCCGCTCGAATTGGAGAGGAGGCACAGTGCTCATTTCCTGAATAACTGGGCCTGTCGGGAGCATACTGTATGTGGCCACATTATTATAGGACGACTTAGGACAATGATGCTCTGCAACAGACAGTGAGTGCATTGAGTATAAGAAGTAAAAATACAGCCAGACTGGCTTGCTTACTGGTTCCTACTGACCTTATATACTGTCGAGAGTAGACACATCTGATCCAAATCGAATGAAACATGCAAATCACAGGGCTTTTGCGCTGTTATTCAAATTACATTTTCACTTACTCACTTGAAAACAATAATGCAATTATTCATTGCATTGTGGTGTTGTAGGCTAGTCTAGGTAGGATAATTGTACTGTCCCTAAACAATATCAATAGGGGGAATTTTTGAGCTGTGTGTCATGTCATCACTGTTCTTTCATGCGCAAAGATGCACCTGGCCTCTCCGCTGTCTATCAGCTATTCCTATTTGTTCTTGAGGATTCATATTAGAATTGATGCAGCTTTGAATGCTTTTATATGTGGTGTGATTGGTAGTTAGCCTATTGTAGATCTGGACAAACGATCCACCTACCACTATTGTCACTATGAATAGTGGATAGATTGAAGGATAGCTGTTAGACTGGTAGAGTGACCTGTGTGTGGTATAGTGAAAGTTAGCACAGGGAAGTACCTTGATAAATGGTAGCAGCATGCAAGCAGATGAGGAAATGTGGCTAGGATGGAAGCAATTATACAGTAAAACATGCAAATAACAATGTAAACCATGGGGGAAAAAACACAGTACCCTCCCCTGTGCCCAATAAAAAAAACACACAGCCCTCCCCAGACCAAAAAAAACCTGTTTGACAACCCTCCACTATTTTGGACCACCCCTTCCCCCAGTAAATTGCGATATTTTCCTCTAGGTTTGTTAAAATAGAGCTCAGAGACTGCCTAGCGGGGATAGGTAAGAATGGGCTATCTCACACACTCAAAAACAGATTTGCACACACACTTGAATGCACATTTCAACAGTTTTCTGGTGACAGAAACTGTATGCATAAGCTATCATATATGCTGAAAAACACATTTTATCTCTCTCTTTCTCTCTCATTCTTTCTTTATGTGTTTGTCAGGTGCATCACAGCTGATTCATGTGGAGTTACTCTGACCGTTCTATTACAGTGAATCCACCCTGTGTAACCCCACAGCATCTGTCAAAAGGTCTGGAACTTCATGGTACAGGAGGTACTGCACTCGACCTTGCACTGTAGGGTCACTGATTCAAACCATGTTCTGACTTTTCCCCTTTAGTCTCTACAACAGTATTTCTGTCAAATAATGCTTGCTCTCCTCTCACTCACCCTTACTCCTTTCTCTCAATCCCCATTCTCCCCCATCCTTTCTCCATGTTATACACTCTCCTCAAAAAAACTCAAAGGGCCAGTCAGGTATTCTGACTCTACCCCTAACTGTTTTGAGACAGTCTGGGAGTTTAAAGAAGGAGTGGGTGGGTGAAATTGTCTCTTTCCACGCCTATTACTGCAATCCTGATTGATTTGTGTGTTGATTCTGTCTCAAAAGACGCCAACGTCTGCAGATAACAGCTTTTTGGAGAAGATAACAGCCTTTTGGAAGAGTTGTGGGCTTTTTGGAAGTAGATTTTGGAGAGAGATATTCTTGTTAGAGATATGAGCCAGTGTGGTTATCACACCTTAGCCTGCTTTAGTATTCAGCTCATCAGTGGCCTAATTTGTGATCTCATTAGAATGGATATCTTTCACATGGTAGCTGTCTCTGACTCTGACTCTCTTTCCTCTCTCTCTGTCCCTGTCATGTTCTATCAGCTCTCCCTAGCCTATTGTTCTCTGACATGTTCAATCTCTCCCTAGCTCAGGCCGCTATATCCACCTGCTTCAAGATGTCCACTATCATCTCTGTGAAAGTAACTGAACTGAAGGACTACAGAATAGTAGCACTCACTTCTGTCATCTGTCTTCTGTCAAAGACCATATCATTTCCTCCCTACTCGGCACACTCGAACCCTCTCCAATTTGCCTCCCGCCCTGACAGATCCACAGATGACGCAATCGCCATTGCACTGCACACTGCCCTTACCCACCTGGACAACAGGAATGCATATGTGAGAATGCTGTTCATTGCCTACAGCTCGGCCTTCAATACCATAGTGCTCTATAAGCTCATTACAAAGCTTGGGTCTGAACTCCTTCCTATGCAGCTGGGTCCTAGACTTCCTGACCCACAGGTGGTCAAGGTATGCAACATTACCTCCTCAACATTGATTCTCAACACGGGGGCCCCACAAGGGTGCGTCCTCAGTCCCCTCCTGTATTCCCTGTATACCCAACTCCCGACGACACAACAGTAGTAGGCCTGATTACCAAAAACAACAAGACAGCCTACAGGAAGGAGGTAGGAAATCTGATTGCGTGGTGCCAGGTAAATAACCTCTCCCTCAAAATTAGCAAAACTAAGGAGCTGATTGTGGACTTCAGGAGGAACCACGCTGGACACGTCCCCATCCTCATCAACAGGGCCGCCGTGGAGACGCTCAATAACTTCATATTCCTCTACGTACACATCTCAGAGAAGCTGAAATGGTCTAACCACATGGACATTGTGGTGAAGAAGGCACGACAATGACTCCTCAACCTCAGGATGCTGAAGAAATTTGGCCTGTCCCCGAGGTGCCTCACAGTGTTCTACAGGGGCACCATCAAGAGCATACTGTCGGGCTGCATCACAGCCTGGTACAGCAATTCCACCGCCGCGGATTGCAAGTCACTTAAGAGGGTGATACGTGCACCCCCCCACCCGCTACTTCCTCTACGGACATTTTCTCTCCACACCACTTCAAGTGGGGACACACAGGGACCCCCCCACAACAGTCACTTATCTTACACGCGGCTACCCCTATGGACCCCCCCCCCCCCAACTTAATTGTATTCTGCCCCCGCCCCAACGACATTCATCACTGTTGCAGTTGTTAATATGTATATTATTTCGTTTTTTTATAATAATTGTTATTGTTTTTATTTCACTTGGCCATCCTACTCACCCTGTGGTCATTTACCCTCACCACTTCAACAGTCTTTACTCTGCCTCCATCCCAATGGACATTTATTTATTCACTGCTACAGTTATGATGTAATGTATCAGTCAAAAGTCTGGACACACCTACTCATTCCAGAGTTTTCTTTATTTTTTAACATTTATATTGTAGAGTAATAGTGAAGACATCAAAACTATGCAATAAAAAATAAAAAAGTTTTAAACAAATCAAAATATATTTTATATATTCTTCAAAGTAGCCATCTCTGTGGTCCAACTCATCCCAAACCATCTCAATTGGGTTGTGGTCAGGTGATTGTGGAGGCCAGGTCATCTGATGCAGCACAATCACTCTCCTTCTTGGTCTAATAGCTCTTACACAGCCTGGAAGTGTGTTTTGTTCATTGTCCCGTTGAAAAACAAATGATAGTCTCACTAAGTGCAACCCAGATGGGATGTCGTATCGCTGCAGAAAGCTGTGGTAGCCATGCTGGTTAAGTGTGCCTTGAATTCTAAATAAATCACTGACAGTGTCACCAGCAAAGAACCCTCACACCATCACACCTCCTCCTCCATGCTTCACGGTTGGAACCACATATTCGTTGACCATACGTTCGCCTACTCTGCTTCTCACAAACACACTGCGGTTGGAACCAAAAATCTCTCATTTGGACTCATCAGACCAAAGTACAGACTTCCACAGATCTAATGTCAATTGCTTGTGTTTCTTGGACCAAGCAAGTGTCTTCTTCTTATTGGTGTCTTTTAGTAGTGGTTTCTTTGCAGCATTTCACAAAGAAGGCCTGATTCACATAGCCTCCTCTGAACAGTTGATGTTGAGATGTGTCTGTTACTTGAACTCTGTGAAGCATTTATTTGGGCTGCAATCTGAGGTGCAGTTAACTCTGATGAACTTATCCTCTGCAACAGAGGTACCTCTGGGTCTTCCTTTCCTGTGGCGGTCCTCATGAGTTTCATCAGTTTGCAACTGCACTTGAAGAAACTTTCAAAGTTCTTGAAATTTTCCGGATTGACAGACCTTCATGTCTTAAAGTAATGATGGACTGTCATTTCTCTATGCTTATTTGAGCTGTTCTTGCCATAATAAACTTGGTCTTTTACCAAATAGGTCTATCTTCTGTATACCACCCCTTCCTTGTCACAACACAACTGATTGGCTCAAATGCATTAAGAAGGAAAGAAATTACACAATTTTTTTAACAAGGCACACCTGTTAATTGAAATGTATGTGGTGACTACCTCATGAAGCTGGTTGAGAGAATGCCAAGAGTGTTTCATGAATTCTAACTATTGCCACTTTTAAGAATCTCAAATATAAAATATATTTTGATTTGTTTAACACTTTTTTGGTTACTACATGATTCCATATGTGTTATTTCATAGTTTTGGGTGTCTACTTTGAAGCAAAGGGTGGCTACTTTGAAGAATCTCAAATCTAAAATACATGATTTCATATGTGTTATTTCATAGTTTTGATGTCTTCACTATTATTCTACAATGTAGAAAATATTAAAAAATAAAGAAAACCCCTTAAATGAGTAGGTGTGTCCAAACTTTGGACTGGTACTGTATATAGTGCTATTTCTATTGTTATTGTTTTTCTATTATCGTTTTCATTATTTCATTTCAGTCCTACATGTTGGAGCTCGGAGCCTAACATTTTCACTGTACCCTGCAATCACACCTGCAACCCTGTACATGTGACTATTAAACACTATTAAATCCCTATCCTTAAAAAAATAAAAAAAACTTTTTTTTATTGAAGAACACAAAGAAAGTACTAATAAAGTAAAAGAACTACACAAAAAGATCTGGCACATTAGTTACAGTGCCTTGCGAAAGTATTCGGCCCCCTTGAACTTTGCGACCTTTTGCCACATTTCAGGCTTCAAACATAAAGATATAAAACTGTATTTTTTTGTGAAGAATCAACAACAAGTGGGACACAATCATGAAGTGGAACGACATTTATTGGATATTTCAAACTTTTTTAACAAATCCAAAACTGAAAAATTGGGCGTGCAAAATTATTCAGCCCCCTTAAGTTAATACTTTGTAGCGCCACCTTTTGCTGCGATTACAGCTGTAAGTCGCTTGGGGTATGTCTCTATCAGTTTTGCACATCGAGAGACTGACATTTTTTCCCATTCCTCCTTGCAAAACAGCTCGAGCTCAGTGAGGTTGGATGGAGAGCATTTGTGAACAGCAGTTTTCAGTTCTTTCCACAGATTCTCAATTGGATTCAGGTCTGGACTTTAACTTGGCCATTCTAACACCTGGATATGTTTATTTTTGAACCATTCCATTGTAGATTTTGCTTTATGTTTTGAATCATTGTCTTGTTGGAAGACAAATCTCCATCCCAGTCTCAGGTCTTTTGCAGACTCCATCAGGTTTTCTTCCAGAATGGTCCTGTATTTGGCTCCATCCATCTTCCCATCAATTTTAACCATCTTCCCTGTCCCTGCTGAAGAAAAGCAGGCCCAAACCATGATGCTGCCACCACCATGTTTGACAGTGGGTATGGTGTGTTCAGGGTGATGAGCTGTGTTGCTTTTACGCCAAACATAACGTTTTGCATTGTTGCCAAAAAGTTCAATTTTGGTTTCATCTGACCAGAGCACCTTCTTCCACATGTTTGGTGTGTCTCCCAGGTGGCTTGTGGCAAACTTTAAACAACACTTTTTATGGATATCTTTAAGAAATGGCTTTCTTCTTGCCACTCTTCCATAAAGGCCAGATTTGTACAATATACGACTGATTGTTGTCCTATGGACAGAGTCTCCCACCTCAGCTGTAGATCTCTGCAGGTCATCCAGAGTGATCATGGGCCTCTTGGCTGCATCTCTGATCAGTCTTCTCCTTGTATGAGCTGAATGTTTAGAGGGACGGCCAGGTCTTGGTAGATTTGCAGTGGTCTGATACTCCTTCCATTTCAATATTATCGCTTGCACAGTGCTCCTTGGGATGTTTAAAGCTTGGGAAATATTTTTGTATCCAAATCCGGCTTTAAACTTCTTCACAACAGTATCTCGGACCTGCCTGGTGTGTTCCTTGTTCTTCATGATGCTCTCTGCACTTTTAACGGACCTCTGAGACTATCACAGTGCAGGTGCATTTATACGGAGACTTGATTACACACAGGTGGATTGTATTTATCATCATTAGTCATTTAGGTCAACATTGGATCATTCAGAGATCCTCACTGAACTTCTGGAGAGAGTTTGCTGCACTGAAAGTAAAGGGGCTGAATAATTTTGCACGCCCAATTTTTCAGTTTTTGATTTGTTAAAAAAGTTTGAAATATCCAATAAATGTCATTCCACTTCATGATTGTGTCCAACTTGTTGTTGATTCTTCACAAAAAAATACAGTTGTATATCTTTATGTTTGAAGCCTGAAATGTGGCAAAAGGTCGCAAAGTTCAAGGGGGCCGAATACTTTCGCAAGGCACTGTACATTGACATAATCTTTTAATTAGACAGAGTACGAAACCCATTTTTCCCAGTTTTCCTGACCTCTCTCCTCTTGAGTTTTTAAAGCAAAGGTCATACACTCCATATGGTGTGTTTCTTTAACAATATCTATCCATTGTGTCATGGTTTGTTCTATGTCAAATCACATTATTTTTAGATCTTATTTCCCCCCAGTAAGTTTCGACCAAAATATATGAGATTGATCCCACCCTTGAGAGCCCGCATTCTCTCCAACAAGGGTGTAGGGAGCCAGTCTGTTTTGATTTCAGTTTAGGTGTTATGAAGAAACGTATAACATTCTTCCAACATAATTCTCTCCATGACCTTGAGTTGGTAGAGCTTAGTTGAGTCTCAAATATGTTCAGCCATGTTTCATCAGTTATTTCAATGTTAAGTTCCTCCTCCCATTTCTGTTTAATATAGTTTGTAGAATGTTTATTTAAGGGTGGAATACCCAAGTAAAGATTTTAAATCATTTTTTTGTTACTCCCCAAGCTGTATGCGTTAGTGAATACTTGGATTAATTGAGGTGCTCGAGGGTCAATCACTTTATCTCCCTTAAGAAATAGTGTCGAACTTGTAGGTATCTGTAAAAAATATTGTCTATCCAAGCCATGTTTTTTTACTTAGGTCCTGGAAGTTATCTAGGTTCCCATTCCTTATAATTGTACTGAATGATGTGATGCCTTTCTGTGTCCACTGTTTAAATCTGCTGTCCTGAGTTGCAGGGATGAAGCTGGGGTCAGCAGTTTGACCTCTCCGTCTAAATGATTTTTGAGAAATTCATCCACTGATTTTGTATATTTCTAGTACCATGTCCTTATTTCCCTAAACTGACTGTATGGTTATCTCCGTCGAAGTAGTCTCTTTCCATTTGGATTCGTATTCTGAATTGCACTAACAAACCAGTATGTATATCTAGTTCTTGGACTCTTACTGTTCCAGATAAACCTTGATATCCGTTTATCCCATTCCCTAAACTGTTTAGGTGGGATTTGTATGGGCAGTGATTGGAACAAATACAGTAACCTTGGCAGGATGTTCATTTTGATTCTACTACTAAGATCCAAGGGAAGGGAAGTGAATTCATCATATATTTTCTTGTTGATGTGATCGTAATTCATGCAATAAAGTTTGGTTATATCCTTTGGTAAATTTACTCCCAGATATTTAATGGATGAAGAGGTCCAGGTGAAGTTATTCCTACTCTTCAGCTCTTCCTGTGGGGCACAATTATATACTAGGGCTTGGGTCTTGTGTACGTTAAGCACGTACCCTGAATATGTTCCAAATGTTAGTAAAACATCCATCAATCTAGGTACACTTGAGCCTGGGTCTTTAAGGAATAACAGAACGTCATCAGCACACAATCATGCCTTTTGTTCATTGCCTCTTATTGTTATTCCCTCTATAGAGGGGTCCTGTCTTATTGCCTGTGCTAACGGCTCGATGAAGGCGCAGAGCGTGGGTGAAAGATTACAGCCTTGTCTTGCCCCTCGCTCTAATTTTATCGTTTGTGACAAATGTCCATTTATCTTTATTCTAGCAGTCGGACATGAATACAGTGTTTTGATGCACTATATCAGTTCTTTGTTGAAACCAAATCTTTCCATAACTTGGAATAGGTAATCCCATCCCACTGAATCAAATGCTATTTCTGCATCTAGACTGATTTAATATAGCACTTGGTCTTATTCTGAGTAATGTGGTCCATGACATGTAGTGTTCTCCTTATGTTGTACTGTGTCTGCCTATTTTGTATGAAACCAGTTTGAGCCCCGTCAATCAATTCTGGGATTATATCTTCCATTCTGTTGGCTATTATTGATGCATATACAGTGGGGCAAAAAAGTATTTAGTCAGCCACCAATTGTGCACGTTCTCCCACTTAAAAAGATGAGAGAGGCCTGTAATTTTCATCATAGGTACACTTCAACTATGACAGCCAAAATGAGAGAAAAAAAATCCAGAAAATCACATTGTAGGATTTTTTATGAATTCATTTGCAAATTATGGTGGAAAATAAATATTTGGTCACCTACAAACAAGCAAGTTACAGGTCTCTCACAGACCTGTAACTTCTTCTTTAAGAGGCTCCTCTGCACCCCCCATTCTTGTAGATATGCTGTGAAGTTCTTTGTTTTCTTCGGGTTTCTTGTTAATGTCCTTCTTGAACTCATTTAGTTATTTTCGTACAGCTTCTCGATGTTCCTCTCGTAAGCCTGTGAACGCCTTGTGCAATTCCTCCTTTATCACCTCACGAAATGAGGGTTATTTTGCTGCTGCTAGCTTATTTGCACTCTGTTTCGTCAACGATTATATCTTCTGCTGTCTTGTTACAAGCTATTGTTGTTGCTCCATGACCTTTTCCTATTTTCACCTTTTCCATTTTGTGTAAGTTAAAATAATGCTCAGAGTAAATAATTGAATTTAGGGGGGAAATACCTTACCCTTGTGCAGTACGAAAAACTAGGCAGCCATTTCCTAAGTTGCGTCACCGGAAGTCCCTTTCTTGCTCTCCTTGATCTCTCTTTCGTTCTGTCTGTCTCATTCCTCTCTGCTTTTGTCTCACTCTCATTCTCTCTCCCTCTGTCCATTCTACCCTAACCCTATATTCTCGCTTCATGATTTTCGAGTTTACCGATTTCGCTTTTACTGTTCTATGATTTTCTTTCTTTCTCTGAATTCCCTTCCTCCTCTATTTTTTCTCTGGGTAATTTTCTCTACTCTGTCCCCCAACTCCATCTCAGTTTTAAGTTTCACATTTTATTTGTCGCATGCACAAGTAGAGTGAAATGCTTACCTTGCAAGCCCTTCCCAACAGTGCAGTGTTCAATATTATAATAGAAAAGCTCTCTCTCTCTCTCTCTCTCTCTCTCTCTCTCTCTCTCTCTCTCTCTCTCTCTCTCTCTCTCTCTCTCTCTCTCTCTCTCTCTCTCTCTCTCTCTCTCTCTCTCTCTCTCTCTCTCTCTCTCTCTCTCTCTCTCTCTCTCGTTGTTTGTGTGTGCAGCGGGATGGTGAAGAGCCTTTTAGCGTGCCACTGGCAGACGGCTGATTGTAGATAATTACAGCTATTTGACGGCAGCTTTTCACATCCCGTTCTCTGTAAAAGCACTTACAGAGGTAGATCAGAACAGTGATGCCAATGGCCCTCATTTCTCTCTCCAGATTCAGAGAGCGACGGCCACAGAGGGAACATAATAGAACTGATAGAATGGCACAGGGGGAATTTGATAGAATGTCTGTTAGAATATGCTGCAGATATAGTAGTTCTGGAGCTATCAATGCACAGTTAGGCAAATCACTTTATCCTCTCTGTTGGCAACAAACATTGATGATAACATGCTCATTTTGCATTGGTAAGGCAATGTCTTGGATATTTTGGAAGCAAAATATTGTGTTTGAAAAGTTTAAATCTCAAAACGAGTCTGCAACCATGTGATGATGAATGTGATTATCAATTGTTATCTTAGGCAGAGGAACCCTACATGTACTCTTCTATGTGACCAACTGCATGGGTTAAAACCCGGGTCTTCTGGCTGTGTGTCAACATCTGCGCGTCACCTGTCCTTCCTCAGAGTTGTTTTGTCGGCCTCCCCAGCTCCCTCTGACACGTGGTGTGTCTAATCCTCGTTCTGAGAGAAGGTCATTGTTTTAAAGCTTCAGCTACACGCCTCTCTCAACCCCCTGCTGTATGAACACTAAGAGTGACTCAGGCTCTTTCTCCCACCTCGCTCTCTCTGTCTAGCTGAAATGTCAATTATATTTCATACTGAACAAAAATTATAAGCGCAACAATTTCAACGATTTTACTGAGTTACAGTTAATGTAAGGAAATCAGTCAATTGAAATTAATTTATTAGGCCCTAATCTATGGCTTTCACATGACTGAGCAGGGGCGCAGCCATGGGTGGGCTGGGGAGTCAGGTCCAGCCAATCAAAATGAGTTTTCCCCACAAAAGGGCTTAATTACAGACATAAATACTCCCCAGTTTAATCAGCTGTCCTGGTGGCTGGTCTCAGACGATCCCACAAGCGAAGAAGACGGATGTGGATGTCTGTGGCTGTGGTCTGTGGTTGTGATTCCGGTTAGACGTACTGCCAAATTCTCTAAAACAACATTGGAGATGGCTTATGGTAGAGAAATTAACATTCCATGCTCTGGAAACAGCTCTGGTGGACATTCCAGTAGTCAACATGCCAATTGCATGCTCCCTCAAAACTTGAGACATCTGTGGCATTGTGTTATGTGACAAAACTGCACATTTAGAGTGGCCTTTTGTCAGTTGGATGGAATATATTGGCAAAGGAGAGATGCTCACTAAGAGGGATGTAAACAAATGTATTTATTAACAGCTCATGAAACATAGGACCAACACTTTACATGTTGCACTTGTATATTTTTTCAGTAAATTCCATTCAAATTGAGCTTTATTGGAATGGAAGGGACAATTGAATGTTGCTAAAGCAATATGATACAATTACAATGCAAGTAACATAGCTTGAATAAATAACTAGCGTATGGATTCACGCACTCTCTTTCCCTCTCTCTCTTCCTCCATCTTTCTCCTCTCTCCATAATTGTCTTGTCTCTGCTTGCCTATTTGCTTTGTGTCTTTCTCAATTTGTGTCTCTACCTGTCTCTGCATCTCTCTTTCTTTTCCCCGCTTCCTCCTTATAGAAGCTGTGTGCTTGCAGTGGAAACTTGTGGAGGATTAAAGGAGCTCTTCACACAACATGAACCCCATCTGTCTGTCTCCACATTTCAGATGGAAAGCCTTGACAGCTGTGCACTTGACCCGCAGGCAATAGAAGATAATAGAAGATGAGATCAAAGGAAGAACAGTTAATAGACTCACAAAAGGGAGTTAGGGAGGAAAGGAGGGAGGCAGGGAGGAAGGGATTAAGAAGGGACGGAATTAAGCAAGGAAGGCTACATTATTGGAGTGATTGGAATCGTTCCCCAGTCACTTTTGAGCCTTACCGCTGTCAGGTATCCCTTGGCCAGCCCTGCAGACAGAGAATGGATTGCTCCCTCACCCCACCATGATTAATGGCTGTTTGGCATTGGCAAAGCTCTGTACACAAAACACACTCAATCTGACAAACTTCACAGCACACAGATACACACATCGACAAATAACACACACACACTGACCAACCGCCCACACACACATGCGCACGCACACACACACATGCTAACACACCTCTGATCTCACACTCAGGCGAGCATCTGTGAATCTGATGCTGTGTGTGTGTGTGCGTGTCTTCATGTGCATGTGTGGTGACATCTTTCTAGCTCTTCTTTAAAATGGTCACACATGAGCACAGAGCAAGGGAAGCAAAATGTATTTTGGGATATGGGAACATAGGCTTAATTTGAGTCTGATTTGCATTCACACACTAATTGTTGTACATATTTCCAGCTGTATAGGCGAATGGATCCATGGAACATATCAAGTATCTTTAAAAGAATGTAAACAAAAGTATAATGTATATCTCATAGTTGTGCTGTTATGTAATATCAGATCATGTGCGGTTAGCATTAACGCTACATATCTCCAATGATGACGTGGTGTCGTCAACATATATTTTAGCTTTCCTATTAATGATTTGTGTCGCCACAATTGGTCCCAGAGTGGTGTGGCGCAAAAAAAACATACTGGGGCCCGTAATTTTTCCTGATCTGGTAACCAAATCAAGTAAAACTCTGGGCCTTATATTGTATGACGTTATTCATTTGTTGTAAAAAGGTTTCATATGGGCTATGATGGGACCAGAGTTTTTCTAATTAGGTCACATGGTTTTAAAAATCTCCCGGAAAAACTCCTGGCCTTGGGGAGGATGAAAACCCTGTCAAACTGCAGCAACCTTGTACTTGTCATATTAATTATATTTTAAAGAAGGACTATCCTATACACAAACACAGGGCTGAGCTTGCTTTATGCAGGTTTGCATCGTGTAGCCCTGCCCTAATGCAACTGTAGGCCTAATAAACAATGTACTCACAGGCTATGTCAGCTATTGTGTTTATTTAAAAAATAAATATACGTTTAACTAGGCAAGTCAGTTAAGAACAAATTCTTATTTACAATGCCGGCTTAACGGAGAACAGTGCCTTGTTCAGGAGCAGAACAACAGATTTTTACCTCAGCTCGGGGAACCTTTCAGTTACTGGCCCAACACTCTAACCACTAGGCTACCTGCCATCCCATTATTGATTAATTCTGGTGAATAATTTTGAATTGAAAAATTGTATGTAGACTTGTCAAGTTTGAATATATCAATCAAAAGTGATCCCATTCACATTTTCTCAAAAACCAAA
Organism: Oncorhynchus mykiss; assembly: GCF_057628025.1. Taxonomy (NCBI): domain Eukaryota; kingdom Metazoa; phylum Chordata; class Actinopteri; order Salmoniformes; family Salmonidae; genus Oncorhynchus; species Oncorhynchus mykiss. Next base: position 8,000,605 of record NC_143049.1, read on the forward strand.
TGTGAATGGCAGTGAGAGGCTTTGAAGCCATTGGTCGGCCATAGCACTCCCCAGAAGAAACAGTCCATAGAGTATTTCAATTACAATTTTCAACAACAAAATTACATGTATAAAAATATTTGTGTTATTGTAGTGGGGACAGTAATATTACATTCAAAAATATATATTTGAAGGAAAATATTTTTATCATTTGTTTTCACACAAAATTGCATGTTTAGCTCACATAATATAATGTAAAAGTATGCATTAAGGTGTCTGTAATATAATCAACGTGGCAAAAACAAATGTAAACATTAATAAATGCATTTTTATAGCTTCCAAACTATTGGTGGGTAAGTGCCAAGCTGGAGGCGCGGCGGCTTCAAAACAGCCTCCCTGTTAGTCTTCTAGGGTTTATATAAAGCTAGACCAGCTGCGGTTGTTAGTAGCCTAGAGTTGATCAGACGGAAACATTTTCTTCTTTCCATGCCATACAGCATGTCAGATTGCTATGTTTAGGTGTAGGCTGCAACATGTATGTAAGACGTTTTTGCTAGTGATGTGTTATCACACTTGCTAAATAAATACCGCAGTTAAGTGGAGAGCGCTCCTTAAGCTTTGTGCCCGGCCCACGTGACCTGCGAGTTCCGTAAATGTGATTGGTCAAGAAACACAAAGAGCCTTCAGCAGCACTGGATGTGAAGAACAGAGAAATTGTGCGCGAGTTGACCAAAAAAAAAACGGTACTTCCCCCTCTTTTTTGAACTAAATCAAAAGTGATGTGGCGTGGCTACACCTGATTGAAAAGTGCTGTGGCAAATGCCGCCTCCCCACACGTTTTCCGGCGGCCCTAATGTGCTGTCAACAAAAGACGTATTTCCTTTCCCAGCCTATTGCTTTTAACAAGCCAGACCAAGGACCTGGTTGTCACTGTCATGAGCTCAGCTGTTGGATGGCTGGCCTGTGCTACGCTAGCCCTGCTACGCTAGCCCTTTTCGCAGCAGAAGACATCATCATGTCAGCCGCTCTCCCATTGGGAGATAATACTCTCCATCAGGCCCTTTGATTGCCTTATTATGAGCTGTCCGGCTCAGAGATATGGGCTATGCATCACTGCGCACACACACACACACACACACACACACACAGTCTTGTACAACTAACCTTGTGGGGACACACAATTCAGTCCCATTCTAAATCCAATTTTTCCCAACACCTAAACCTAACCCTAACCCGTACTCTTACCCTAATACTAACCTTAACCTTTATCCAAAAACCCCATCTTAACCCTTACCATAGCTCCTAACCCTAACTCTAAAACTAATTCTAACACTAATTCTAACCTTAACACTAAACCCCCTAGACATAGCATTTGACCTCGTGGGGACCAACAAAATGTCACCAGTTGGTCAAATCTTTGTTTGTTTACTATTCTTGTGGGCACTTCTGGTCCCAACAAGAATAGTTAAATACGTCCACACACACACACACACACACACACACACACACAGACAGAGACCTCTAGTGAGGCAGAATGTAGTACATCAGGACTCATGGCTAACAACTCTCTCACAGCCGCACCTGTCCTTTTAATAGGGGAATAGACCAAACATATAAAATATTAAACTGATATTTTGTATTAATACAACTACTTAATGTGTTATCACTGTGCTTCGTCTAATAGCACAACCAAATTACCTGGATTGCAGTTGAGATTACATTAAAAGTACATAATGCAGGTGATAAATGCTGTTCAAGATTCTGCGCACATTATTACACCAATTGTGAAATTCTCCACAGACCTGAGACTTTTGCATTCTATCTTGAACATGGACACTTTCTATGATTACATAGGAAGACATAGTTACAGTCGGCTAACCTCAAAATGTGGCCATGGATGTGTTATTATTTTTAAAGTTGAATAAATGCTGTTAGATTACTTTGTAAGAGAGCCTTAACTTTTGGCTATTTACTGTTTATAGAAAATATTATTGAATTGTGTTTGGTTGACAATGCAACCAAATATCAACATTTAAAGCATATCTAATACTTGGGTAGTTTCATCTGAGCCACTGGACTAAATGGCATATTTGTCCACACTGAGACTTAACACTCATTGGCACACCAATCAGTGTGTATGTGTGTGCATGCGTGTTTGTGTCCTTCAACGGGGTATTTAGACAGAGTGAAAAGAGGCCAACGTCAACAGGCCAAACACAGACTCCCTCCTCTCTCTCTCTCTCTTCCTTATTCTCCTGTCCTTCATCTTTTCTTTCTATTTTCTTTGCCGTAGGTCTATTCTTAATTTCTCCCACCACCCTCTTCCTTTCTCTGTTCCCTAGTTCATTTTTTCTCTCCAGGTCCTCCCTCCTTTTCTTCTGTTCCATCTTTCTGCTCATTGTGGGATTGACCTTGTGTGCTTGTCCCCTTTCCCTCACTTAATTCTACTCCATTTCCTACTCCTCCTCTCCCCCTGTCCCTCTCCTTGGACTCTCTTATATAAGCAGACCAAATGAGAAGGAGTGGAGGGGCTACTGTCAGGGGTGTGTGTGTGTGTGTGTGTGTGTGTGTGTGTGTGTGTGTGTGTGTGTGTGTGTGTGTGTGTGTGTGTGTGTGTGTGTGTGTAAGAGCCAGGGGACAGAGGTGTACCCGAGGTCATTAATTGTCCTCTTCTCCTCCAGAGGAGATCCTGGGAGGTGAGACATGACAAGGACAGGAAGTAGAACAGGAACGAGGAAGTGGACTAATAGAGGATAAGGCTTGGGGGAGTGAGAGGGAAATCGGTCCGCAATGAAAATTGGATGGTTGTAGGGGTTACAGTAAAATAGAGGCAAAACTGAAACAAGTTTAATTTGTGTGTGGTGGAGTAAGGGCATGGATTGCACAACTACCTCTCACAGTCTCACGGCAGAATTAGACGTTTATCCATGTTTTTCAAATGTCAAATTTCGAAGTTGTGCGTCAAACGTTGATTTTCAAGTTTAGGCATTAACTCCAAAATCTTAAGGTTACGCATTAACTGTGAATGGTTAAGGTAAGGGTTAATGTTTAGAATAGGCTTAAAACAATATCTAAAAAACAACTTTCTATCATTGGAATCAAACTTACCAACATTGGAATCAGAGGAAGATGCTTACTGCCACAATGCCATCCCTGTCGACAACGCCCTAGCAAACCCGAAACCTACTTGAAGGTAGAAGCGCTCACTGCTGCCCCTAGTGGCCGGTTTCTACGTCATCTTCCAACGTCCTCAGACATGGATGAATGTCGAATACTGACCTGGCTAGGATTGCAAGGGGGGAGGTGCAGTGCAGTGAAAGACAGGATGAAGGGAAAGGTTAGAAAGAGAGGGTTCTGAAAGAGGTTAAGAATTAATTGTAGTTCTCTCCCTGCGGAAATGACTATGTCTTCAGGACTAGATGCTTGAAAGCTTCAGGTTAAAGGGTTGTGGGAAAGAGGGGGATGGGGATAGAGATAGAGGTGAGAAAATAATTGTATTTCTCTCTCTCTCCCTCTCTCTCTCTGTACGACCACTCAGAGATGATCACGGGGTAGTTGTCAGGCCAGAAGGCTATGATGGAAGTGCAGAATGAAAAGGTTGGGGACGAAAGACAGAGAGAGGGATGGGGGCGGAAATGGAGGACTGTGGTTAGAAAGGTGGAGGAATATGGAAATTAAGAATGAATAGTTGTTCTCTCACCCTGCAGAGGTGACTGCTGCTTGCTGTCAGTCAATGCCCTGCCTGCTCGAAGCTTGTGGGTAATGGTTCATACTGCTGTTTTACCCTGAGCACTACAACCTAACGCACATTATGCACAATGTATTCAGTTCAGCCCTGAGGAGAGATGTATTCAGGAGAGTCAGAACAGAGCAGGCCATAGAGAAAGGGTGTTTTGTATTAGAGAGAACAAGTACTTGTCAGTGAGTGAGTGAGTGAGTGAGTGAGTGAGTGAGTGAGTGAGTGAGTGAGAGTGTGTGTGTGTGTGTGTGTGTGTGTGTGTGTGTGTGTGTGTGTGTGTGTGTGTGTGTGTGTGTGTGTGTGTGTGTGTGTGTGTGTGTGTGTGTGTGTGTGTGTGTGTGTGTGTGTGTGTGTGTGTGTGTGTGTGTGTGTGTGTGTGTGTGTACACGACCGGCTCGATTTGATCTTATGTAACAACATTTGAAATTGTGTTTTTTACATTGGATAAAAGTAAAGACTCAGAGCTAGAAAATGGTATTCCAAACACTACAGTTGAAGATGGGAAAGTAATTATGCTTTGAAAGTTGATAAACTTGTAATCTTACTTTGAGAAAATGGCCCTTGAATCTTTTGGTAAACCTACTGGAGAGCTCTTTGTCTACACCCATTCACCATCGTTCACACCCTCTTAAGCCTTAGCCCCACTCATCTCTTTAGGATTCAGGCCATGTACTAAACAACCAAAGATTTCAAGACAAAATGCTTTATACTATGTGTTTATACTACGTCTATCGACAGTTTTGTGGTCCAAAATAGCATAACTAGTGTATTTTAACACCAATAAAACCACCCGTTTAAAACCCATTTAAAAATGAATTTAGTATTTGTCAATCTATCAAACTAGGCAACTAAAATCAACTTTCTAAACAATGTTTTGGTTAGTTTCTAGCTTTTTAGCTAGCTAACAATGTTAAGTTAGCTGGCTAGCCAGTTCAAATAATGACCATATCATACAGCTAACAACATCTTCACTTTAGCTCATTTGTCATCATTATTACAGGAAAATAAACTCACAGAAATATCATTATTTACAAGTTAATGGCGACCCAATTGCAGAAAATAGTTTATGGTTGTGAGTGTGACGAAGTAAAGCAGGGCAATTTTACAACTTGGATACTGTCTCGTTGGCCTAATATTATATTCTAATATGACTTTGGTGCAGGTCATGTTCTTCACATTACCGGCTCTGATTTTATATGATTATAGTATGTGTTTACCAAAGTTAATTTGTCACATGCACAGGATACAGAAGGTGTCGTGAAATGGTTACTTGCATAGTGGAGTTTTGTTTAGACATGTAGCTAGCTAGACAATGAACAATAATCCCAACTCAGAATGTTACTACCCTGCACGAATCTGCAGGTATCTAACCAACCAGGAAAATGTTAGCTAGCTAACATTAGGCTATAACTAGCAATGCTGTGACGAGTGCGTTGAGAGTTGGAAAGCAAGTCCTGGGAGTGAGCGTTTTAACAAATGAAACAAACACATAACAAACAACGCACAAACATGATAGTCAATAACACTTGAGGAAGCAACCAAGGGGAGTGACAGATATAGGGAAGATAATCAAGGAGGTGATGGAATCCAGGTGAGTGTCATGAGGCACAGCTGCACGAGACAATGGTGACAGGTGTGCGGGATAATCAGCAGGTGATGACCTAGAGGCTGGAGAGGGAGTATACATGACAAATACAAATGGCTCTGAGATACAAATAATATTACTACACAGATCATACATGTAACGTTAGCTAGCGAGCCAGCCAGCTAATGTTGGCTAGCTAGCTAATAGTATGCTTTAACTTGAAATTGTCACGATCGTCGTTGTGAGGAGACCAAAGCGCAGCGTGGTGTGAATACATACTTTTAATGAATGACGAAAAAACACGAAGTACACTAAACAAACAAACAAACAAACAAACAAAATAACAAAACGAACGTGACCGCTATCGAAACACTAAGTGCTAACATGCAACATCACATAGACAATAACCCACGAAATACCCAAAGAAGATGGCTGCCTAAATATGGTTCCCAATCAGAGACAACGATAAACAGCTGCCTCTAATTGAGAACCAATCTAGGCAACCATAGACACACATAAACACATAGATGGTAAACAAAACAAGGGTTTTTCTTTATTTTTACTATTTTCTAAATTGTAGAATAATAGTGAAGACATCAAAACTATGAAATAACACATATGAAATCATGTAGTTACAAAATAATTGTTAAACAAATCTAAGTATATTTTAGATTTGAGATTCTTCAAAGTAGCCACCCTTTCCTTGATGACATCTTTGCACACTCTTGGCATTCTCTCAACCAGCTTCATGAGGAAGGCATTTCCAACAACCTTTAAGGAGTTCCCACATGTGCTGAGCACTTGTTGGCTGCTTTTCCTTCATTCTGCGGTCCAACTCATCCCTAACCATCTCAATTGGGATGAGGTTGGGTGACTGTGGAGGCCAAATCATCTGATGCAGCACTCCGTCACTCTCCTTCTTGGTCAAATAGCCCTTACACAGCCTGGAGGTGTGTTTTGGGTCATTGTCTTGTTGAAAAACAAATGATAATCCCACTAAGCGCAAACCAAATGGGATGGTGTATTGCTGCAGAATGATGTGGTAGCCATGTTGGTTAAGTGTGCCTCAAAATAAATCACTGACAGTGTCACCATCACACCACCTTCGCCACGCTTCACTGTGGGAACCACACATGCGAAGATCATTCATTCACCTACTCTGCTTCTCACAAAGACACGGCGGTTGGAACCAAAAAGCTCTAAATCTCTAATTTGGACTCGTCAGACCAAAGGACAGATTTTCACCAGTCTAATGTCCATTGCCCATGTTTCTTGGCCCAAGCAAGTCTCTTCTTGTTATTGGTGTCCTTTAGTAGTGATTTCTTTGCAGAAATTCGAAGGTCTGATTCACACAGTCTCCTCTGAACAGTTGATGTTGAGATGTGTTTGTTACTTGAACTCTGTGATGCATTTATGTGGGCTGCAATCTGAGGTGCAGTTAACTCTAAGGAATGTATCCTCTGCAGCAGAGGTAACTCTGGGTCTTCCTTTCCTGTGGAGTTCCTCATGAGAGCCAGGTTCATCATAGCGCTTAATGGTTTTTGCAACTGCACTTAAAGAAACTTTAAAGTTCTTGACATTTTCCGATGGACTGCGTGTGTGTGTGTGTGCGTGTGTCTGTGTGTCTGTGTGTGCTCTCAGGGGTTTTTAATCAGGGCATCGCACTCGAGTTTGACTAGGTACAGCAGAGCTCTCCAGCCCGCTGCCTCAACAACTATGCTCTCACAACACACGCACATGCACACAGACACAATTTTTTTCTAATCTCTTATCTCATTTAATTTACTCTTTTGGGAATTGTACTGTAAAGAACATTAAAGTATTGTTTCCTCCCCAAGGCCTTTGCTGTAATACAAGAGACAATTTGGTCACAATAATACAGGTACAGTATATTGAGTATCAAAATAAAGGGCCAATAAACAGGTAACTGCCAAAATAAAGGAAACACTGTAGTACATGAGGGATACAAAATATATTGAAAGCAGGTGCTTTTACACAGGTGTGGTTCCTGAGTTAATTAACCTTTCTGATCTCCCCATCCCGGATCCGGGTTCGTGAATACAGACTCAAGCTCATTACCATAACGTATCTATCAGCAAGCTCATTAGCATAACACAACGTTAACTATTTATGAAAATCGCAAATGAAATGAAATAAATATGCCATCTCTCAAGCTTAGCCTTTTGTAAACAACACTGTCATCTCAGATTTTCAAAATATGCTTCTCAACCATAGGAAAACAATAATTTGTGTAAAAGTAGCTAGCTAGAGTTAGCATTTCGCGTTAGCATTTAGCGTTAGCATTAGCGTTAGCATCCAGCACGCAACATTAACAAAAACATAACAGCCTTCAAATAAAATCATTTACCTTTGAAGAACTTCTGATGTTTTCAATGAGGATACTCTCAGTTAGATAGCAGATGCTCAGTTTTTCCAAAAAGATTCCTTGTGTATTAGAAATAGCTCCGTTTTATACATCACATTTGGCTACCAAAAAAAATCCATAAATTCAGTCCTCAAAACGCAAACTTTTTTCCAAATTAACTCCATAATATCGACTGAAAACATGGCAAACGTTGTTTAGAATCAATCATCAAGGTGTTTTTCACATATCTCTTCGATGATATATCGTTCGTGGAAGCATGGTTTCCCCTCTCAATCAAATGGAAAAATACTTGCACATGGCTTTACGCACCAGTTTCGATGCAGGACACCAGGCGGACACTTGGAAAATGTAGTCTCTTATGGTCAATCTTCCAATGATATGCCTACAAATACGTCACAATGCTGCCGACATCTTGGGGAAACGGCAGAAGGTCTAAGCTTATTCCTGTCGCATTCACAGCCATATAAGGAGACATTAGAAAACAGAGCTTCAGAAATTCTGCTAATTTCCTGTTTAACGTATCATCTTGGTTTCGCCTGTAGAATGAGTTCTGGGGCACTTACAGACAAAATCTTTGCAGATTCTGAAACTCAGAGTGTTTTCTTTCCAAAACTGTCAAGAATATGCATAGTCGAGCATCTTTTCGTGACAAAATATCGCGCTTAAAACGGGAACGTTTTTTATCCAAAAATGAAATAGCGCCCCTAGAGCTCTAACAGGTTAAGCAATTAACCTCATCATGCTTAGGGTCATGTTTAACCTTTCTGATCTCCCCATCCCGGATCCGGGATGCTAATTACTTAATTAACTCAAGAACCACACGTGTGGAAGTGTCTGCTTTCTATATACCATATACTAAGTGTTTCCTTTATTTTGGCAGTTACCTGTTACCAGTCACTAGTTATGTACAGCTTGTGAGTCTCCAGGAATCCAGGTATGGGGTGTCTCCTATAATATCACATCACAGATGTCCTGTAATTGAGTCTGAATGGGCCAGAATGGAAGCTGTTGCCTCACGTAGAGTAGGCCTTCTGGTGTGTAGCTATTTATGCATTACTTTCATAATACATTTTCCCAATGTGTCACAAATTATTATCAGTGAATGCAGAATTGGCTTATTAGAGGAAGTAAGTGCACACACACGCATGTACACACACACAGTTAGAATTGAAAAAGCTTAGCCTGACTGTAGGCCTTGTGGCATCTTCATGGAGATCTGAAAGGTTAAAGACAGTAGATTAATCCTGAAGGACATCCAATTAGCTGCATTTTTCACATACACACACGGTGCACGTGTACGCATTGCGCTCAAACGCACACACACTCATGAGTAAGCACCTGAGTGCACACACACACACTTGACCTGGCGGGCACAGCAGCTGTAGGGCTGATAGACGGGTTGGACCTTCCTCTGCTTTTGCAGAAATTAATATCTATTTAAGCATAGAACATTACTGTACTGTAACTAAGTCCAAAAACATCCTTGTATTTAGAAGTATTTGATATCAGTACTGGTATGGTATTTGAGAAAAACTTACATGAATGCCCCTTAGGCATAAATACCAATGTGTGTGTGTGTGTGTGTGTGTGTGTGTGTGTGTGTGTGTGTGTGAAGAGGTGTACAGTGATATGTGAGTCTAAACAGATGGCCACAGTCAGATGGCTGACACGCGGTCGCTCTTACTTTGATGACATCACGGTCAGTGTCTGTCATCCCGCTGCACCTAGCAATGTGCCTGTCAATCAGAATGGAGGTCAGCACGGCAACTAAGGACCCAACGAAGCGGGAATGTACCCAAGGTGCGTGCGCACACACACACACCTCTGATCTCACACGCAGGAGAGCATCTGTGACTCTAATTCTAATGTGTTCACAAACACCCGCTACAGCCGACAACTCATATTGACATTTATACGAGAATAGAACAAAAAATAGAATTGTGTCCTCTCTGAATCTTACCTTTCTGTCTCTTTGTCTTTCTGTCTCTTTCTATCCTGTTGTGGAGTTTGGGGACTGTTGGGGTTACTGGTGGTGGTATGTAGGCCAACCGAGGCCAAGTTTAGCCCATTTTATTCCACTTCAGACCACTTTATCCTTTCCTAATCTGAGGTCCAACCAAGGCAGCACCTTTTGTGTCCAGGGGGGTTTGGGCATGTAACCTACTGCGCCCCACTTCAGTCTGTTTCTATATGGGGCCTATAGAAACAGTGCAATACAATACACCCATCTACACCCCCCTCACTCCCAGGAGTAAGCCTGCCACTGTTTAAACTCCTGTCTGCAATTCAGTAACCCATCCCCTCCACAAATACTCACACCTCATCTCTGGTTGGAATGTAGGATATTTCAATCTTACAACTGGCTTAACTGCACTGACGTTGCTATTTTGCTAGCTTAAAAGCTTATTTGCATCTGCTGGTTGTGTTATCAAAGCTATTGGTTTGTATTGCCATGCAATACGTTTTCTGTCTTGAATCTTGTTCTGGAGGCAGCCCAAAGTAACCATACTGCTAACCCGAATGCCTAAACCTAACCTTAAATTAAGACCAAAAAGCTAATTTTGGTATTCATGCATTTTTACCATATAGCATATTTTGACTTTGCAGTTGGCCCATCTAGGGGAAATTGCTCAGTTCTGCCTCCAGTGCAAGATTCATAACAATAAACGTCAACCTGCTATTGGCATAGTGTCTTCTGATTTCAGGACTGTTATATAATGAGATCTGTGGTCGTGTTGAAAAGCTGAATACATATGCACACACATGCAAATTCACAAGCACACACAAACACACACACACACACACACACACACACACACACACACACACACACACACACACACACAAGCTGTTTGTGTTGGTAAACGATGTTTCGCTGCCCACTCATCCTGGTCCTTCCTGAAAGAGAGCAGCCAGAGAATGAAACTCCTCTCTTTCTCTCACTCTCTCTCTCCCCCCTCTCATTGACACTCTCTCAATAATGTTTGTGAATTATTATTTTTCTCTCTAAGGGAAGGCATCTAGTCAAAGAGTTCTGTCATGCTATCCAGGTCTGTGCCCAAACAGTTTGAGCTTCTACTTTTATAAATCCACCTTTCCAGAAATAAGTCTCTCACTGTTGCCGCTTGTAATAGACCCCCCCTCAGCCCCCAGCTGTGCCATGGACACCATATGTGAATTGATTGCCCCCTATTTATCTTCAGTTTGTACTGTTAGGTGAACTGGGATATGCTTAACACCCCGGCAGTCCTACAATCTAAGCTAGATGCCCTCACCCAAATTATCATGGAACCTACCAGGTACAACCCCAAATCCGTAAACACGGGAATCCTCATAGATCCTTACCAACCTGCCCTCCAAATACACCTCTGCTGTCTTCAACCAGGATCTCAGCGATCACTGCCTGAGTCTGTAATGCTTCCGCTGTCAAACGACAACCCCTCATCACTGTCAAACGCTCCCTAAAACACTTCAGCAAGCAGCCCTTTCTAAATCGACCTGACCCGGGTATCCTGAAATTATATAGACCTCATTCCGTCAGTAGAGGATGCCTGGTTATTCTTTAAAAGTGCTTTCCTCACCAGCTTAAATAAGCATGCTCCATTCAAAACATTTTGAACCAGGAACAGATATAGCCCTTGGTTCACTCCAGATTTGACTGCCCTTGACCAGCACAAAAACATCCTGTGGCGTACTGCATTAGCATCGAATAGCCCCCATGATATGCAACTTTTCAGGGAAGTTAGGAACGTATATTGGTTCCTAACTTTCAGTTTGATAAAGCTAGCCTTTGCTTTCTTAACTTTCCTAATAGCCCTTGGTTCACTCCAGATTTGACTGCCCTTGACGAGCACAAAAACATCCTGTGGCGTACTGCATTCGCATCGAATAGCCCCCGCGATATGCAACTTTTCAGGGAAGTTAGGAACGTATATTGGTTCACCCTCCGATCCAACAGGTCCCAGACGTGCTCAATAGGATTGAGATCCGGACTCTTCGCTGGCCATGGCAGAACACTGACATTCCTGTCTTGCAGGAAATCATGCACAGAACGAGCAGTATGGTTGGTGGCATTGTCATGCTGGAGGGTCATGTCAGGATGAGCTTGCAAGAAGGGTACCACATGAGGAAGGAGGATGTCTTCCGTGTAACACAGGGATGACAACAAGATCAGTCCGATGATGCTGTGACACACCGCCCCAGACCATGACAGACCCTCCCTTGAACTGGAATCTCAATTCCACTCATTCTATGTATATGGCTCAATTACCATGTGGGTATAAAAGTGATCAGATATCAGTAAAGAGCTGTTGGGTTTTGGGGGTGTGATAAAGTAGGTCCTGTCAGTGTAGGTGTGATAAGGTAGGTCCTGTTAGTGTAGGTGTGATAAAGTAGGCCCTGTTAGTGTAAGTGTGATAAAGTAGGTCCCCCCACAGTGCCTTTGCAGGCACTCCTTGAGTGTGTGTGAATAACATGGTATGCCTTTATACTCTGTTTCTTTTTTCTTTGGAGCATTCTGTGTGTGTGTGTGTGTGTGTGTGTGTGTGTGTGTTTGTGTTTGTGTGTGTGTGAGAGAGAGAATGACCTAGAGACGTGCAGCTGTCGCCCTGTGCCTATATGAAGATGTATGGGTCACAAAACTAACCAATCAGGGCACAGTATGATAGATAGAGGGTGAGGTTGAGGTGGCTCCAAAGCGCATGCTGAATCTAAGATGTGCTAAACTTATGCTCCCAATTCTTAGGGATGACAGGGTGATAAGTTATAGAATTCTAATGTTATAGTGATTGATTTTGATAGATTTTATTTAATGTAAAACAATTTGTACAAAAACAAATCGTTTTTAAAAGTACAAGAAACCCAAAGGATGACACATGAAAGCGTAAAAACACTTATTTCCAATTTGGTCTTTGGTGTAGGACAAAAAAAATACATAACACACAGGAAAATACATGGAGATGCACATAAAAAAATATATGGGCATATGATAAGCAGCTAACTAGCATACATACACCATCAGTAAAGCACCATGATAAGCAGCTCACTAGCCTACATACACCATCAGTAAAACACCATGATAAGCAGCTCACTAGCCTACATACACCATCAGTAAAACACCATGATAAGCAGCTCACTAGCCTACATACACCATCAGTAAAGCACCATGATAAGCAGCTCACTAGCCTACATACACCATCAGTAAAACACCATGATAAGCAGCTCACTAGCCTACATACACCATCAGTAAAACACCATGATAAGCAACTATCTAGTCTACATCTCAATAAATAAATCATCAATACAAAAATACCATCAATAAAATAAAATCAAAGTTCCATACCAGCCATTATAATGAGCCCGTCCTTCTATAGCTCCACCACTGTTGTCGTCAGCAAACTTGATGATTGAGTTGGAGATGTGCGTAGCCACGCAGTCATGGGTGACGAGCTTGGAGGGCACTTTGGTATTGAAGGCTGAGCTGTAGTCGATGAACAGCATTCTCACATAGATATTCCTCTTGTCCAGGTGGGCGAGGTCAGGGTTTCCAAAACTTTTCCAAAATTGTAGTTACACTGTTTATTTATACACTGGATTCTTGACATAGCTTACTCTAATATCTACTGCTGTACACATCATTATTAGCTGATCTTGTGTAAGTTATCCCAGTGTACATACGTATAGATTGCATTTGATTACTGCTACAGTGCTATTTTAGTATTAGTAGGCCCAGTATAAGAGATCAGACTAGTAGGCTAAGTATCAGATTCGTCCCACCGTTCTTCATTTCTTTTTTGTCTTTTTCTTTTCCTTACATTTGCATTTTTTTTGACATTTTACTGCATTGTTAGGAGTTACTAACATAAACATTTTGCTGAACCCACTATAACACCTGCAAAACTGTGTACACAACCAATAAACCTTGATTTGATCTGAATGCCTCACGTCGGCCACGGAGATCAGGAGCACACAGCGGTGGGGGCCAATGTCAGTTACTCGGTGTTGTTTTCCTCAAAGCGGGCAAAGAAGATGTCTAGCTTGTCTGGGAGTGAGGCGCCGGTGTCGGCGACATGGCTGGCTTTCCCTTTATCACCTGTGATTGTCTGGAGTCCCTGGCACATCTCTCCTGTCTGAATGATTGAATTGCAACTCCACTCCCTGTACTGTCGTTTTGCCTCTTTGATTGTTTTATGGAGGTCAAAGCTCGTCTGTTTGTACATGTCCATGTTCCCAGTCCCCTTGCCGTGGTTAAATGTGGTGGTTTGCACTTTCAGTTTTGCACTAATGCTACCATCTATCCACAGTTTTTCATTTAGATAAGTTCTAATCATCACAATAGGAACAACAACCTCTTTGCACTTCCTGATGAACCCAGCCACTGAGTCAGTGTATACGTCGATAATATTCTGCATGATCAAAACAGTCTTGAAGCATAGATTCCGATTGGTCAGACCGACATTGAACAGTCCTTACCACGGGCTTCCTGGTTTAAGTTTCTGCCTATAGGCGGCGAGGAGTAGCCTGGAGGTGTGATGTGATTTGCTGAAGGGAGGGTCGGGGTGGGCCTTGTAGACATCCCATGAAGGGAGCGTTACAATGGTCAAGAGTGTTTTCTCCGTGTGTAGCACAGGAGATGTGTTGGTAGAATTTGAGGAGTATTTTCCTCAGATTTCCTTTATTAAAGTCCCCCAGCTACAATAAATGTGTCCTCAGGATATGAGGTATCCAGTTTGCACAAAGTCCAGTGTAGTTCCTTGAGAGCCATCGTGGTGTCGGCTTGGAGGGGAATATACACGGCAGTGACAATAACCCAAGAAAAAATGATCTTTGGAGAACAAAAGGATTTGAGTTCCTGTACATTACCACAATCACACCATTTTTAATCATGATGCATACCCCTCCACCTTTGTTTTTACCAGAGAGTTCTTTCTTTCTGTTTGTGCGATGAACAGAGAACCCTGATGGCTGTGTGGACAGGAACAATATTTCTGTATAGAGCTACGTCATCAATATAAGAAATTAAGACTAAAAGTAGTCTGTTGTCTTATGTAGGCCTGCCCACATTTTCCCACAGTCCAATATGGCAGCCTTGTAAAATGTATAGCATGGATAGAACATTGAGAAAGACACTACATTCTGAAAGATGGTATCATCAAGATGGCAGCTAGTCCACTTGCCTTAGAACATCACCTTGAACTAGCACCTTCATTCCACTCATTTTATTGATATGGCTCAATTATGATGTGCGAATAAAAATGACCTGGTATCTATAAATAACATTGGGGTTTCATGGGGTGCGATAAAGTGGGTCCAGTAGGTGTTAACGCAGGGCAAGTGATAGAGAATTTTTTTTTAATGAAAAGGTCAACATCAAGGTTGGTAAAGGGCAAGGTCAATTGTATGGAGAGAGAGTGGGAGTGAGATGTAGAGGAGCAGGGCTGGGACACACCACCTTGACCTTCTCTGACTCCTCACCGCTTCATCCCCCTCTCCTCCATCCAAGGCCCCATTCCCCAGTCAAATCTAGATCCTTCCTTTAATTTTTCTTTTCTCCTCCATCGCGGTCCTCCAACGGCTCCACATAACCCCCTTTCTCCCCTTGGACTTTCCCCTCCAATATCTTCCTCTCTCCCCCTTTCTCCTCTCCATATCTCAGTTCCTTACTAATCCATGAACTGTATTCTCCACCTGTACACCCCATCCCCTCTTATCATCCTTTCTCCACCATCTCATCGCCCTTTATCGCCTTCTCCCCATCACAGGCCCCTCCCCCACCCCACCCCCCCACACATACCTCAACCACCTATCCCCCACTCCCATCACCTCTCCATCTACCCCTCTACTCTCCACCCTGCTAACGTACAGGACTGTTTCCACTGATAAGAGGCTCACATCATCGCTAACAGCTAACTCTCTCCCGCCTCTCCAATGCTACCACTAATGAAGCTGTCAGCACTGATCTACCTATCGTTCTGTATGGGAGAGAGAGGGAGTGTTTGTGTGTGTGTGTGTGGGGGAGGGGGGTGACAGGGAGGTAAGAGGGTGAGCAGAGAGAGCGCGAGAGAGCGCAAGCGAGAGAGGGTGAGGGGGGGGGGCTACAGCAGCACCTAGACGTCTACACAGATTCTGTCAGACCTGGGCCATGATAGTAGATCTCAGTAAGACAAAATAATGGTGTTCCAAAAAGGTCCAGTTGCCAGGCCAGGACCACCAATACATATTCCATCTAGACACTGTTGCCCTAGAGCACACAAAAACTATACTCACCTCGGCCTAAGCATCAGCACCACAGGTAACTTCCACAAAGCTGTGAACGATCTGAGAGACAAGGCAAGAAGGGCATTCTACGCCATCAAAAGGAACATAAAATTTGACATCCCAATTAGGATCTGTCAAAAAAATACTTGAATTAGTTATGAACCCATTGCCCTTTATGGTTGTGAGGTCTGGGGTCCACTCACCAACCAAGACTTAACAAAATGGGATAAACACCAAATTGAGACTCTGCATGAGGAATTCTACAAAAACATCTTCTGTGTACAATATAAAACACCAAATGATGCATACAGAGCAGAATTAGGCCTAATTATCAAAATCCAGAAAAGAGCTGTTCAATTCTACAACCGCCTAAAAGGAAGCGATTTCCAAACCTTCCATAATAAAGCCACCACCTACAGAGATTAATGTAGAGAAGAGTCCCCTAAGCAAGCTGGTCTTCGGGTCTGTTTGTGTTTGCGTACAGAGCCCCAGGACCAGCTTGCTTAGGGGACTCTTCTCTAGGTTCATCTCTCTGTAGGTGGTAGCCAGGATAGCATCAGCAACACAATTAGACATAGTGGCAGAATACCTGACGACTGTGACCGATCCAACATTAAGGAAAGCTTTGACTATGTACAGACTCAGTGAGCATAGCCTTGCTATTGAGAGAGGCCGCAGTAGGCAGACCTGGTTCTCAAGAAGACAGGCACACCGCCCACAAAATGAGGTGGAAACTGAGTTGCACTTCCTAAAATCCTGCCAAATGTATGGCCATATGAGAGACACATACAGTGCATTTGAATTTAGACCTCTTGCCTTTTTCCACATTTTGTTACATTGCAGCCTTATTTTAAAATTATTAAATTGTTTTTTCCCCTCATCAATCTACACACAATACCTCATAAATGACAAAGCAAAAACAGATTTTTTTTATGTTTGCAAATGTATAAAAAATTCTTAACAGAAATATTTACATAAATATTCAGACCCTTTCTCAGTACTTTGTTGAAGCACCTTTGGCAGCAATTACAGCATTGAGTCTTAGGTTTGACGCTACAAGCTTAGCACACCTGTATTTAAGGGAGTTTTTCCCATTCTTCTCTGCAGATCCTCTCCTCTGCTGCACAGCTATTTTCAGGTCTCTCCAGAGATGTTCGATCGGGTTCAAGTCCAGGCTCTGGCTGGGCCACTCAACACGGACGTTCAGAGACTTGTCCTGAAGCCACTCCTGTGTTGTCTTGACTGTGTGCTTAGCGTCATTGTCCGGTTGGAAGGTGAACCTTCGCCCCCCAATCTGAGGTCCTGATTGTTCTGGTGCAGGTTATCCTCAAGGATCCCTCTATAATTCGCTCAGTTCATCTTTCCCTCAATCCTGACAAGTCTCATAGTCCTGTTGAAAACCATCCTCAAAGCATGATGCTGCCACCACCATGCTTCAGCGTAGTGATGGTGACAGGTTTCCTCCAGGCATGACTATTGGCATTCAGGCCAAAGAGTTCAATCTTTGTTTCATCAGACCAGAGACTCTTGTTTCTCATGCTCTGAGAGTCCTTTAGTGGGTGCCTTTTGGCAAACGCTGAGCGGGCTGACATGTGCTTTTTACTGAGGACAGGCTTCTGCTGCAGAGATGGTTGTCCTTCTGGAAGGTTCTTCCATCTCAACAGACGAACTCTGGAGCTCTGTCAGAGAGACCATCGGGTTCTTAGTCACCTCTTTGACCAAGGCCCTTCTCCCCTGATTGTTCAGTTTCTTCCATTTAAGAATGATGGAGGCCACTGTGTTCTTGGGGACATTCCATGCTGCATACATTTTTTGGTACACTTCCCCAGATCTGTGCCTCGACACAATCCTGTGGACTGACTGGGACCTTATATAGACAGGTGTGTGCCTTTCCAAATCATGTCCAATCAATTGAATTTACCACAGGTGGACTCCAATCACGTTGTAGAAACAGCTCAAGGATGATCAATGAAAACACGATAAACCTGGGCTCAATTTAGAGTCTCATAGCAAAGGTTCTGAATACTTATGTAAATAAGGTATTTCTGGGTTTTTTAAACACTTTGTCATTATGGGGTATTGTGTGTAGATTGATTATATATTTTTTTGTTTATCCATTTTAGAATAAGGCTGTAATGTAACAAAATGTGGAAAAGGGAAGGAGACTGAACACTTTCCGAATGCACTGTATATCCTCCAGATTGCACAGACCCACAAAGAATTTGAAAACAAATCCAATTTTGATAAACTACCATATCTATTGGGTGAATACCACAGTGTGCCATCATAGCAGCAATATTTGTGACCTGTTGCCACAAGAAAAGGGCAGCCAGTGAAAAACAAACACATCCCATATTTGTGTTTATTTGCTTTTGCACATCGTTCTAACACTGTACATGGCCACAATATCAGGTTTGAAATATCTAAATTCCTCTAAAACTTTAATGCTTATCTTTGAAATAAATGATCACTTTTTAAATTATGTATTTCACTTGCTTTGGCATTGTAAACATAGTTGAAGTCGGAAGTTTACATAAACTTAGATTGGAGTCATTAACTCGTTATTCAACCACACCACAAATTTCTTGTTAACTTAACAAACTTTAGTTTTGGCAAGTCGGTTAGGACATCTACTTTGAGCATGACACAAGTAATTTCTCCAAAAATTGTTTACAGACAGATTATTTCACCTATAATTCACTGTATCACAGTTCCAGTGGGTCAGAAGTTTACATACACTATGTTGACTGTGCCAACAGCTTAAACAGCTGCTTAAACAGCTTAAACAGCTTAAACAGCTTGGAAAATTCCAGAAAATAATGTCATGGCTTTAGAAGCTTCTAATAGGCTAATTGATATCATTTGAGTCAATTGGAGGTGTACCTGTCGATGTCGTTCAAGGCCTACCTTCAAACTCAGTGGCTCTTTGCTTGACATCATGGGAAAATCAAAAGAAATCAGCCAAGACCTCAGAATTTTTTTTTAGACCTCAACAAGTCTGGTTCATCCTTGGGAGCAATTTCCAAACGCCTGAAGGTACCACGTTCATCTGTATAAACAATAGTATGCCAGTATAAACCCCATGGGACCACGCAGCCGTCATACCGTTCAGGAAGGAGACGCATTCTGTCTCCTTGAGATTAACATATTTTGGTTCAAAAAGTGCAAATCAATCCCAGAACAACAGAAAAGGACCTTGTGAAGATGCTGGAGGAAACAGGTACAAAGGTATCTATATCCACAGTTAAACTAGTTGTATATCGACATAACCTGAAAGGCCGCTCAGCAAGGAAGAAGCCACTGCTCCAAAACCTCCCATGTGGGTGGTAGCATCATGTTGTGGGGGTGCTTTGCTGCAGGAGGGACTGGTGAAGTTCATAAAATAGATGGCATCATGAGGCAGGACAATTATGTGGACATATTGAAGCAACATCTCAAGACGTCAGGAAGTTAAAGCTTGGTCTCAAATGGGTCTTCCAAATGGACAATGATCCCAAGCATACTTCCAAAGTTGTGGCAAAATGGCTCAAGGACAACAACGTCAAGATATTGGAGTGGCCATCACAAAGCCCTGACCTCAATCCTATAGAAAATTTGTGGGCAGAACTGAAAAAGTGTTTGTGAGCAAGGAGGCCTACACACCTGACTCAGTTACACCAGCTCTGTCAGGAGGAATGGGCCAAAATTCACCCAACTTATTGTGGAAGCTTGTGGAAGGCTGCCCGAAACATTTAACCCAAGTCACACCCTGGCCTAACCAAAATAGAGAATAAAAAGCATCTCTATGGCCATGGCGTGACACCAACACTGAAATGATGGTGTTAAGAGCAAGATCATGGCGTTAATATAAAGAGACAGTTTCATAGTTTTGTCTCTGTCTTTTTGCATTTGTTTCCCCTTCCTAAAATAACAAAGCTGCACAGGTCTTTAAATTTAGCCCCTTGTAATTTCAGTGAACAAAAAGTTGGCGTTATATGTTCCAGAAGGTTTCCGTTTTATAAACCTTGTTAGGGTGTCATGGAACATCTTGGTATCATCATTAAGAACAGACAGTTGAGAGCTGTATATCTCTGGCTGTGGGTATTATACAGTATGAGGGAGTTAGGAGGGTGTGTTGTAGGTGTAATGCTATCAGTTGAATTGGCAGTAGCAGAGTGAGTGGGTAAAATAAATTGTGTAGCCAAGCCAGAAAGAAAAGCCATATTACAACTTACGCATTTTAATAATTGCATTGTTTGTTCTATAACCTGTTAGTTCATACACCTTGCCACAATAAGAAGAGACAGTGGCAGAATAAATTCAACCACACCTTTGTTTCATCACAAAACCGGAGAGCAACATCTGTCCACAAAGCATTTTGCATGTAACAAGTTAATGTTTCTGACATTTTTGGACTAAACAATCATTGATTTAGAATCACGGAGAGCTATCGCAACAGGAGCTGCCTCCACTATTCCAGCACCTTTTCAACTTTAACATCATCAAATCCCTTATGCTTAGTTTAATACAGTGACAACTAAAATATACAAAAAACAATTTAGTCCAATCAATTTAACCTAAATATGATGTGACTGTCAGTTTGGCTCAATGCTGATTGGCTATTATTTTATTTTTTTAAATATCACGGGAGGCCAGATGCTCGCTGGCTTCCCTTGTATTTAATGCTACAGGTGGCAACAAAGTCATACTATTTTTGACCAGACAGCATCAGATAGATGGGCTACACATACTGAGAAAGAGGGGCGCTGTTTCGCTCACTCAGATGCTTTTTCCGGTGAGATACGTTTAGCCTCTTGCGAATTTAAAGAAAATTATGAAACACAGAGAGACGAAAGATACATTATTTTATATATATTCTTTATTTTTCTTGGTCATTTTTGGGGGGGGGGGGGGGGCCTGGCTTCCCTTGGCATCCATGAGAGCACGTCACTGTGAATTGGGTCATATTTTTAATTAAAACATTTTATTTCACCTTTATTTAACCAGGTAGGCCAGTTGAGAACAAGTTCTCATTTACAACTGCATTTACACCAAACCCAACACCAAACAGGCTCCCTAAATATGGTTCCCAATCAGAGACAATGACTAACACCTGCCTCTGATTGAGAACCATATCAGGCCAAACATAGAAATAGACAAACTAGACATGTAACATAGAATTCCCACTCAGATCACACCCTGACCAAACAAAACATAGAAACATACAAAGCAAACTATGGTCAGGGTGTGACAAGCAGTGCGACACAAACAACAACACAGAGTTACACATGGAATAAACAAACGTACAGTCAAAAACAGAATAGAAATAAATCTATATAAAGTGTGTGCAAATGAGGTAAGATTAGTTAGGTAAGGCAATAAATAGGCCATAGTGGCGAAGTAATTACAATTTAGCAATTAAACACTAGAGTGATAGATTTGCAGAAGATGAATGTACAAGTAGAGATACTGGGGTGCTAAGGAGCAGAACAAAAATAATAATAATATGGGGATGAGGTAGTTGGATGGGCTATTTACAGATGGGATATGTACAGGTGCAGTGATATGTGAGCTGCTCTGACAGCTGATGCTTAAAGTTAGTGAGGGAGATATAAGTCTCCAGCTTCAGGGATTTTTGCAGTTCGTTCCAGTCATTGGCAGCAGAGAACTGGAAGGAAAGGTATAGGTATAGGCTTTGGGGGTGACCAGTGAAATATACCTTCTGGAGCGCATTCTACGGGTGGGTGCTGCTATGGTGACCAGTGAGCTGTGATAAGATGGGCTTTACCTAGCAAAGACTTATAGATGGCCTGGAGCCAGTGGGTTTGGCGACAAATATGAAGCGAGGGCCAGCCAACGAGAGCATACAAGTTGCAGTGGTGGGTGGTATATGGGGCTTTGGTGACAAAACGGATGGTACTGTGATAGACTGCATCCAATTTGCTGAGTAGAGTGTTGGAGGCTATTTTATAAATGACATCGCCGAAGTGAAGGATCGGTAGGACAGTCAGTTTTACGGGGGTATGTTTGACAGCATTAGTGAAGGATGTTTTTTTTGCGAAATAGGAAGTTGATTCTAGATTTAATTTTGGATTGGAGATGCTTAATGTGAGTTTGGAAGGAGAGTTTACAGTCTAACCTGACACCTAGGTATTTGTAATTGTCCTCATATTCTACGTCAGAACCGTCCAGAGTAGTGATGCTAGACAGGCGGGCAGGTGCGTGCAGCGATCTGTTGAAGAGCATGCATTTAGTTTTACTTGCATTTAAGAGCAGTTGAGAACACGGAAGGAGAGTTGTATGGCATTGAAGCTCGTCTGGAGGTTAGTTAATTAACACAGTGTTCAAAGAAAGGCCAGAAGTATACAAAATGGTGTCGTCTGCGTAGAGGTGGATCAGAGAATCACCAGCAGCAAGAGCGACATCATTGATGTATACAGAGAAAAGAGTCGGCCCAAGAATTGAACCCTGTGGCACCCCCATAGAGACTGCCAGAGGTCCGGATTACAGGCCCTCTGATTTGACACGCTGAACTCTGTCTGAGAAGTAGTTGGTGAACCAGGCGAGGCAGTCATTTGAGAAACCAAGGCTGTTGAGTCTGCCGATAAGAATGCGATAATTGACAGAGTCGAAAGCCTTGGCCAGGTCGATGAATACGGCTGCACAGTATTGTCTTTTATCAATGGCGGTTATGATATCGTTTAGGACCTTGAGCATGGCTGAGGTGCACCCATGACCAGCTCGGAAACCGGATTGCATAGCGGAGAAGGTACGGTGGGATTCGAAATGGTCGGTGATCTGTTCGTTAACTTGGCTTTTGAATACCTTAGAAAGGCAGGGTAGGATAGATAAAGGTCTGTAACAGTTTGGTGCTAGAGTGTCTTCCCCTTTGAAGAGGTGGATGAGAGGGGGATGACCACATTTGAGATGTGCATGAGTATGTGTACGAGTGTGTGTGTGTTTGTGTTTGTGATTGTGTGTGGTATGCATGACCGTATGAGTTAATGTCTCTTGTCTCCTGACTGTCTGGCCTCTCTGACTCACTGTTTCATTCTGACGAGGCACAAATCCGCAGAAAAGTTGCCAAAACAACAACTAACAATACATCACAAATGGATCATGTTGACAACTCCCACTACTTTATTAACTCTGTTGCTTTCCATACTACTTAAGCCTTTGCTCTGGTATGTTGTGTTTGACTTTACGGTAGCCAGCTCGATCACAGGGTGTAACATCATTCTGTAATAGTCATAAATCTCAGATATTTATGGAGCCCCTCAGCTCTCTCAAATGTCACCCTGTAGCTCACCCTGTCCGGCTGCAAATGTCAACCAGAGTGAAACTGAACCTCAGAAGGAGAGTGAGGGTATTACTTTATATTATGAATATCATGGTTTCGGTGGTGGGGTAATATTGGTTTTGATATGATATGACGCGATATAATGTACTAGGATATAAGATAATAGGATATTATGGCATTTTAATGACCAGATGCTTTTATCCAAAGTGACTTAACACAATCAACTCATACAGTAGTAGGCTATATTTCGCCCATACCGGAATCCAACTCAATTCTGTTATTCCAGGCACCAGAATCAAATTAAATAAGCCATCAAAGCTCAAAATAGACATTGTCTCCATTGTCTGAGTCAGCTTACTGTTTATGATTCATGACGTTCGTAGAGGACATGACTAATGGATAATACCAGCTATAAACAGTGCAGTGTGTTAAAAAGCAATGTGGGAAGGGGGTTAAAATGTTAGTGTGTGTTTAAAAAAAAAACGAACTATAGTTTTGGCAAGTCGGTTAGGACATCTACATTGTGCATGACACAAGTCATTTTTTCAACAATTGTTTACAGACAGGTTATTTCACCTATAATTCACTGTTTCACAGTTCCAGTGGGTCAGAAGTTTGCATTCACTATGTTGACTGTGCCTTCAAACAGCTTGGAAAATTCCAGAAAATGAGGTCATGGCGTTAGAAGCTTCCGATGGGCTAATTGACATCATTTGAGTCAATTGGAGGTGTACCTGTGGATGTATTTCAAGACCTCCCTTCAAACTCAGTGCCTCTTTGCTTGACATCATGGAAAAATCAAAAGAAATCAGCCAAGACCTCAGAAAAAAAATTGGAGACCTCCACAAGTCTGTTCATCCTTGGGAGCAATTTCCAAATGCCTGAAGGTACCACGTTCATCTGTACAAACAATAGTACACAAGTATAAACACCATGGGACCACGCAGCCGTCATACCTCTCAGGAAGGAGATGCGTTCTGTCTCCTAGAGATTGACGTACTTTGGTGCAAAAAGTGCAAATCTATCCCAGAACCACAGCAAAGGACCTTGTGAAGATGCTGGAGGAAACAGGTACAAAAGTATCTATATCCACAGTAAAATGAGCCCAATATTGACATAACCTGAAAGGGCATTCAGCTTTAAAGCCAGACTACGGTTTGCACATGGGGACAAAGATCAAACTTTTTGGAGAAATATCCTCTGGTCTGATGAAACAAGAATAGAACTGTTTGGCCATAATGACCATTGTTATTTTTAGAGGAAAAAGGGGGATGCTTGCAAGCCGAAGAACACCATCCCAATCGTGAAGCACGGGGGTAGCAGCATCATGTTGTGGGGGTGCATTGCTGCAGGAGGGACTGTTGCACTTCACAAAATAGATGGCATCATGAGGTCGGAAAATTATGTGGATATATTGAAGCAACGTCTCAAGACATCAGTCAGGCAGGAAGTTAATGCTTGGTCACAAATGGGTCTTCCAAATGGCTCAGTTACACCAGCTCTGTCAGGAGGAATGGGCCAAAATTCACCCATCTTATTGTGGGAAGCTTGTGGAAGGCGGTCCGAAACATTTGACCTAAGTTAAACAATCTAAAGGCAATGCTACCGAATACTAATTGAGTGTATGTAAACTTCTGACCCACTGGGAATGTGATGAAAGAAATTAAAGCTGAAATAAATAATTCTCTCCAGTATTATTCTGACATTTCACATTCTTAAAATAAAGATTTGATCCTAACTGACCTAAGACTGGGAATTTTTACAAGGACTAAATGTCAGGAATTGTGAAAAAGTGAGTTAAACGTAGTAGCAGGTATATGTAAACTGTACATACAGTACCAGTCAAAAGTCTGACACACCTACTAATTTCAGGGTTTTTCTTTATTTTTACGATTTTCTACAATGTAGAATAATAATGAAGACATTAAAACTATGAAATAGCACATGGAATCATGTAGTATCCAAAAAAATGTGAAATCAAAATATATTTTATATTTGAGATTCTTCACCTGGAATGCATTTCAATTAACCGGTGTGTCTTGTTAAAAGTTTTTAAAAAAAGTGTATTTCCTTCTTAATGTGTTTGAGCCAATCAGTTGTGTTGTGACAAGGTAGGGGTGGTATTAGAAGATTTTTTATTTGGTAAAAGACCAAGTCCATATTATCGCAAGAACAGATCAAATAAGCAAAGAGAAACAACAGTCCATCATTACTTTAAGACATGAAGTTCAGTCAGTCTGGAACTGAGTTACCTCTGCTTCAGAGGATCAATTCATTAGAGTTACCAGCCTCAGAAATTGTGTCACACCCTGATCTGGTTCATCTGTCCTTGTGATTGTCTCTACCCCCTCCAGGTGTCGCTTATTATCCACAGAATTTTTCCCTGTGTTTCCTGTCTCTCTGTGCCAGTTTGTCTTGTTTGCCAAGTCAACCAGCAGTTTGTCAAGCAGTCTCTGTTTTTTTCGTGTCCTCCTGGATTCAACCCTTGCCTGTCCTGACTGCGAACCCGCCTGCCTGCCAATCTGCCTCTTCTGACTACCAGCCTGTCTATCCCCTTGTACTGTTTAGAACTCTGATCTTTTATCTGACCCCTGCCTGGCCTGACCTCGAGACTGCCTATTGTCTGGTACTGTTTGGACTCTGACCTGGTTGATGAACTCTTGCCTGTCCCCGACCTGCCTTTGCCTTCTCCATTTGTTATAATAAATATCACCACTCTACCATCTGCCTCCTGTGTCTGCATTTGGGTCTCGCCCTGTGCCCTTATAAATTGCAGCCCAAATAAATACTTCACAGAGTTCAAGTAACAGGCACATCTCAACATCATCTGTTCAGAGGAGACTGCAGGGATCAGAACTTCGCACGCACACACACATCGGAGAATGTCAAGAACTTTAAAATTTCTTCAAGTGCAGTTGCAAAAACCATCAAGCGCTATGATGAAACTGGCTCTCACGAGGAACTCCACAGGAAAGGAAAACCCAGAGTTAGAGGATAAATTCCTCAGAGTTAACTGCACCTCAGATTGCAGCCCAAATAAATGCATCACAGAGTTCAAGTAACAAACACATCTCAACATCAACTGTTCAGAGGAGACTGTGTGAATCAGACCTTCATGGTTAATTTTCTGCAAAGAAACCACTACTAAAGGACACCAATAAGAAGAGACTTGCTTGGACCAAGAAACACGAACAATGGACATTAGACCGTGGAAATCTGTCCTTTGGTCTGATGAGTCCAAATTTTTCCAGAGATTTTTGGTTCCAACCGCCGTGTCTTTGTGATATCCAGAGTAGATGAACGGATGATTTCTGCATGTGTGGTTCCCGGTGTGAAGCATGGATTAGGAGGTGTGGGGGTGCTTTGCTGGTGACACTGTGATTTATTTAGAATTCAAGGCACACTTAACCAGCATGCCTACTACAGCATTCTGCAGCGATACGCCATCCCATCTGGTTTGCGCTTAGTGGGACTATAATTTGTTTTTCAACAGGACAATGACAATGATCTAACACACCTCCAGGCTATGTAAGGGCTATTTGACCAAGAAAGAGAGTGATAGTGTGCTGCATCAGATGACCTGGCCTCCACAATTACCCGATCTCAACCCAATTGAGATGGTTTGGGATGAGTTGGACCGCATAGTGAAGGAAAAGCAGTGCTCAGCATATGTGGGAACTCCTTCAAGACTGTTGGAAAAGCATTCCAGGTGAAGCTGGTTGAGAGAATGCCAAGAGTGTGCAAAGCTGTCATCAAGAATCTAAAATATATTTAGATTTGATTTTTTATAAAATTAGGTTACTACATTATTGCATATGTGTAATTTCATTTGTTTTACTGTGTGTATATATATATATATACATTGTAGAACTATGAAATTACACAAATGCAATAATGTAGTAACCTAATTTAAAAAAAATCTAATCTAAATATATATATATATATTTAAAGAAGAACCCTTGAATGAGTAGGTGTGTTCAAACTGTTTGCTGGTACTATATATGCGTGAGTGTGCATGTGATGAGAGGGGTGTGTGTGGTTACGTGTTTGTGAGCATGTATCGGTGTGTGTGTGAGTGTGCATGTACATGCACGTTCATGTGTGTGTTTGTGTGTGTGTGTATTAGCTGGGCAGCAGGTGTTCCTTGGCCTTGGACTCCGGTGAGGTTATTGAGATGCCAGACCCTTGGCCTCTAGATCAAGGGCCACACTTCTCCTTTCCTGTGATGAGCTCTTAACTGACTTTAAGGGCATGCAGGAAGTCTGGGTGTGTGGGTATGTGCCAAAGAGTGTGTGTGTGTGTGTGTGTCTTGGGGGTATGTGTGTGGGGGGGGGGGGGTGTATGTGTGTGTCTTTGCCTGAACCCAGCTGGCTGATGATTTTATCCACTCTGACAGGGCAGAAGGACAGAACAATAAAAATGTATATTTTCTCTCTCCATCTCTTCCTTCCTCTATCTCTCTCTCTTCATCTCTCTATGAGGCATAATCCATCTGATTTAACAAATTGCCACAAAAACATACTCATCCATATTTCACAGGCAGGTCTGTGTGAATCTCATAGAAAGTACACTGGCTCTCTACGGGTGGAACAGTGATATGAAATGATTGTGAGTGTGTGCTAGCTCCGTCCACGCTCCATTGACAATGAGGGGAGTTGTTCATAGTAACAAATAAAAAATCTGTTTCACTGTTCAACGTGTTTGCTCATCATTATTGGACACAATCATTCCCAATAATCCCCAGTCCCTGGCTACACAGTATTCCCAACATAATTTCCAATCGACAAATAACGATATACTGTAAATCCTCCCCTCTCTCTTTCTGTCTGCCAATTTGCCTTTCTGTTTCCCGCTCCATTTTTTCTCTATCTCGCTTCTCTCTCTTTTTTTCCTCTGTCTTTCTGTCTCTCTCTCCCGCTCCCTCTCTCAAACATGTGATTGGTTGACATTTATGACATGTGTGTTTTACAATGTGCCAAATACAGACCAGTTGAAATCCTCTATTCTCTCCCTCTGCGTTTTTGTTCAAGTCCAGCTCTTGCTAGAGGATCCCTAAGCCCTGAGCCTGGTGACAGAGCCAATTGTGAATCCAAACAGCCTGAGCAGCAGACAGAGAGGGAGAGAGAGAGACAGAGAGGAGAGAGAGAGAGAGAGAGAGAGACAGAGAAAGAGAGAGAGACGCTCACACTGATAGAGACACACGCTGTGAAAGAGGCAGAAGCAACAGCTACAGCAACAGAGCCAACATGCTCCCTCTCTCATACACACACAAACACACACATAGAGAACCAGACCCATGCCAGGGGAGACGGTGAGCACACACCCACACTGAGGAGCACTTTCTCTGGGGAGTAGATCTCACAGACCCCCCTCCACCTGGTTCTCTGGGACTTATTTTTGAATAACAAGGAGCTGAGAAAAAAGGTGTTTGTCTGTTTGTTTGCAAAATACACTAACCGGGAAGAGTGGCAGAACGAGAGAGCAAAGAAAAGAGGGATGAGTGGCGTGTTTGGCACAGCTGCTGATGCCAGGGGCTGAGGGAGAGAGGGAGGCTGACGAAGAGAGAGAGGAGGGATCTGAAGACCTGAGGATTGGAGGAGAGGAAGACTGGCACATGAAGAGCTGATCAAACTTATGGACAGAGAGGTGATAGGGACACAGTACCGGGAAACACACACACACGGACACACACACACGCACAACAATGACGAGGGAACAAAGTCCACGCTTCAGTCCTGGGTGAGTTAACTTCTACTGAGCCAAACACACACACACACACTCATAATACACACACACACACACACACACAGATGCAATCACATACTTGCACATACGCACTCATACACACAGATGTATACGCACACTGAGAATAAATTCCTGTCGGTGTGTCATCATGAGGACCTCTTCCAACCCTGACCCTGTCTCCTCACTCACATATCTCCAGGGTTAAGAGAGCGAGATCAGATCAGAGAGGGAGAAAGGAGTGTGCTTGTTTACCTGTGGATGAATGTGAGCGAGTGTTTACCTGGAGCTTACCTTGACAATCATCCAATAATAGTGGATGATTGTCTGCAGTGGATTGGTTTGGTAGCTGTATTGTATCCAGGCAGATAAGTGATTGATAGCCGACTGTATATGGAATTGGTATAGTTGGGTTTGTAGCTCAACCCTCTGTCATAAATTCTGTTATTCCAGCAGCAGCATTTCATAACAGATTTCATAGGCTGTCTTGATTATGTAAACACATAAATCCTGTAGCGTAACGCTTGTCAAATTTCATGTAGCACTTTTTGAAAATGAAGTATACCCATGGGTACACTATAAAAGAGTGTTTGTAGGGTAAACGTTGGGTTGCTATAGCATTGTCTCTGGCTGTATTTGCATTCTCTGTCTATTGCACTGTATTAGCCCTTTAATGGAAATGCGGTCAAGCTGTAATGCTGTTTGCTCCATTGGGTCAGCACGTTATAATGAATATATGGTAGGCTTTAGTAGTGAGGCTTGAATTCCAAGCATTTTTATATGTATATCATTACAAAGCCACCTGTAATTACATTCCTTTCCTGCAGATTCTGTCCAGCCCTGGTAATAACATGATAATAATCTAGTATTCACCACGGTGGTTACATGTATTTTTGTATTTTGTGGTCAAACAACAATATCGGCTTACTGTGTTTTGGGGCAGAGGCAACACTAACTATGGCTGGCTTGGTGGCTGCCAACAACCTCTATACTGACCGTGTTATGTCAGCTGTCGTAACCTGGCATAAGTGATCATGATCATCTTTTGGTACACATTGTGAAGAGCTCTTCTTTGTCTACACCCATTCAGCATCGTTCACACCGTCTTAAGCCTTAGCCCCGCCCATCTCTGTAAGGATTCACGTGAGGCCATGTGCTAACAGTGAGTACGGTAGTGTACTAAACAAAGATTTCAAGACTAAAGGCTGTTTTATACGACGTCTATCGACATGTCTGTAGCTATTTATTTTGTATTTATTTGTATTTATTTAACCTTTAACCTAAACAAATTCTTATTTACAATGACGGCCTTCCCTATGCAGTTGTTGCAGTGATGTCATGAACTTGTTGTTGTCGTAATGAAAAAGTATATACACAAAAACAACAGGCTGCATGACATCAGCAAGTATAAGCAACTTTCTAAACAATGTTCTGGTTAGTTTCTAGCTTGTTAAGCCATATTAAGCCAGTTCAAATAACGACCATATCATATAGCTGACAAAGTCTTAACCTTAGATCATTTGTCTTCATTATTACAGGAAAATAAACTCACAACAAGATCATTATTACAAGTTAATGGCGAGCTAATTACAGAAAATAGCTTACGGTTTTGAGTGTGAAAAACTAAAATCAGGGAGTTCTACCGGAGAATTTTAGAATTTGAACTAAAGTTCTATCCTAATTTGACTTTGGTGCAGGTCATGTTGTTCTTCACATTACCATCTCTGGGAAACACACACTATATCAAATAAAATCTAAGTTTATTCATCACATGCACAGGATACAGACGGTGTAAACTTGTACAGTGAAATGGTTACTTGCATAATGGAGTCTTTTGTTTAGACATCTAGCTAGCTAAAAAATTAACCATAATCCCAAATCATAATGTTACTAACCTTCATGAATCTACAGGTAGCTAACCAACTAGGTTCAATGCTAGCTAGCTAGCTAACATTAGGCTATTACCAGAAATGCAAATGGCTCTGAGATACAAATAATATTTCTACACAGATTGTAATATTAGCTAGCGAACCATCCAGCAAATGTTAGCTAGCTAACAGTACACTTTAACCTGCAATGAAAACAAATTTCTGATCAAATTAGAAACTTATAATATCTGAAAATGTAGCTAGCTAGACTATTACCTGTATACATGGATGAACGCTTCTCCCTCTCTGTCATGGATGTCATGATTGCCCTTAGTTTGAAGATGCAAACCGGAGACAGGCATTTTATACAATAGCCTTCTGTGCTTTCTTTTCAACTCCCTCTGCATTTGCAATCACGCCTGAATTTTCTCCAGCTTCTCAGCTATCATACTCTGGTTCCACCGGGCACTCCACTGATTTCAAAACTCGGTCCTCAAGAAAGTGGAGAGCCTTAGCAACACTTTTGCAGTTCTTCTTCAAATGCCTCTCCTGTGAAGGAGTGACAAGCGAAGTATGGCTAGTGTCCTGAAATGAGTCACTGTTACAATGCATTCGGAAAGTATTCAGACCCCTTGACTTTTTTCACATTTTGTTTCGTTACAGCCTTATTGTGTAATTGATTGAATAATATTTTTATCTACACACAATATCTCATAATGACAAAGTGAAAAAGGGTTTTAGAAATACCTTATTTACATAAATATTTATACCCTTTTCTATTAAAGATGGTGCCGACGGAGATGGTCGCCTCGCTTCTAGTCCTCAAGAAAGTATTTTTATGTATTATTTCTTACATTGAAAATGTAAGAATGTTATTACATACAGCCGGGAAGAACTATTGGATATCAGAGCGACGACATTTTACCAACATTACAACCAGGAATACGACTTTCCTGAAGTGGATCCTTTGTTCGCACCACCACCCAGGACATTGGATCTGATTCCAGAGGCCAACCCAAAACAACGTCGCTGCAGAAGAGGTAGACGGAGCGGCCTCCTGGTCAGACTTCGAAGGTGTGCACACCACCCACCACTTCCGATTATATTACTCGCCAATATCCAGTCTCTAGATAACACGGTACACTCAATTAGGGCAAAGGTTGCTTTCAGAGAGACTTCCAGGATTATAACATTCTCTGTTTCACAGAAACATGGCTCTTTCGGAACATGTTGTTGGAGCCACCGGGATTCTTTATGCGTCGCGCCGACAGAAATAAACATCTCTTTGCGAAGAAGAAGGGCCGGATGTATGCTTCATGATTAACGACTCATGGTATAATCGTAACAACATACAGGAACTCAAGTCCTTTTGTTCACCTGACCTAGAATTCCTTACAATCAAATGCCGACCAGAATTCTCATTGGTTATTATCACAGCCATGTATATCCCTCCTCAAGTCGATACAACAACGGCCCTCAAGGAACTTCACTGGACTCTATGCAAACTGGAAACCATATATCCCGAGGCAGCATTTATTGTAGCTGTGCATTTTAACAAAGCAAATTTGAGAAGGCTACCTAAATTCCAACAGCATATTGATTGTAGCACTCATGCTACACTCATACAATGGATCACTGCTACTCTAACTTCCGCGATGCATACAAAGCCCTCGCCCACCCTTCCTTTTGAAAATCCGACCACGACTCCATTTTGCTCCTACCATCCTATAGGCAAAAACTCAAACAGGATGTACCCGTGACTAGAATTTATCAACACTGGCCTGACCAATCGACCAATCCACAAGTCACTTTAAAAATGCCACTTTTATAATGTTTACAAATCGTGCATTACTTATCTCATATGTATATACTGTATTGGGGCGGCAGGGTAGCCTAGTGGTTAGAGTGTTGGACTAGTAACCGGAAGGTTGCAAATTCAAACCCCCGAGCTGACAAGATACAAATCTGTCGTTCTGCCCCTGAACAGTTAACCCACTGTTCCTAGGCCGTCATTGAAAATAAGAATTTGTTCTTAACTGACTTGCCTAGTTAAATAAAGGTAAAATTCTATACCATCCATTGCATCTTGCCTATGTCGCTCGTTCATTGCTCATCCATATATTTATATGTACATATTCTTATTCCATCCCTTTACTTAGAGTTGTGTGTTGTTGTGGAATTGTTAGATTACTTGTTAGATATTATTGCACTGTCGGTACTAGAAGTACAAGCATTTCGCTACAGTCACATTAACATCTGCTCACCATGTGTATATGACACATAAAATCAGATTTTATTTTATTTGAGACTCAAAACTGAGCCCAGGTGCTTCTTGTTTCCACTGATCATCCTTGAGATGTTTCTACAACTTGATCTGAGTCCACCTGTGGTAAATTCTATTGATTGGACATGATTTGGAAAGGCACATACCTGTCTATAGAAGGTCCCACAGTTAACAGCGCATGTCAGAGCAAAATCCAAGCCATGAGGTTGAAGGAAATGTCCATAGAGCTCCAAGACCGTATTGTGTCCAGGCACAGATCTGGGGATCAGGGGAGAAGGGCCTTGGTCAGGGAGGTGACCAAGAACCCGATGGTCACTCTGACAGAGCTCCAGAGTTCCTCTATGGAGATGGGAGAATCTTCCAGAAGGACGACCATTTCTGCAGCACTCCACCGATCAGGCCTTTATGGTAGAGTGGCCAGATGGAAGCCACTCCTTGGTAAAAGGCACATGACAGCCTGCTTGAAGTTTGCCAAAAGACACCTAAAGGACTCTCAGACCATGAGAAATAACATTCTCTGGTCTGATGAAACCAAGATTGAACTCTTTGTCCTGAATGCAAAGTGTCAGGTCTGGAGGAAATCTGGCACCATCCCTACGGTGAACCATGGTGGTGGCAGCATCATGCTGTCGGGATGTTTTTTTAACGGCAGGGACTGGGAGACTAGTCAGGATCAAGGCAAAGATGAATGTAGTAAAGTACAGAGAGATCCTTGATGAAAACCTCCTCCAGAGCGCCCAGGACCTCAGACTGTGGTTAAGGTTCACTTTCCAACAAGACAATGAGCCTAAGCACACAGCCAAGACAACATTGGAGAGGCTTCGGGGCAAGTCTCTGAGTGTCCTTGAGTGGCCCAGCCAGAGCCCGGACTTGAACCCAATCGAACATCTCTGGAGAGACCTAAAAATAGCTGTGAACCTGACAGAGCTTGAGAGGATCTGCAGAAAAGAATGGGAGAAACTCCCCAAATACAGGTGTGCTAAACTTGTAGTGTCATATCCAAGAAGACTCGAGGCTGTAATCGCTGCCTAACGTGCTTCAACAAAGTACTGAGTAAAGGGTCTGTATACTTATGTAAGTGTTATATTTCAGTTTTTGCATTTTTTTTCTTCTAAACACCTGTTTTTCATTTTCATTATGGGGTATTGTGTGTCGATTGATGAGGATCTTTTTGTAATTAATCCATTTTAGAATAAGGCTTGTTACGTGACAAAATGTAGAAAAAGTCAAGGGGTCTGAATACTTTCTGAATGCACTGTATATCACATCATTTTTACTCTACAGCTTTCTCCGTCTCCATCTCTATTCCTTTCCTCCCTCTCTCTCTCTCTCTCTCTGATACATGTGCAAAATACACACATAAACACACACACACCCCTATAATCCCTTTAGTGGAGTTAGCATGAAGGCTGCCTGCTGCTGTTGCTAAGCTTCCCACTGCTAGAGGAATGGTTCAGAGAGACAGAGACTGAGGGAGGAAGATAGAAAATGATGGAGTGGAAAGAGAGATATTAGATAACGATGTAGTGGTGGAAAATGTATGTACAGTATTTAGGTGATAACATAAAGAGATAAAAGGAATGAGGAAAATACTAAAAAGGGAGGAAAATAGAAAATGAACAGAGTAGAAGGTGGGATGAGGAATTTAAATGGGGCAGGACAACGCAAAAGGATGTGAAATGCTTAGCCTCTTCATTGATGGGCAGAGAATAATGATGTCTCTCTGGTTTCAGGGCACAGCAGGGAGATGACAATTTACCCAAACATGGGGAGAGAGGGGGATAGTGAAAGAGAGGGGAGAGGAGTGTAGAGAGAAAGGTGTGATGGTTTTTGCTAACCATGGGGAGAGAGGGAGGGAAAAAAGAGAGGGGAGGGAGGAGAGAGAGGGGTTTTAGCCAACCTGCAGGGACCTCACACATAAACCATCACAGGGAGTTAGGCTTTGGAAGAGGAGAGATGAGAAATAGAGAAGGGGATGCGATAGGAGATAAAGAGAGCGAGAGAAATGAAAAGAAAGAGAGTGTTAGCAGAGTGAAATCCTCTTGTCCATTGTGGTGGTCTCCTCTGTCCCTGGAAGCTGTAAAAACCTCAATGGAGGAAAACGGTCAGAACCATGAAGGGCTGGGAATTTGAAGGGAGGAGAGTGTCTGAAGGTTGCCTAGATAGGGAGGGATAGAGGGAGTGAAGTAAGAGGGGGGAAGGAGGAAAGGGAGGTGGGGGATTAAAAGAGGAAAGGTTTGGAAGAAAGGGGTGTTGAAAGGGTATGTGTGTGTGTGTGTGTTGGGGTGGGAGGGAGGGGCGTTTATGCTTTTGACCTTGAAAAACATTGGTAACCATAGTGAGCATGCTGAGGTTGTCCTCTGTGTTCAGGATTTTACAATTAGCCCACAGAAGGTGACTTCAACACACACACACACACACACACACACACACACACACACGTACACACAATCACATTCTTAGGGTGTGGAAGATTATATAATTAGCCTGGTTGGCATAAAGATGGGAACTGACAGTCTGTCTGATGTGCTAGGGGAGAAGAAGCTATCAGACCCAGGAAGGTCAATTACACACACACACACGTACGCACGCACGCACACACACACACACACACACACACACACACACACACACACACACACACACACACACACACACACACACAGTACCCACACAGCACACACACACAATATGATAATATTTTTTACGATCTCCGTTGGGGTCTCAACTTGCTGTTGAGAGTTAGAGTTGTAGAATAGACTAGGTGCAGTTTTTTCTTCTTATGTCAGTCACTGACTCAATTAGCACATTTCAGCTAAAAAATGTTTACATTGGTAAGTTAGTCTAGCCAGCTATCTAAACTTGTAGTAATCATGGTGGAATTATGGACTGGGGCCCCATTGATTTTGTTAGTCACCCTCACTCAGATATCATATTAACATGGCATTAGTCAGGACAATGTTGCTGGAAATTTGCTTAAAAATGGGCAACATTTATCTGCACCCTATCGCAAAATGTATGGAAATGCAAATTTTCGCATGGGCCCTCAGAAGGTTAGGGCCAATTCTGACTGCATGTGTGGGTATATATGTGGGTACGTAGCCCCTGCAGCCACTGCAGCCTCTCTTGATGAGTGCAGGTTTTTTGTGGCCCCCAACCCCATCAAAGTTGCCTGTCCCTGCTCTATGTGTAACCAGGAGTTAGCCCTCTAGCTATTTTGTTATTGTGTTGGATAACTAGGTCACAATAAAAATAGAGATGGAAGAACAGACTAAACACTCTCTCTCATCTCCCTCTTATTCCATTCGATATACTTTCATTTACTTTCTTGGCTACATTTTCTCAGATGTGACTAGAGAATCGATCACTCCATTTGTCTTTTCTTGTTAATTCAGAGGTTTTCTTGGCTGGTTGTTCTAATCATTGGACATTATAAGATCATTACATCTTTCCAGTATATGGTGGTGGCTGGATAAATTGATGGCTGGATGGCTGACCTGAAACTCTCTGTCAGCCTACACTCAGAAAAAAAGTTTATTTGGCTGTCCCCATAGGAGAACCCTTTTTGATTCCAGGTAAAAAACATTTTGGTTCCAGATAGAACCCTTTTGGGTTCCATGTAGAACCCTCTGTGGAAAAAGGTCTACTTGGAACCCAAAACAGTTCTACTTGGAACCGAACAAGGTTCTTCAAAGGGTTCTCCTATGGCAGGGTTCCCCAACTGGCGGCATGCCAGCCGAATTTGGCCTGCAGGTGGTTTTATTTGTCCCCCCTAAGTTTTCTGAGCAAAATCATTCTTATTCTTTCATTCTAATTTTCATTGTTGGAAAAAAAACTGTAAAAAAAATTCCAGGAAATCAGCTTCTTATTCCATGAATAATATAGAGACGTGATCATAAACAAATGCAAGCAAGGTTGGAAATGATGTTTTATTCCAATATTATATCTGTTTGTGCTTCTTGCTGTCAATTTGCAGTGTACAAATGATTTGTAATTATGTTCCAGCCCCCCAACCATCCACTCAATAAAAAAATCAGCCCGCGTTTGAATCTAGTTGATGATCCCTGTCCTATGGGGACAGCGGAAGAACCCTTTTAGGTTCTAGATAGCACCTTTTTTCCTGAGAGTGTATATTCAGTCTCCAGTAATGTTATCTCACGGCTCATCACCTGTTCACAAAGAGTGAAGAACTCAGCTCATGTCTCTTCGCGTGGTGGTGTTTGGCTGCCTTCCTCTTTCCTCACCACCTGTTCTCTGTAAGTCAGGACTCGTGTTCCTTTGACACATTGAATGCTTAATGTGGGTCAAACTGTTTCACCTGTCTAACTAGGGTGTATGTGTGTGTGTGTGCCCAGCTAACAACAAACATTCCCACAACTTTAGAGAATGTTCCCTTAAGAGTCTTATTAGGTCATTACCTAACATTTTCATTAAAAAAAATATATTATTTACATAAGTATTCAGACCCTTTGCTATGAGAT
Organism: Oncorhynchus mykiss; assembly: GCF_057628025.1. Taxonomy (NCBI): domain Eukaryota; kingdom Metazoa; phylum Chordata; class Actinopteri; order Salmoniformes; family Salmonidae; genus Oncorhynchus; species Oncorhynchus mykiss. Next base: position 8,038,204 of record NC_143049.1, read on the forward strand.
TCGAAATTGAGTTCAGGTGCAACCTTATTCCATTGATCATCCTTGAGATGTTTTTACAATTTTATTGGACATGATTTGGAAAGGCACACACCTGTCTCTATAAGGTCCCACAGTTGACAGTTCATGTCAGAGCAAAAACCAACCCATGAGGTTGAAGGAATTGTCCATAGAGCTCCGAGACAGGATTGTGTCGAGGCGCAGATATGGGGAAGGGTACCAAAACATTTTCGCAGCATTGAAGGTCCCCAAGAACACAGTGGCCTTCATCATTCTTAAACGTAAGAAGTTTGGAATCTCCAAACCAAGCAATCAGGGGAGAAGGGCCTTGGTCTTACTTTTTCACTTTAGCATTATGGGGTATTGTGTGTAGATTGCTGAGGAAAAACATGTATTTAATACATTTTAATACATTTTAGTAACGTAACAAAATGTAGAAAAGATCAACGGGTCTTAATACTTTCTGAAGGCACTTTATCTACCTCAATGTCATTGTACTCCTCCACATCGACTCGGTACTGGTAGCTTGTGTATATAGGCAAGTTATTGTCACTCATTGTGTATTAAATTCTTCTTGTTAAATATGATTTATATTATTTCTCTTTTTTTCTCTCTGTACTGTTGGGAAGGGCCCATAAGTAAGCATTTCAATGTTAGTCTATACCTGTTGTTTACGAAGCATCTGACAAATATAACTTGATTTGATTTGAAACATGTGAAGAACGTTAATATCTTAAGTTCTGAGAACATATTAACCACATTCTATTTCACTTAGAGCCGATTGACACACACAGTACATGCGTCAATCGCACAGTGAAGACATTTTGAATATTAAATAGCTCTCTGTGTGTTTTTTCTAGAGACTTACTGTTTCATATGGTGGCTGCAGCTCAATCCCCTCTTTCCGCCGATATAAGGTTTGAGCCTATTCCCTAATATGGGGCTTGTGAAAACAGCCTTTTCTACACATGAGAGGATCCGGACAAGAACGTAGACACAAAATAGTTGGTAAAACCTAAACCGTGTGAGCTATAAACAAATATGTCACCAATATTGAAAGAGACTCTACAAACAACAATGTCGGTTGTTTGGCTCTTCGACATCCACAAGCTTTATAGCAGTAGTCTAAGCTAACTGTCGCGGACGTCCTCATTTCGAAGAGGTCTTCTCCACAAAACCGACTGTCCAGACCGAACCGTTGGACAAACAAATACACCACATGGCTCGTCGAATATCTCATTCCAAAATCATGGGCATTAATATGGAGTTGGTTCCCGTTTTGCTGCTATAACAGCCTCCACTCTTCAGGAAAGGCTTTCCACTAGATGTTGGACATTTGCTGAGGGGAATTGCTTCCATTCAGCTACAAGATCATTAGTGAGGTCTGGCACTGATGTTGGGCAATTAGTTGGAATGCAGTCGGTTAAGGCCAGTCAAGTTCTTCCACACCGATCTCAACAAACCCTTGCTATATGGATCTCGCTTGACCTAATGAGATTCTTAAGGGAAAGTTCTCTACATTTGTGGGAACGTTTGGTGTTAGATGGATCCTTTCCTCTCACTATTCTCCGCTTCCTTCCTTTCATCTTTCGCCTGTGTGTCTGCGACCTTGAACATATATGTATCTGTGTGTGTAATGTCCTTTTACTGCGTATCCTTATGTGTGTATGTGTGCACGTGTCTGTGTATGTGTGTGTGTGGGGGTGTGTGAAAGTTTGCTCGAACTCTGTCTGTCATTTGTTAAGCCCAGGGTTAGTGATCAGATCAGCAATGCTTTCAGTAAGCTGTGGCAAATTGAAATGTTTTATCAAAATATAGCCTTCGGTCATTTGGATTCATATTTAAAGTGTCCTGGCTGGCTGACGTGGTTGAGATTGTTGTGGTTTTGTAGGAGGAGAGGGGGAGTAGATTTAATTCAATCTTCTGGATTTTCAACTTTTGTGGCTGTGTCTCAGTGTGTGTTTGTATGTTGTTATGCCTTACAGTTAAGACTCTGTCGATGTCACTGTGTGTGTTGGGGGGGGGATGGGGGGGGGGGATGCCATCTGTTGGTCAGGAGAGGAGGGCAGGGCAGAGATGCAACATAATACTAGGGGAAGGCCTCTCATACCAGGGTTTTCTAGTGTATGTGTGTCTAGTTGTATTTCCACACACACACACACACACACTCATGCCTTGTTCCACTCTTTCACACATCCGCATCACAGTTATCGATGTTTACACACACTGTCTTTGTGTTTCCTCTATCCGCTGTTTGCTTGGTGATTTAGCTGTTGACGTTCAACCTTATCCTCTCTCTCTCTATTTTTTCTTTCTCTCTTTCTCTCTGTCTCTCTCACTCTCTCACTCTCTCTCGCTCTCTCGTCCTCTCCCTCCATCCCCCTTTCTGTCAGTAGATGAATGGCTCTTGGAAGACTAGCAGAGCTTAAAGGGGAGTGTTAATCAGTGTTCAATCTCTATGACCTGTCCGCTCTGATACTCTGTGCTCCTTTGGCTTATTAAGTGCAGTCCTGGTACTGCTATAGACATGTTTCTTCCATTACACTTCAGAGGTTCGTTCAGATACCCTTTATCCTCACAATTAGAACCATGCTGTGAGAAAAATGTGGGTATTGTGCACAAATGTTTCAAGTTTCAAAGTTGTATTGTCACATGTACAAGATACCGCAGGTGTAAAACAGTACAGTGAATGCTTAACTTACAAGCTCTTTCCCAACAATGCAGAATGAAAGGTACTAATATGAGTCCATGGTAACGGAAATACGCTGAGTCTAAAACCATTGATTTAACAAACCATAGAACTCCATGCACAAGGACACCTTTTAACAATTTCACATTTACAGGAAGATCTGTGCAGATACAGTGTTTGCGTCTGCACAGTTTCTAAAATAGTTTTTTTTTTACTGTGTAAATTGTTCAAAGTAGTCATTGTGCATCGAGTTGTACAGGATCTTAATTTGAGCAGAGTTTGCTACAGCAGGAAAATAATCCTGCAGCAACGGGAAATTTTAATTATTAATGGCCGTTTTTTTGTTGGTGGTTGATATGTTTGGCATACATTTTAAAGTGAAAAACAGAGTCTCAGCATAATTGCTTTAACGTGGAATTTCCCTATAGATAAGAATAAAAACATAAAATACAAGAGGGGAAAAAAAGAAGAGAAACACAATAATGCAGTTGTATACAGGTCGGTGCCAATACCATAAATCCAATGTGCAGGGGTACTGGAATAATTGAGGTAGGTACAATATGTACATGTAGGTATTTAAACAAGGTTAAAGTGACTAGTAGCAGGATAACTACCAACGATAATGATAATCATAATAATCAACGTAGCAGCAGCGAATGGTAATAGTAGTCACTATAATCACTATGGCAGCATGTGTGGCCTCAGTAGTGAGTGTTTGAGCAGGGGTGCATGAGAGTGTGTGTATGTGGGTATGTGTGTATGCGTGAATGAGAAGAGTGTCCGTGTAGGAGTGTGTGCCTGAATGGTAGAGAGCTATGGATGAGCATAGAGTCAGTGCATGTAGTCAGTGTGGATAATCTGTGGGAGAAGGGTAGCTATTCAACAGTCTTATTGCCTGGGGAAAGAAGCTGTCTCTGAGCCTGTTGGTCCGAGACCCAATACTCCGGTACTGCCTACCGAACGGGAGCAGAGAAAACAGTCCATGGCTCAGGTGGCATGAATGTCTTGGATGGCCGGGAGTTCGCACCCAGTGATGCGCTGGGCCCTCCGCAACACTCTCTGTAGGGCTTTGTGTTTGTGGGCAGAGATACAACCACTGAGGATGCTTTTGATTGTGCACCTGTAAAAGGTCCTGAGGGCCCATACCAAATCTCTTCAGCCTTCTGAGAGGGAAGAGGCATTGTCACGACTGTGCTGGTGTGAGAGGACCATGTTAGGTCCTCAGTGATGTGGACACAGAGGAATTTGAAGCTCTTGACCTACTCCACTGCTGCCCCACCACACTAAAAGGACTCTGACCTCCACCTGTGTCATCATTGTCAGTGATCAGGTGTACCACAGTCATGTCGTCAGCAAACTTAATAATGGAGTTGGAGTCATGCGTGGCCACACAGTTGTGGGTAAACAGGGAGTACAGGAGGGGACTAAGCACACACCCCTATGGGCCTCCATGTTGAGGGTCAGTGTGGCGGAGGTGCTTTTTGCCTACCCTCACCAGTTGCAAAGGGAGGTGTTCAGTTCCAGGGTGCCAAGCTTGTTGATGAGCTTGGAGGGCACTATGGTGTTGAACACTGAGCTGTAGTCGATGAACAGAATTCTCTCTTGTCTGGGTAGGAGCAGTGTGGAGTGCAATTGAGATTGCGTCATATGCGCGGATCTGTTGGGGTGGTATGCTAATTGGAGTGGGTCCAGGATGTCTGTGATGATGGAGTTGATGTGTGCCATGATCAGCATTTCAAAGGACTTCATGATGACATGATTACTGATATGACTGGTACAGAGCAGTAGTCATTGTGGCACATTGCCTTAGAGTTTTTGGGAACAGGAATGATGGTAGTCAGCTTGAAACATGTAGGGATTATAGACTGAGATAAAGTAGAAGTAGAAACTGTCTGTGAAGATGCCAGCGAACTGGTCTGCTCATGCCCTGAGGACGCACACTTGAATAACTTCTGGCCCTGGGGCCCAATAACGATTGTTGACCCGATTAAAGTCTTACTAACGTCAGTCCGAGATCACCCAATCCTCTGGAACAGCGGGGGCCCTCTAGCAAGGCTCTGTGTTGTTTTTGTTGAAGCGTGTATAAAAGCATTACATTCATCTGATAAGGAGTCGTATAAAAGCATTACATTCGTCTGAGTCATCATTGGGTAGTTTAAAACTGGGTCCTCTTTTATAATCCGTAATAGACTGTAGTTCTTGTAGGGCGTTGGAGACGGTATAGTAGGATTCCACCTTATTCCTGTATTGTCTTTTCGCATGTTTGATGGCCTGTGGAGGTAGTGGGACTTCTTCTAAGCGTTCTTATCCTCGACTGTAGCCTCAGGGTTACGCTGGGTATACACTACATGATTTTGCCATTCCAGACACGTTTTCATGATCGGGGTGAAATCCTATGAACTTGGGCTAGGATCAGTACATCGGGACTCGCATAGTTTGAGCAGGTCAAGGACTCACCGATGATGGCTTTTCCATTCTCCGGACCCCTGTTGGATGTCCCGATAATGTAGTATGAGAGAAACTCAGGGCAGGATCAACTACGGAATCAATGTGTAATGTAAGATTTTAGAAGTTGTGTAGTGTATGAAAAGCCTTAGCTGCTATAGCCCTATGTGCGGTGTCTCTGTCCTTTAGCTTGGCGCGTATCTCATTGTTCATCCGGGGCTTTTGGTTGGGAAAGCAGTAAACTTTCATTGAGGGGACAACGTCACCGATGCACTTTCTTATGATGTCAAAAACTCGTCAAAGCCATCACTCGTCACAGTCCCAGAACATATTCCAGTCCGTGCCAACAAAGCAGTCTTGTAGCGTAACCTCCACTTTATCTGACCATTTCTCTATAGAGCGTGTCACAGGCCCTTCCTGCTTGAGCTTTTGCTTGTATACAGGAAGTAGGAGTATAGCGTTACGATCTGATTTGCCAAAGGGGGGTCAGGGGGAGGGCATTGAGGGCCCTTAGTGACGCAGAGTTAAAATCCCCGACTACAATAAGTGCAGCCTCTGGGTGCGCAGTTTCCTGCTTGTGCCTCGTACAGATCATTGAGTGCCAGTGAGATGTTGGCTTGAGATGTTATCGTCACGGCTATAGGGAGATAGAAGGGTCAGCATTTGACCATCAGGTATTCCAGGTTGGATGGCACCCAATGACACCCTATGTAGTGAGCACTGGTCAAAAGTAGTGCACTTTGTGGGGAATAGGGTGCTTTAAGACTGGGTGGTTTTGTAGATAAGTGCTTCGTAGTATTCTTTGACGCCGCAGCTAATATAGCCTCCATTGTAGATGCAAACACACACGCACATCCATATGCGTGCACGCATGCACGCACACACACACACACACACACAATGTTGTGAGGGCGCAGTGCTTCAGCCGTTAGCGCTGCCTCACTGCAACACAAACAAGCCCTGCGAAAGCCCGAAGACAGTTCACCAATGTGAATATACAATACACACACACGCACGCACACATACATCATACTCCTCAGGGACTGGAGGCATACAGCGGTCACAATGTCCTTTTGCTTTGTCACATACGCTGTGACTATATATGATACTAAAGTGCAAGTTACATACAAACACGCACACACACATACACAGACACACACATACACGGACATGCTCACCACAGGAGGTTGGTGGCACGTTAATTGGGGAGGACGGGCACATGGTTATGACTGGAGCGGAATCAGGGGAAAGGTATCAACAACATCAGACACATGGTTTCCATGTGTTTGATGCCATTCCATTCTCTCCGTTTCAGCCATTGTTATGAGCCATCCTCCCTTCATCAGCCTCCACTGGTGCACACACACACGCATGCTTTTGCTTTGCCGAGCTGCTCCACCAATTATAAAATTGTGTCGAATCATACACTGCATTGCACAGTCAACTCAACGTTTTCCTTACGTTTTTCTTGCTGGCCTTTAAGTGAATTGTGGAGTAGAGTGGAGATGAAAGTGACATTTTCATTTAGGCTATTGCTTGTTCATGTTGCTACAGTAGCTCAGTATTTCTGTCGGAGAGAGAGAGAAAGAAAGGAGAGTGTGTGTATGTGTGCATGCATGTGTGTGTTTTTACGTATGTGTACTGTCTGTGTACATGCGTAAGAGAGTTTTAAGAATAGCATGCTATACTGTATTTTGGCATTGCGTGACTGTGTGTGTGTGGCATTGTAAATCCCTTGACACTCTCTGTCCTTCTGGCTTGTTTGGGTGACAATGATTAAAATGACCCATGACAAGATGCCTCCTCTCTCTCTGTCTCTATCCTCCTTTGTCTCTGTCCTCCTCTCTCTATCTCTCTCTCTGTTTCTCCATCCTCTTCTGCCTCTATATCTTCTCTCTCTGTCTTTATCATTTCTCGCTCTCTCCCTTTTTCTCTCTCTTTTTCTCTCTCTATCAGGACCTCATGGGACCCTTTTTACCTCACAGGACCTTGTGCAGTACTGGGGCTCGGAAAAAGCATGAACAAATGCTCCAAAAACAGCCAAATAGGTTATTTTAGAAACAAAAAGCTCTCAGTATAGTAATGCAGGTCTTTAGATATTGTACACATGCAATTATGTCATTCTGAACTTTATCCACAATGTTACATTCCATATTGTGCAACTAGAGCTGTTTCCCCTATCCAGTTGTTCTTCTCCCTTCACTCTGTGAAGCCTGCTGCTAGAATGGACGGAGAGGTTCATTTGAGTCACAACAAAATGGAATATAACTTTGCGGATAATGTTCCATTTTGTGTGTACAGCATTTTTGTGTGTACAGACCTACATTGAGAGCTTTTCCGTTTCTAAAAGGATGTATTTTGGTGTTTTTGTAGCATTTGTTCATGTTTTTTTTTTTTTTTACATGAAAATGCTTCTTCTGTACTGCACAACGAGGATCAGGAAATGACTTGCTGGTTGGGGTAACTGTCTTAAGAATAAGTGAAATCGTGTCTGGATGTAACGGGATTCTAATGATTAACACCTGCCTCTGATTGAGAACCATATCAGGCCCAAACACAGAAACAGACAAACAAGACATCCAACATAGAATGCCCACTCAGATCACACCCTGACCAAACAAAACATAGAACATACAAAGCAAACTATGGTCAGGGTGTGACACTGGACCCTTCTATAACATGAGGGGTTAAATGCGGAAGACACATTCAGTTGTACAACTGACTAGGTATCCCCCTTTCCCTTTCCAGTTACATAAAAATAATGATTTGGATGCAAAAGAAAAAGCTAAATTCTCTTTTAACATTTGATATAGATATAAATATCTGCTTTGTGTCTACATGTTGTGCTTTCAGAAGTCTAAATTGGTTGCTACATCTCTCTTATACAGGTCTCTCTTTTCAGTATTTCACCTTGGATTTTCACCCAAGTATACACTCACAAGCACCTCCCTTAAAACAAAAGAAATTGGTTATTTTTCATTCCTCCTGTACTCACACATCTCATTTAGCTTCCGTACTTTATCTGTGTTTACCAAGATCTACGTTTGTAGACAAGATCAATTCACCCTCTCTCTTTTCATTTGTTTCTACACAGCTCTCTCTTCATCTCAGCCTGTCTGCAGTCTGTCAGTTTCCTGGCTTTTGTGTGGTGTTCTGTTTCTCTGTGCCTCTTTGTTATTTCATAATTTTTTTTTACCTTTATTTAACTAGGCAAGTCAGTTAATAACAAATTCTTAACCTTCTCTCCACTTTCTATTTCCCTTTTCTCTCCCCCTCCGAGGCTCATAACGCCTCTGAATCCTTGGCTCTCTCATCACTTCTCTCTCCCTCTCCTTCTCTCCTCCTCCTTTTTTAAACATTGATTCATGAATGTATTATGCGAGTCAGAATAGAGCTTTGACTCTTTGTCCCTCTCTCCGCGTGTCATTGGTCCAGAATTAATCATTAATGTGTTTCCGGGCAAAATTAGGATCACAATTGTTTTTGGTTTTGGAATGTCGCTATTCAGGATACATACGACTAATAAAACTTGAAACTTGAAACTATTTTAAACATTGGGAGTTATCAGCATCTTTCCTCAAGCTCTTTTCTCTCTTTCTCTCCCTTCTTTTTCTCTTTCCCTCCATCCTCCCACCACCATTTCGTTTGTCCCGCTGTTAGATGAACAGAACAGATTTTTAAAAACTTTTATCCATCCTCGGATAAAGTGCAGCGCATACTAAGCAGATGGGGAGGCACTGGATTGGTTGAGATACTCAGATAAAATCAGCTATTTCTTTATGTGCATGTGCCTGTGGTGCATCAATATATCTACAGTATGCGTGCATGTACGTGCATGCATCAGCATGTTTTTGTGTGTGCCTCCCTCTGTGTGTGCACATGTGGCTTTTGCAGTACTGCATATTTATTTTCCTGTGTATAACGTCTGTGTATAACGTCTCTGTATATCATCTTAGGGCATCTGTTTGTGGTAATTTTTTTGCTATCTGAATAGTTTATGGGTAGATGCAAAAAAGCACCTCACCATTATTTACCCCAAAAACGCTCTTCTATTATTTATCAGTGTTCTCCCAAAACCAAAAGCCTTTCATCTGATTTAGAAGCACTTAGTTTATTCTGTTTTAGAAGGCTTTAAGAGTCTTGAGTTTCTTGGACATGATGTGAAGAAACTCATGAGTGACAGGTGTCGTTTCCAAGCCGGATCTTCAATGGCCATTATAATATTACAAGCACACCCTGTTATGAATGTAAATGACTGTTATCATGTCATAAACACAGAGTTCTGTTCTTATGACATCACAAACACAACCCGAGTTCTAATCTCAAATGGCCATTATGACGTCACAATCGGAGTTCTCATCTTAAATGGCCATTATGACAAATAAAATATCACAGGCCAAGTTCTATTTGGCCAATATGACAACACAAACACCCACCTAATGGCCATATGACATCGCAAACACAGGCATAGTTGTCATTATGGGTGCGTTCATAAAATTCACTCTGGAGTGCCAGAGTGCACTCAGAGTACGCTCTGGGCAGTCGTAAATTCATAGCGTTATCAGTGTTCATAAATTCAGAGTGTTTCGCTCGGAGCACACTGGACGAGGACTAGGGTTGATCCGAGCGTTCAGACCTCACAACAGCAGCAGTCAAGCACCCAAGGTAACTGGCTAAAGTTGGCTAGCTTGCTAGCTACTTCCAGACATAAATGAGAAAACACCTCACTAGCCATTTTTCTCACCCTAGCAGAGCTGGTTAGTCTTTCATGTTATCTAGAACGTCTGTGACTGTAACTGTGCTGCTGGCAACAATTGAATTACGTTCTTTTGCTGACATTTACTACCAGTCATATTCAACGGATGTTGCGCATTCGTAAATCCATCAGTTATTCTGCTACTCATTGCTGGAAGACAGATCTGTAAACTTAAGTGGAAGGAGTGGAGTGGAGAAGATGGGTGGAAAGAGGGAAGGGAGGAGGAATGCCTGTTGTCCTGGTCATAATTTTAAATCCCCTCATGACATTCCGCCGGTGAATCTGATATCTGTTCACAGAAGGCATGGGGAGATTACACACACACACACACAAGCACATGTGCACACAAGCAGCTGTGCGCACACAGACTGATTATTCTCGGTCCACTTGGACATAATTGGGACATCAGCTGTGACCTCTCTGGCAGAGAGGAGTGTGTGTAAGCGAGAGAGAGAGAGAGAGAACGAGAGAGTAAAGTAATGAGTATAAAACCAAGAGCGAAAGAGAGAGACAGAAGAGGACATGTGGATAGGAGAAAAGAGCGGGTGAGTGAGTGGAAGAGAGAAAGGGCAAGCGTGAACTCCAGCCTGGGACTTGTCTGTCAACAGATTATCCCCTTGAGAGTAGCCTCATCTCTCAGTGTCTGTGTGTCTGCTCGGGCCAGGTCCCCGAGCTCCCCTCTAGATGTGTGGAGGGTAATAAGCACAGTCTGACCACAGCACTATCTCCCCTGGGCTGCCTGCCGAAGCTCTGGAGCCTTCGAGCCTAAGCCATACCTGAGGTTGGATGTCACATCCGCTTATCGGTGCTAACGAGGGACCCGCAGGCAATCTGATCAAAACTCCACTGGTTAGTGTGTGTGTGTGTGTGTGTGTGTGTGTGTGTGTGTGCGTGTGTGTGTGTGTAATAGGGGGACTGGAGAATATAATGAGGATTCCCTTACAGAAAAAGTATTTCACATGATTTTACATGTGGAATATAACATGATTTCACATGAAACTTCACGTGAAATCATGTGAAAACGTGTTTTTGGAACAGTTCAAAAGTGACCAAATGTTTTCACGTGTAGTTTCATGCAATCACATGTCGCTTTACATACTGTCACACGTTATTGCATTAACTTCACATAAAATCATGCGATCAAATGAAAACTTATTTTTGGAACACTTCATGTGAAATGCATGTGGTTTTTCCATAAGGGTTGGCAGTAATGCTGTATCTCCAGAATGTCTCCTTTATTTCGCCAGTCTGCTCTCATTCAGCAAACCATCTCTGACCTCCCAATAACCCCAATAGATAGCACAGAGTAGAAGATACTGTAGCCTCAAGCTTCCTCTCCTCTTTTCCCACAACTCTTCCCTTCTTTTCTTTCCATATCATTCAATCTCTTCTGTCTTCTTTTCCTAGCCTGTTCCTGAAACACCCTCGCCTTGCTATGTTGTCGACTCGCTGTGCTGTGTTTGCCAAGGTCCTTGTTTACAGAATCTCCACAACTGTGCATGTTTGTGTGTGAACCTGGTGTGATGGAGATTCAGTAAGTCAGTCAGTCAGTCTCTCTCTCTCTCTCTCTCTCTCTCTCTCTCTCTCTCTCTCTCTCTCTCTCTCTCTCTCCCTCTCCCTTTTACACTTAGCTCTGAAACCCTAGCGACAGTTCCTATTGGTTGAGCCTTTACAGCGTGGGAGCCAGGGAGCCAATCAGCACACAGTTCAACAGGGTCATCATTACCCATGGAGCAGTGCAATTATACAGAGCAGTCGACATCCCGTCCACGCACACGTACCTACTGATAGAGCTTACATAGTGCACACAACCCATCCATCCATGTACACAGCGCACTCTACTGCTGATCCACATACAAATACCTCTCTTTGGTCTGAGCATCCCATCCACGTACACATACAGTACCTACTGGTACAGCCATGATTACACGCTGTGTCTAACATCCCATTGGCTATACTGCTTACATACCGTGCCAAGTATCCCATCCACGTAAACATACCTATATATATCACTTGCATACTGAAATTGACTGTGCATCTCAAACCACGACGCTTAGCTCCTTGTCAAATTGTTTTGATCCAGAGTAGCCATTTTATCAACAACTGAACAGCAATATATTGTCAGATGCATTGTGAAGAACATGGTCCACCACCCAAAGGACATCCAGCCAACTTGACGCAACTGTGAGAAGCATTGACTGTGGAATGCTTTCAACAGTCAATGCTTTCAACACCTTGAAGAGTATTCAGACCCTTTACTCAGTACCATTAATTCTTGGGCATGAAGCATGAAGCTTGGTCTCTCCAGAGATGTTCGATCGGGTTCAATTCTGGGCCCAACTCTGGCTGGGCCACTTAAGGCCATTCAGAAACGTGTCCCAAAGCCACTCCTGCTTTGTCTTGGCTGTGTGCTGAGGGCCATTGTCCTGTTGCAAGGTGGACCTTCAACCCAGTCTGAGGTCCTGAGCGCTCTGGAGCAGGTTTTCATCAAGCATGCCTCTGTACTTTGCGCCATTCAATCAAATGTATTTATAAAGCCCTTTTTACATCCGCAGATGTCATAAAGTGATAAAAAAGAAACCCAGCCTAAAACCCCAAACAGCAAGCAATGCAGATGTAGAAGCACGGTGGCATGGAAAAACTCCCTAGAAATGCAGCAACCTATGAAAAAACCTAGAAAGGAACCAGGCTCTGAGGTGTGGTCAGTCCTCTTCTGGCTGTGCTGGGTGGAGATTTTTAGAGTGCATGGCCACGAAGGCCAGATTGTTCTTCAAGATGTTCAAACGTTCATGGATGACCAGCAGGGTCAAATAATAATCACAGTGGTTGTAGTGGATACAACGGATCAGTATCTCAGGAGTAAATGTCAGTTGTCTTTTCATAGCCAAGCATTCAGAGGTCGAGACAGCAGGTGCAGTAGAGAGAGAGAGAGTCAAAACAGCAGGTCCGGAACAAGGTAACACGTCCGGTAAACAGGTTGATACTGGAGCAGCAGCATGACCAGGTGAACTGGGGACTGCCAGGAGTCATCAGGCCAGTTAGTCCTAGGGCTCAGGTCCTAGGGCTCAGGTCCTCTGGGAGTGGAGGGAGAGAGAGAGAGGGAGAGAGAGAGAGAGGGAGAGAATTAGAGGGAGCATACTTAAATTCACACAGGACAACAGATAAGACAGGAGAATTACACCAGATATAACAGACTGGCCCTAGCCCCCCGGCACATAAACTATTGCATCATAGATACTGGAGGCTGGCCCCGTCCGACTATATCCCCAGACAGGTCCAACCAGGAAGTATATGACCCCACCCACTTTGCCAAAGCACATACCCCACACCACTAGAGGGATATAAACAGACCATCAACTTACTACACTGAGACCAGGCTGAGTATAGTCCACAAATATCTCCTCCCCCGCACGAGCCCAAGGGGGTGCAAAATCAGACAGGAAAGATCACGTCTGTGACTCAACCCACTCAAGTGACACACACCTCCTAGGGATGGCATGGAAGAGCACTAGTAAGCCAGTGACTCATTCCCCGTAATAGGGTCAGAGACCAAGAATCCCAGTGGAGAGAGGGGAGCCGGCCAGGCAGAGACAGCAAGGGCGGTACGTCGCTCCAGTGCCTTGCCGTTCACCTTCGCACACCTGGGCCAGACTACAGTCAATCATAGGACCTACTGAAGAGATGAGTCTTCAGTAAAAACGTAAAGGTCTAGACGGAGACAGCATCTCTCACATGGATAGGCAGTCCAATCTATAAAAATGTATTGATATAGGAGAAAGCCCTGCCTCCACCTGTTTGGTTAGAAATTCTAGGAACAATAAGGCAGCCTGCGTCTGTTCATCTTTTCCTCGATCCTGACTAGTCTCCCAGTCCCTGCCACTGAAAAACATCCCAGCAGCATTTTAATTTTTAAATGTTTTGTTTAACCTTTATTTAACTAGGCATGTCAATTAAGAACAAATTCTTATTTACAATGACGGCCTACCGGGGAACAGTGGGTTAACTGCCTTGTTCAGGGGCAGAACGAAAGATGTTTACCTTGTCAGCACAGGGGTTCAATCCAGCAACCTTTCGGTTACTGGCTCAATGCTACCTGCCGCCTCATGATGCTGCCATCCCCATGCTTTACCATAGGGATGGTATTGGCCAGGTGATGAGCTGTGCCAGGTTTCCTCCAGACCTGACACTTTGCATTCAGGTCATACAGGTAATGAGTGGAGAACAGGAGGGCTTCTTAAAGAAAAACTAACAGGTCTGTGAGAGCCGGAATTCTTACTGGTTGGTAGGTGATCAAATACTTATGTCATGCAATAAAATGCTAATTAATTACTTAAAAATCATACAATGTGATTTTCTGGATTTATGTTTTAGATTCCGTCTCTCACAGTTGAAGTGTACCTATGATAAAAATTACAGACCTCTACATGCTTTGTAAGTAGGAAAAGCTGCAAAATCGGCAGTGTGTCAAATACTTGTTCTCCCCACTGTACTTTCTAGCTACATGCTTATTGTCACTTTTATTATGCCTGCACGTCATGGTTCACCAGCAGCCCCAAACATCTAAAGAATAAACTACAGACCAGCCAAAACAAGCTTGGAAGGATTGTGCTTAAACTCCCCTCCCATACTCATCTGGAGGTCGTTATTTTTTTTCTGTATCTCTGTAATGTGTCTGTTATCTATGTAATTGTACATGTATTTATGTAGAAAATAGGGACCACAATGGAAATAAATCCCTGACTTTATTGTGCAATCCCGGTCACTTAAAAAAATATTTGTATTGTATATGTCAGTGTAGGCTCCTCAGAGGAGGGAAGAGGAGGACCATCCTCCTCAGTGTATTTCATAAATAATAATAACAGTGAAACATTAAGTTATCCTTTTTTGATAAAACTACACTAAATATATTCACATGCTCATTCACATTCACATGCACATGCAAATCATTTATTAAATAAATCTTCAATTAAGGTCTACAGTAGCCTCAACAGCACTCTGTAGGGTAGCACCATGGTGTAGCCGGAGGACAGCTAGTTTCCATCCTCCTCTGGAGGCTTGTGGTTCTCACCCACTTCCATAGACTTACACAGTAATTAGCACTTCTGGAGGACGTTCTCCAACCTATCAGAGCTCTTGCAGCATTAACTGACATGTTGTCCACCCAATCAAAGGATCAGAGAATGACTCTAGTACTGAAATAATAAGCTACAGCTAGCTAGCACTGCAGTGCATAAAATGTGGTGAGGAGTTGACTCAAACAGAAAAAAGACAATAGTTGAAAAGTTCTTTAATTAATTTCCTAAAAAATGAAGGGGAAGCAAGAGAAAGAGAGAGAGAGAGAGCTAGCTATGTTTCTTATTTTTTTCCATTTTAATTTCCACTTACTTAGCTAGCAAATGCAGCTAGCTAGTTTAGCCTACTCAAACCTAGCTGGCTATGGCTATTCAACACTGGAACTCTTACAAGTCAAGGTAAGGTTTTGGTTTTATAAATGTACTGCCCCTGGGGCCATACTAATATGGTGACAACGACGTAGGCTGTGTGAAGCGTTAAGTGGTTATGATATGAAGGTTTGGCTTGGGAAGTTAATTCTGCCTGGTCACAGACAGCTGATGTGCTGTGCACTGAAGTCCACAAGCGAAGGGAGAAGGTGAGAGGAGGAGAGTGTAGATGCGAGAAGGAATTATCAACAACACAACGAAACCCAACCAAATCATGAAAAAACAAAAAGATAATTACTTGACTCATAGGAAAGAATTAACAAAAAAACAGAGCAAACTAGAATGCTATTTGGCCCTAAACAGAGAGTACACAGTAGCAGAATACCTGACCACTGTCACTGACCCAAACATAAGGAAAGTTTTGACTATGTTCAGACTCAGTGAGCATAGTCTTGCTATTGAGAAAGGCCGCCGTAGGCAGACCTGACTCTCAAGAGAAGACAGGCTATGTGCACACTGCCCACAAAATGAGGTGGAAACTGAGCAGTACTTCCTTACCTCCTGCCAAATGTATGTTCATATTAGAGACACATATTTCCCTCAGATTACACAGATCCACAGAGAAGCAGCAAGATTTGTGACCTGTTGCCACAAGAAAAGGGCAACCAGTGAAGAAAAAACACAATTGTAAATACAACCTATATTTATGTGTATTTATTTTCCCTTTTGTACTTTAACCATTTGCACATCTTTACAACACGGTATATATACATAATAGGACATGTCTTTATCTTTTTGGAAATTCTATGAATGTAATGTTTACTGTTCATTTTATTTTATTTCACTTTTGTGTAGTATCTACTTCACTTGCATTGGCAATGTTAACATATATTTCCCATGCCAGTAAAGCCCCTTGAAAATGATCCAACGATCAAAGGGTCCTAGGCTACCTGGCTAAAATGCTTGCTCGCTAGTTCTATTCAAGGGCAACGTTAGCTAGTTAACATTTTTTACTTAATTTTTTACCATTTTTATTTCACATTTATTTAACCAGGTAGGCTAGTTGAGAACAAGTTCTCATTTACAACTGCGACCTGGCCAAGATAAAACAAAGCATTGCAACACAAACAACAACACAGAGTTACACATGGAATAAACAAATATACAGTCAATAATACAATAGAAAAAGTCTGTAAACGGTGTGTGCAAATGAGGTAGGATAAAGGAGGTAAGGCAATAAATAGGCCATAGTGGCGAAATAATTACAATATTGCAATAAATACTGAAGTGATAGATGTGCAGAAGATGAGTGTACAAGTAGAGATACTGGGGTGCTAAGGAGCAAAATAAATCAAATAGATAACTGTATGGGGATGAGGTAGTTAGATGGGCTAATTACAGGTGAGCTATGTACAGGTGAAGTGATCTATGAGCTGCTCTGACAGCTGGTGCTTAAAGCTAGTGAGGGAGATATGAGTCTCCAGCTTCAGTAATTTCTGCAATTCGTTCCAGTCATTGGCAGCAGAGAACTGGAAGGCAGAAGGAAGAATTGGCTTTGGGGGTGACCAGCGAAATATACCTGCTGGAGCGTGTGCTACGGGTGGGTGCTGCTATGGTGACCAGTGAGTAGAGAGAAGGCGGGGCTTTACTTAGCAAAGACTTATAGATGACCTGGAGCCAGTAGGTTTGGCGACAAATATGAAGCGAGGGCTTTGGTGACAAAACGGATGGCACTGTGATAGACTGCATCCAATTTGCTGAGTAGAGTGTTGGAGGCTATTTTATAAATTACATCACCGAAGTGAAGGATCGGTATGACAGTCAGTTTTACGGGGGTAAGTTTGGCAGCATTAGTGAAGGATGCTTTTTTTGCGAAATAGGAAGTAGATTCTAGATTTAATTTTGGATTGGAGATGCTTAATGTGAGTCTGGAAGGAGAGTTTACAGTCTAACCAAACAGCTAGGTATTTGTAATTGTCCACATATTCTAAGTAATAACCGTCCAGAGTAGTGATGCTAGACTGGCGAGCAGGTGCGGGCAGCGATCGGTTGAAGAGCATGGCATTGAAGCTCGTCTGGAGGTTAGTTAACACAGTGTCCAAAGAAGGGCCAGAAGTATACAAAATGGTGTCATCTGTGTAGAAGTGGATCAGAGAGTCACCAGCAGCAAGAGCGACATCATTGATGTATACAGAGAAAAGAGTCGACCTGAGGATTGAACCCTGTGCACCCCCATAGAGACTGCAAGAGGTCCGGACAACAGGCCCTCCGATTTGACACACTGAACTCTGTCTGAGAAGTAGTTGTTGAACCAGGCGAGGCAGTCATTTGAGAAACCAAGGCTGTTGAGTCTGCCAATAAGAATGTGATGATTGACAGAGTCGAAAGCCTTGGCCAGGTCGAAGAATACACAGTATTGTCTCTTATCGATGGCGGTTATGATATTGTTTAGGACCTTGAGCATGGATGAGGTGCACCCATGACCAGCTCGGAAACCAGATTGCATAGCGGAGAAGGTACAGTGAGATTCGAAATGGTCGGTGATCTGTTTATTAACTTGGCTTTCGAAGACCTTAGAAAGGCAGGGTAGGATAGATATAGGTCTGCAGCAGTTTGGGTCTAGAGTGTCTCCCCCATTGAAGAGGAGGATGACCACGGCAGCTTTCCAATCTTTGGGGATATCAGACGATACGAAAGAGAGGTTGAACAGACTAGTAATAGGGGTTGCAACAATGGCAGCGGATAATTTTAGAAAAAGAGGGTCCAGATTGTCTAGCCCGGCTGATTTGTAGGGGTCCAGATTTTGCAGCTCTTTCAGAACATCAGCTGTCTGAATTTAGGTGAAGGAGAAATGGGGAGCCTTGGGCAAGTGCTGTGGGGGGTGCAGGGCTGTTGACCGGGGTAGGAAAGCATAGTGGAAAGGTGGAAAGCATGGCCAGCCATAGAAAAATGCTTATTGAAATTCTCAATTATCACAGATGGTAACAGTGTTCCCTAGCCTCAGTGTGCAGCTGGGAGGAGGCGCTCTTATTCTCCATGGACTTTACAGTGTCCCAGAACCTTGAAAAAGCTAGCCTTTGCTTTCCTAACTGCCTGTGTATATTGGTTCCTAACTTCCCTGAAAAGTTGCATATTGCTATTCGATGCTAATGCAGTACACCACAGGATGTTTTTGTGCTGGTCAAGGGCAGTGAACCAGGGGCTATATCCGTTCCTGGTTCAATTTTTTTGAATGGGGCATGCTTATTTAAGATGATGAGGAAAACACTTTTAAAGAATAACCAGGCATCCTCTACTGACGAAATAAGGTCAATGTCCTTCCAGGATACCCGGGCCAGGTTGATTAGAAAGGCCTGCTTGCTGAAGTGTTTTAGGGAGCGTTTGACAGTGATGAGGGGTGGTCGTTTGAACCCAGACCCATTACGGACGCAGGCAATGAGGCAGTGATCGCTGAGATCCTGGTTAAAGACAGCAAAGGTGTATTGGAGGGCAGGTTAGTTAGGATGGTATCTAAGAGGGTGCCCGTGTTTACGGATTTGGGGTTGTACCTGGTAGGTTCATTGTAGGTTCATTATCATTAGTAGGTTAGGTTAGAACCTGGTAGGTTCACCAACATTAGCCTTCATCATCTAGCTACGTATTGAAATTCCATCCTCTCAGGCCAGGGGCACAACAATGTATGAATTAATGGTTGGATCAGAATCGCCGTTGTGATTGTTCACCAGTACGGAGAATGAAGTAAAACCACAACTCCAAACCCCTATCTCTATCCATGGCTAGTTTAGGAAAGGGACAATTTTAACTAGCTGGCTAGCTAGCCACTGTCAATGACATATACTCTCAATGGGATTTGATAGCTGTGATGCCAGATCCAAGCTGGCTTCCTTGACACCATTCACAGTTGAGCTCGCTCAGTTTAGCTCAATGCTGATTGGCACATTTTTATACTTTTTTTGTCATGGGAGGCCAGATGCTCGCTTGCTTTCCTTGCCTTCAATGCTACGGGCGGCAACAATGTCATACTCGTTTGGATCAGACACTATCAGATAGACTGCCTACACATAGAGAGACAGAGGGGCGCTGTCTCGATGCTTTCTCCTGTGAGATATAGTTAGCATCTTGCGAATTGAAGGAAAATTCTGAAACACAGATAGACGAAAGTTCAATTATTTATTTATTTCAAAAGATTTTATTGGTACATTTTTTGGGGAAGCCTGGCTTCCCTTCGCATACATGAATATACGCGACTTTCAACTGTGCCACAAAAGCATTCTGTAAATGGCAAAGTCAATATCCACGTTTATAAACACAGGGTAGCTACATTTATCACAGGGTCGCTACATTTATTGTTATTTGTGGCCGTAAACATTATTTTGAGTTAATTATATGAAGGGGGTGTGCAATTTTATTTTACAGTAGAAGGGGAGAGTCATGTGAAAATATTTTTATGACATCTTGAGTTAGACCAGCCCACTCCCCCCACCACCCCGTGCTCTCTGCTCTCCTATAGTATGAGGAATGATATACAAGCTGTTTTGCATCCATTAGATTGGCTCTGTCTGAAATGGAGTTGACCTTCCCCTGTCATTACTCTCTCTCACTCTATTTGTCTATCTCTCGCTTCCTCGTCACCCTTCTCTCTCTGGCTATCTCTCTCTCTCTCTATTTGTCTATCTCTCGCTTCCTCATCACCTTTCTCTCTCTGGCTATCTCTCTCTCTCTCTATTTGTCTATATCTTTCTATTTGTCTCTCTCTCTTCTTCATTGTAATTTTCTACCTCTTCCTCTCCGTGTCCCTCCCTTTCTCTTTGTATGTACTTTCATCAGCCACTCTCTATCCATCACTATCACACTCTCTCTTTCACCCTTTCACATACACTCCTCTCCTCCCCCTCTCCTCAGTTAGTCAGTCACTGTTTTAAATTCCCAGTTTTCACCTGTCTAACGAGAGAGAGGATTGAATTAATTCCTTTTCTCTTTAATTCCACCAGGAAATGAGCACACACACACACACACACACACACACACACACACACATGCATGCATGCACACACACACACACACACACACACACACACACACACACACACACACACACACACGCGTTTAGAAGGGCTGCTCACTTTGAGGTAAAAAACCTCCAGGGAAATGAACACTCACTCATACGTGCACACGCACAGACACTCACACTTGCGTGCACACACAGTTTCACACACACAGGGTGAATAGGCCTCGTCTCTTTCAGGTGAAACTCCTCAAGGGAAATTTTTTCTTACTCAGAATTCCTTTTCTTATCATCAATCTATGGCCGGTCTGGGGCAGTGAGATTATTATGTTTTTTGCAATCTCTCACCTCAGCAGCTATTTGTTTCAAATCAGTCATTATTCCTTTACAGGACATCAGATATGAACTCTGTCATATCCTGACACAACATTCGGGACCACAGAAATCAGTTTGGTGTTGACTGATGCTCATTGCCTGTCCTGTTTTCTCTCTCTCAGACCATTTCATCAGTGTTTAGCCAGGACTTTGGCTTTCTTATGTTTCAAATTATAACTTCAGGTAGGGCTTTATAATAACTCCACGTAATTAAGTATTTATAATGGATTAGTTAATAGTTTCTTCATCATTTATTAATCATTACTCCATTCATAAGATGTTTAACATAGGTCCTTAAAACCATTTACTAATCATTATTTAAGTCTTTCTGTGTGACCTCGTTTAAAGTGTGGGCTATTTATACTTTATAAATACTTCATGAATAGTTTGAGTGACAAGTGTAATTTCTAACAAAAAGATGGAGTTGCCAATGGTAGAAATTCCAGCAGTACCTGACCCTCCTGGAACATATCAATGGTTAAACAATTAAGCACGCAATAGAGAATCTTTGAACATATTGAACATTGTATTCCAAAACAGTAAAATGCTTGGAATGGTGTGATGTGTTGCTATGCTATGTATGATCATGTTTTTTTATCCGTTAGTGTTTCTTGGCAGTGACTTTTCTACTAAAGTCAAAGTGTGGATTGAAGTCACTCAGAGCAATCCATTTTGGCAAGCAAAGCCAGGTGTGAACAAGGTTAAAAGACCGACACACTGGAAGCATTTAGGGGTTATACATGTAATAAGTATAGCTGCAAATCATACATGTAACATTTATACATCACATATCAGTAGTAATAAAAAATCCACTAGAGAAAAACTTTGCGGTCCGGCCAGCTGCTGTGTGTAGAGCAGGCTATATCTCACTAATTAATGATTCATTCGATATGATGACTCCTTGCTGTCCCCAGTCCACCTGACTGTGCTGCTGCTCCAGTTTCAACTATTCTGCCTTATTATTATTCGACCATGCTGGTCATTTATGAACATTTGAACATCTTGGCCATGTTCTGTTATAATCTCCACCCGGCACAGCCAGAAGAGGACTGGCCACCCCACATAGCCTGGTTCCTCTCTAGGTTTCTTCCTAGGTTTTGGCCTTTCTAGGGAGTTTTTCCTAGCCACCGTGCTTCTTCACCTGCATTGCTTGCTGTTTGGGGTTTTAGGCTGGGTTTCTGTACAGCACTTTGAGATATCAGCTGATGTACGAAGGGCTATATAAAATAAATTTGATTGATTGATTGATTGATATTGCAAGGTTGACAACATCAGCAGAACATTCATATTAAAGCTCTTCAACATGTCCTTGCAACAGTTGTGAATAAAATGTATTTACAGTGGGGCAAAAAAGTATTTAGTCAGCCACCAATTGTGCAAGTTCTCCCACTTAAAAAGATGAGAGAGGCCTGTAAATTTAATCATAAGTACATTTCAACTATGACAGACAAAATGAGAGAGAAAAAATCCAGAAAATTACATTGTAGGATTTTTTATAAATTTATTTGCAAATTATGGTGGAAAATAAGTTTTTGTGGCAAAAGGGGGCCGAATACTTTCGCAAGGCACTGTATATCCTGTATATTTCCTTAAACATCCTGTGTTGTGTGCTTATTCTTTTACCATTGATATGTTATTTTCAGACCTTAAGGTGCATCAGGTACTGCTGGAACGTCTACCAATGACATGTCTATCTTTTTGTGAAAAATTACACTGGTCACTCATCATGCTCATCATGCATAAATAAAGTATTTATAAAGTATAATTAGCCCACACAAAAATCTCATAAGGACCTATATTAAACATCTTATGAATAAAGTAATGATTAATAAGTGATGAAAAAATGATTTACTAATCAATTATAAATGCTTTATTAAGTATAGACAACTGTACAGTCATTAAAAAGTGTTGCCTAACTTCAGGGTTACTTCAGAGTTTGTTAGGGGTTTGCTCAGTCTCCCACTTTCTCTCATTATCTCTCTCTGTATCTCTCTCTGTATCTCTCTGTCTCTCTGTCTCTCTTTTTCTCTCTGTATCTCTCTTTCTCGCTCTCTTTTTCTCTCTGTATCTCTCTTTCTCACTCTCTCTCTGTGTCTGTTTATCTCTCTCTTTCTGTCTCTCTTTCTCGCTCTCTGTCTCTGTCTCTGTTTATCTCTCTCTCTTTCTGTCTCTCTTTCTCGCTCTCTGTCTGTCTCTCTGTGTCTCTCTTTCTCACTCTCTCTCTGTGTCTGTTTATTTCTCTCTTTCTGTCTCTCTTTCTCGCTCTCTGTCTGTCTCTCTGTGTCTCTCTTTCTCACTCTGTCTTCCTAATTGTATTAAGAGTCTAAATAACCTCTACTCTCACTAGCTAATTAGAATTTAGCACAAACAATCGCGTGCCAGAATAAATGACTGAATCACGACACAAAAACACACACACAACACCACGCAAACACACACACTCACACACACTAACACCCACAAACACACACAAGAGTAAGTGGCTTGTAAGTCTGTTATCTGTGTACTAGCGGGCACAATGCCAATCTACTAATCACAGAGATTTCTTCATCTCACCCAGAAAGACTTGCTCACTTACTTATGGCAGCGCAATGCCCTAAATGATGGCATGCCATGGCTCTCTGTTCTTATTGGAAGCTACAAGGAAGGACGCCAGAAAGATAGCTCTGGTCATCATGTATACCAGTCCCTTCCCCATTTAACCCCAACAATCTCCCTTGTCTGCCCACTGACCGGTGGAAACTTCCCAGCAACTGGTGGATTTACGGTAAAAGAGCACAGACTTGACCTTTGAACCCAATCACGTGACTGCTTTAGGCACTGGAGGGGGGAAAAAGGGATGT
This sequence comes from Oncorhynchus mykiss, assembly GCF_057628025.1. Lineage (NCBI taxonomy): Eukaryota > Metazoa > Chordata > Actinopteri > Salmoniformes > Salmonidae > Oncorhynchus > Oncorhynchus mykiss. The sequence goes on from NC_143049.1 coordinate 8,061,755, forward strand.
CACAGTGTAGAAATAGAATGTATGGAATTACACGTGTGTGTGCCATGTGAGAGCTGATCAGCTGTGTGATTAGCATAAGTGTGTCATCTCGGAGGAACGTTGAGGAGTTTCTTTGTTTTGTTGACAGGCACAGAAGTAGCAGAGTGTTACTTTATTCAACAGCTCAGCAAAAACAATGTTCAAGTGCTTAGTGGCTCCATGGTGAGTCTTGTTGTTTATATACTGTACCCGGTGTCCCAAAGCTGCAATGTTGGGAAAATCTCCTTTCCAATTTACTTCATATTTATAATGTCTCCAAGCCCCCTTATTTGCTTGTGGGTGAGTACAAGTCAGCTTGTGTGTGTGTGTGTGTGTGTGTGTGTGTGTGTGTGTGTGTGTGTGTGTGTGTGTGTGTGTGTGTGTGTGTGTGTGTGTGTGTGTGTGTGTGTGTGTGTGTGTGTGTGTGTGTGTGTGTGTGTGTGCGCGCGTGTGCCTTTGCGTGTTTGGGGACCCCTTTGTGTCTGGTAGAGTGCATATATACAGTATGTGTGTGAGTCATAGAGAAAAGCAGGTCACTGCAAGGTGTCTAAGTCATTAGCTTAGCCAAAGCTAATTAAATGTTCTACAGGCGTTATCTCCAGCCCTGCTCTTAAGGGACACGTTCCACGGCATGTTCTTATTGTAGCGCCACTGACTGCAGCTATGGAGTTATGATGTATAGAGTGTACGACTTAGATACTATCGTTACTCAGCACAGGGGTAGCTCTCAATAGTGTAAAATGGCCTTGTCTCCTTGTCTCATCTCCTTCATCTGCACTGAACTGACGAGACAGGCAAGTTTAAGCAATATGGATGCCCGACAGGAATTGTCTTTCAACCATCCAGTTCTTCCATGTCAGTTCAAAAGGAGGAAAGGAGAGGTGAGTTTAGACTTTTGAGATGCACCCTGTTTCAGAAATCCCTATACTGTGAAAGGATGGGAATTAACAGCCCAAGACAAGGACAGATAGCCACACTTCAGACTACTGGATCCCCAGTGAGTCCAGAACAAGCATCCCTACCGCGGTGACAGAGCATGACGAGGTCTGTTAACCAATCATACTCATCCCGGCAACCCACCCTTCATTAGAATTATTAGTGTCTGTTTCTGTGTGTGCATGTACGTGCTTGCGTGTGTGTGTGTGCATGCGCACGTCTGTGTGTGTGTATGAGTGCATCATCTCATTAGCAAGATTATCACATTAGCATAACAGCTGGAGCAGTAGAGAGGGGGAAGCAAGACTGAATCATGTCATGAATCACCCACCTCCAGCCTTTTCTCTTACCCATCACCTCCCTATCTCCTCCTGGACCACCATCTCTGTGTGTTTTTATGGATACAGTAGATTCATTGTGTATCCATATGCGACAATAACAATTACAGCATCTATAGCTGTTTGGCTGTGCTTGCTCAGCAAACAGGGGACATCCTAAGGACATGTGGGGACATTCCCATTAGGTCCCACTGATGTTCTGAGAACGTTCTAGGAACATTAAAACACGACTTTAACTTCAGGACCATCAGAGGACGTTCAGTACAGGTCCCGGGTTTGGGCACAGTATAATGTTATAATAAGGTATTTTGATGTCCATTAGGGAATGTTATGAAAAGGTTCCTATCTGATTCTGAGAGAATGTAATCCATGAGACATGGAATAAAAGAAGGAAGGAAAGCGCTGCTAGGGTACACGTTAGAAGGTCTTTGTAGTGGTCTTTGGTAAAAGGGGTAAATTGGTCACCAAAAAGAAAGGAGGACGAAGGCATTTTTCGTATAATGAATAAAAATGCCTTTATTTGTATGTCAATGGAACCAAGGTTTAAAAGCTCTGACGTGTTTCGGCTGCAGGCCCTTTGTCAGGGAGTACAAAGATTCAATGATACTATGTCTTATTTTGAACCAAGCATTTTTCGATCAACCCTGATTGAAAAGTGAGTGGTTACAGAATACTTAATCGTCAATAGTCATAGGACAACATCTAGTGAACAATGATATACAGTGCCTTCAGAAAGTATTCATACCCCTTGACATATTAGTTGTCTTACAACCTGAATTCAAAATGGATTAAATTGATATTTTTTCTCGCCCATATACACACAATACCCTGTAGTGATGAAGTGAAAACATGTTTTTTTTTTATATGTTTGCAAATGTATTAAAAATGAAATACAGAGATATCATCATTTACATAAGTATTCACACCACTGAGTCAATACTTTGTAGAAGCACCTTTGGAAGCGACAACAGCTCTGAATCTCTACTGGATAAGTCTCTAAGAGCGTTGCACACCTGGATTGTACAATATTTGCACATTTGTCTTTTCTAAATTATTAAAGCTCTGTCAAATTGGTTGTTGATCATTGCTAGACAACACTTTTCAGGTCTTGCCATAGATTTTCAAGTAGATTTAGGTCCAAACTGTAACTTGGCCACTCAGAAACATTCACTGTCTTCTTGGTAAGCAACTCCAGTGTAGATTTGGCCTTGAGGTTATTTTGTTATTGGTTATTTTGTTTTTGGTTTAGGTTATTGTCCTGCTGAATGGTGGATTCAGCTCCCAGTGTCTGGTGGAAAGCAGACTAAATCAGATTTTCCTCTAGGATTTTGCCTGTGCTTAACTCCATTACGTTTATTTTTTTATCCAGAAAAACTCCACAGTCCTTAACGATTACAAGCATACCCATAAAATGATGTAGCCACCACTATGCTCAAAAATAAGGTGTTGTATTGGATTTTCCCCTAACATAAGACTCTGTATTCAGGACAAAAAAGGAATTGCTTTGACACATTTTTTGTAGTATTACTTTAGAGATCTGTTTTGGAACATTTTTTATTCTGTACAGGCTTCCTTCTTTTCACTCTGCAATTAGGTTAGTATTGTGGAGTAACTACAATGTTGTTGATCCATCCTCAGTTTTCTCCTATCACAGCCAATAAAATCTGTAACTGTTTTAAAGTCACCATTGAATGTTTTCCTTTCCACTCCGGCAACTGAGTTAGGAAGGACGATTATATCTTTGTAGTGACTGGGTGTATGATACACCATCCAAAGTGTAATTAATAAAGTGTTAAAAAATGTTTTACCCATCTACCAATAGCTGCACTTCTTTGCGAAGGATTGGAAAACCTCTTTGTGGTTGAATCAGATAATTGTATGTGTGAGGTACAGTGATGATGGAGTCATTCAAAAATCATGTTAACCCTATTACGTAACCCCATGCAATTTATTATGTGATTTAAGCTAATTTTTACTCCTGAACTTATTTACGCTTGGCATAAAAAAAGGGATTGAATACTTACTGACTCAAGACTTTTCAGCTTTTCCTTTTTTATCAATTTGTAAAAATAAAAAAAAATTAAAACATATTGTGGGGTATTGTGTGTAGGCCTGTGACCCAAATTTTTATACATTTAATCCATTTTAATTTCAGGCTGTAACAAAATGTGGAAAAACGAAATGGGTGTGAATACTTTAAGTGCCTTGCGAGGAAGACCTCACTATTTGCCGAGGGAATTCACTTTTGTTATTGTCACCGCTGTTTGCTGTTTACATACCGCCACAAGCTAACACAACAGCGGCACTCGGCAAACTGTACAAGACCATTTTAGCCAGCAAGAATCCTTTCACCCGGATGCAGCATTTATCATCACAGGAGATTTTAACCAAGCAAGTTCTAAACAAATTATCCCAAAATATCACCAACATGTATCCTGTCCCACGAGAGGCAACAACGTGCTAGACCACGTGTACAAAAACATATGTGATGCATACAAAGTAATCTCCCGCCCCCACTTCGGCCAATCAGATCACATCTTTCTGTTCCTACTCCCCACCTACAAGCAGCAACCCAAGAGGAATTCACCAGAATAGAGAATAGTGAGGTGCTGGACGGATGAGGCGGACTCAATGCTGTAGGATTGTTTTCAGAATACTTGTTGGAAAATGTTCAAAGACTCATCCAAAGATACATCCATCAACACTGAGGAATATATTGTTCATCGTCAGTCACAGGAATTGTCAGGAAATGTGTTGATTCTGTTGTACTTTGTACCCACAATAACAATCTGGACATACCCCAACCAAAAACTCTGGATGAACAGAGAAATCCTTACCATGCTAAGAGCCCGTACTGCAGCATTCAATGTCAGCCAAACGAACCCTAATGAGTCGGTTGCGCACGATGCTTACAAGGCAAATAGGTACGAGCTTCGCAAATCCATTCGGGAGGCATAAAGACAATATAGCCTGAAATTTGAATCACTGTTCGATAACTCAGACTAGCGACGCATGTGGCCAGGACTACAGGCTATCACGGACTACAAAGGCAAATCCAGCTGTCTGGTGCCCACCAAAGCCTCCCTCCGAGACCAGCTCAATGCATTCTATGCTCGCTTCGAGGCAGACACCACCGAGCCTTCCAGGAGGGCTCTAGCTGATCCTGACGACCAGGTACATTCGCTCTCCGAGGCTGACGTCAGGAAAACTCTTAAGAGAGTGAATACTTACAAAGCCGTGGGTCCAGATGGCATCCCTGGCCGTGTCCTCAGAGTGTGCACTGACCAGCAGGTAGGCGTCTTCTCGGATATCTTCAACCTGTCCCTGTCACACTTGTTTCAAGGAGACCACCATCATCTCAGTTCCCAAGAAAACCAAGGTGACAAGCCTAAATTACTATCACCCAGTCATCATAAAGTTCTTCGAGAGGCTTGTCATGGCCCACATCAAGACCAGAATGCCGGACACACTGGATCCACTGCAATTTGCCTACCCCTCCAATATATCCATGTTATATGCTATTTCCATCGCAATTCATAAGGCCCAAACACACCTGGGTAATAGGAACACCTATGTGAGAATGCTGTTCTTTGACTACAGTTCATCATTCAACACTATTGTTCCCTTCAAGCTCATCACCAACAGGAAGAGGATGTCAATATTCAAAAAGAAAGGGAGCAAGGGGTGGGGTCCAAACCAATGGGGTGGCAATTGCAGTGAAATGTTCTGTCCACTGTGCACACCTCCAAAATGTGAGTGTGTGTGTGTCCGTGTGTGTGTGAGATAACTGAGTGAGGAATGGGTGTGTCGAGATGCTCGCAGAGAGACAATGATAGCACAATGAGAAATGGAAGGTCCCGTTCATATTAATAGGGGTTGATTAAACTGTGAGGGTGAAGGAACACACCTGGGAGCTGATCGTTTCTTTGTTTTCTCTTGGTAGCAGGCTTATTACTGAGAGTTATGGGACGGGGTGAGCTCCACTCTGTCTCTAGGCTTGTTATAACACAAGGGGAGAGGGGGACACACACACACACACAGTGGGACACACAAAGACTCACTTAGTTCATTTTTGTCTCGGGCTGTGTACTCCCCTTAGAGTGCGGTATTGAATAATAAATTGCAACTTTTATGCTTAACACCACAATCCACACATGCACGTTCACACACACACACACACACACACACACACACACACACACACACATACATAAACACGCCAATGGAGGCTACTGAGGGGAGGACGGCTCATAATATTGACTGGAACGGAGTGAATGTAAAGACATCAACACATGGAAACCATGTGTGCTACTGTAGAAACAACAACACAATATACAGAAAATCAGGCACTTACTTTGATAGGAACACACACACGTCCAAAGTTATTATTTGTAAGGAAAACAAAAGTGAAGGCATGTGAGAGTCACCAGAAAATGTGCCAGGGGGGAAACATTTGTGAAAAGCCTGTTCTGACTAGAGATGCGCAAATGTCTGCATACTTGATCTGGGGATACACGGGGGAAGAGCTTGGGCAGAGAGATGTCAGAGAGATGTTTGTCCGGCTCAGTAAAGCCACAAACATAAATTGTCCGCAACAGTGAAATGGGTTACTTCTTATGTGAATTAATGAGTAGGCGGAACACGCTCAATTCAAATCATTTGAAATTGTCAAGTTGAAACATAGCCTATAGATAATTAGCAGGCAGCGTGCCTTGGTTTTAGGGCAGCGTGCCTTGGTTTTAGGGCAACGTGGGTTAACTGTCCGGTTGCGTAACGATCAAATTTTGGAGCAGTGAGTGCATTCTGACATCACCCCCCCCAAAAAACTCAGACTGGGGCAACAGTTTGGAACTCACGCGTGGAAAGGTTAAAAGTCTAAGCCTTACTGCAATTAGCCCATAGAAACACATTGAATATCAGATTCATACAAAGAAAAACAATAACTCAAAAGAAAGTTTGTTTTAAAATGTGTATCTGAGAGAGATATAAGACAAATCAGGAAACTATATATTGGAATGTTTTATTTTTTGACTGTTGTTTTCTGCTCTTTTGTGGATGTCAGGACTTGTACTTGATGTGTCAGACATCCTAGCTGATGTCTAGTTCCAGTGTGATTTGCAGGCTTTTGAAAAATAGCTTGTTGTACTATCAGAGATGTGGTATGCTTGCTTATCTAAGATGTGATGAGAGAGGGAGAGACAGATAAACACTACCGTTCGAAAGTTTGGGGTCACTTAGAAATTTCCTAGTATTACATTATTTTTTTTTTAAAAAGCACATTTTTTGTCCATTAAAATAACATCAAATGGATCAGAAATACAGTGTAGACATTGTTAATGTTGTAAATGACTATTGTAGCTGGATTTGGCCAGCTACAATAGTCATTTACAACATTAACTAGCGATGTCTACACTGTATTTCTGATCAATTTGATGTTATATTAATGGACAAAAAAATAGCTTCTTTCAAAAACAAGGACATTTGTAAGTGACCCCAAACTTTTGAACGGTGAGAGAGAGAGAGAGAGAGAGAGAGAGAGAGAGAGAGAGAGAGAGAGAGAGAGTCTGTCCTTCACATATCATCTCCATTCAGAGAGGTTTGTGTCATCAGCACATAAGAATTTCCCGGTGGCCTTTATTCCTTACATCTCTCTCTCTCACCTCTCTCAATTCCCCATCTCTCTCTTTCTGTCTTTCAACGCTTCATCGCTCTCTCTCCATCTCTGCCGCGCACACACTCTTTCACTCTCACTCATTGTTTGACATGGAGAGCATACAGAATGTGCCCCATATTCATCGGTTGCACCTGACGTCATAAACAGTGGTGCCTGCCATGGAGGGATGCTATTACCTTGCAGTGTGTGTCCATGTCTATATGTGTGGGTGCCTGCATGCGGTATGTGTTTGTGTGTGTGTGAGCTCGTGTGTTTGTGTGAGTGTGCGTGTAAGCGTGATTGCGTGTGTGCGTGTAAGCGTGATTGCGTGTGTGCGTGTCTGCTGGACACTTTTGTGGCCAGCCCAAAGTGAGCAGCAGAGGTCCACTTATAGCTAACAGCATGCCACCTGAAAATTTGGCCTGTCAACGTCATGATGTCAATGACAGCTTTTGGATACCTTCCTTGGATCGATATGCAGTAATTCATTTTCAAGATACAGGCACTCTTCAATCCAATATAGATAGACATCTCACAAAATCTCACAAAAAAACTTTGACGGTGACAGAACTTATCATAGGCTTTCTGGCCAAGTTTAAAAGATGGAGATATTTATTTTGAAAACTGATATTTGTGTTGATTTCTTTAGCAGGAAGACATTATCCTATGGCCCTCGTCAGAACGTTGGACTAAAACTTTGGACATATGAATCACCAACCTGTCTCTCTGACTCTGATTATTTAATGGTTGTCATTGAGATTCGTTAATGTGTTTGTTTCTGTAATGAGCTGAGGCTCATGTGAGGACTCGTGTCTGTCTTGGGCATAGTTTATATTTTCCGGCTAGGCTTTTAGCGAAATCTCTTCTTCTCTCTCCATTTCCTTCCTTCCTTCCTTCTCTCTCTCTCTCTCTCACTATGTGACCTCATATTGAGGCCGTGGGACTGCCACAGTAAAGCAATGGGAATGTGATGCTAAGCCCTGTGCTACGCTTGGCTTGGGCTTAAAATGGGAAAACTAAGCATGGATTGAATATGGGACTTACTGGTACTTAGCTATGGAAAGCACTTTCCCTGGGAAAGTACAGACTTGTCAAGTTCCCGCCTCAATTTGTCTCGTGGCAAGAAATGTAGAAGCTCTCCGAATATCCTGCTGACTGGATGACTGCTCTCGCCTGACTGCTACTAAATTGGGTTTGTGTGAGAAGGTTTACGAGGCTTACAAAGCATGTGTGTGTGTGTGTGTTTGTCCCTCCTCTAGCGATAGTAAATGTCTACTGTGTAGTTGTGTATTTGTGGATGGTTGAGCAGGCTGCTGTCTCTAAACCCAGGCATGGCTTATGGAGAGAGAGGCTGGGCTTTAGGGAGGACCATGCTCTACGGCCCATATACCAGCCGCGCCAGTCAACATGTCTGACCTATTTACACACACACACACACACACACACACACACACACACACACACACACACACACACACACACACTACCTGATACCAGCCCAAGGATGGAAACAGACACACAGTCAGACAGACATATGTATTTGTGGACACAGAGACAGAGCTAAAAAAAAAAATGTTTATACATGCTCAGGATGAACCCTGTGCTTTGTATGCTGACAACTACTAGCATCTTGCAGGTCTCTCTCAAAATGATCATGTTGATATCCTAAAAGGGGGTCTGACCTATGTTCCTTCAGCCCTATGACTCTGAAAAGCTTCTACCCCCAAGCCATAAGACTGCTAACCAAACTATCTGCGTTAACCCTTTTAACATTCACTTTTTGCTGTTACTGTTATCCATATTATCTATCCTGTTGGCTAGTCACTTTATTCCTAGTTACAATTAAATTTAGCAGACTCCCTTATCCAGAGCAACTAGGGTTAAGTGCCTTGCTCAATGGCATATTGACAGATTTTTCACCTAGTCAGCTCTGGGATTCAAACCAGCAACTTTTCGGTTACTGGCCCAACGCTCTTAATCGCTAGGCAACCTGCCACCCATACGTACCGATCTACCTCAATTACTTCGTACCCCTGCACATTGACTCGGTACTGGTACCCCGTGTATATAACCAAGTTATCATTACTCATTGTGTCCATTATTAATTTTATTATTAAGAGTGATTACTTTCATATTATTTTGTTATTTTCTCTCTCTCGGCTTTGTTGGGAAAGGCCCGTAGTAAGTGAGCATTTCAGTCTATGTCTACACCTGTTGTTTACAAATCATTTGACAAATAAAAATGTATTTGATGTTCCCTCAGCTCTCCATGTCTAACAATGACAAAGAAAATCTAGACAAATATGTATGGGACCTGCTGAATATTTTCAATCAATATGACCTTGATTCTTTGGTCAATATTACAGCAGCCCCAAATGCATGTTCTGAGATGTAAATATATATATATACAGTTGCAATCGGAAGTTTACATACACCTTAGCCAAATTCATTTAAAGTTTTTCACAATTCCTGACATTTAATCCTAGTAAAAATTCCCTGTCTTAGGTCAGTTAGGATCACAACTTTATTTTAAGAATGTGAAATGTCCAAATAATAGTAGAGAGAATGATTTATTTCAGCTTTTATTTCTTTCATCACATTCTCAGTGGGTCAGAAATTTAAATACACTCAATTAGTATTTGGTAGCATTGCCTTTAAATGGTTTAACTTGGGTCAAACATTTCGGGTAGCCTTCCACAAGCTTACCACGATAAGTTGGGTGAATTTTGGCCCATTCCTCTTGACAGAGCTGATGTAACTGAGTCAGGTTTGTAGGCCTCCTTGCTCGCACACACTTTTTCAGTTCTGCCCACACATTTTCTATAGGATTGAGGTCAGGGCTTTGTGATGGCCACTCCAGTACTTTGACTTTGTTGTCCTTAAGCCATTTTGCCACAACTTTGGAAGTATGCTTGGGATCATTGTCCATTTGGAAGACCCATTTGCGACCAAGCTTTAACATCCTGACTGATGTCTTGAGATGTTGCTTCAATATATTCACATAATTGTCCTGCCTCATGATGCCATCTATTTTGTGAAGTGCAACAGTCCCTCCTGTAGCAATGCACCCCCACAACATGATGCTGCCACCCCCATGCTTCACGGTTGGGATGGTATTCTTCGGCTTGCAAGCCTCCCACTTTTTCCTCAAAACATAAGAATGGTCATTATGGCCAAACAGTTCTATTTTTGTTTCATCAGACCAGAAGACATTTCTCCAAAAAGTCCATTCTTTGTCCCCATGTATAGTTGCAAACCGTAGTCTGGCTTTTTTATGGCGGTTTTGGAGCAGTGGCTTCTTCCTTGCTGAACTAGGACTCGTTTTACTGTGGATATAGATACTTTTGTACCTGTTTCCTCCAGCATCTTCACAAGGTCCTTTGCTGTTGTTCTAGGATTGATTTGCACTTTTCTCACCAAAGTACGTCCATCTCTAGGGGGCAGAATGCGTCTCCTTCCTGAGCGGTATGACGGCTGCGGTACCTTCAGGCGTTTGGAAATTGCTCTTGTAGAGGTCTCCAATTTTTTTCTGAAGTCTTGGCTGATTTCTTTTGATTTTCCCATGATGTCAAGCAAAGAGGCACTGAGTTTGAAGGTAGGCCTTGAAATACATCCACAGGTACACCTCCAAGTGACTCAAATGATGTCAATTAGCCTATCAGAAGCATCTAAAGCCATGACTTCATTTTCTGGAATTTTCCCGAGCTGTTTAAAGGCACAGTCAACATAGTGTATGTAAACTTCTGACCCCCTGGAATTGTGATACAGTGAATTATGTGAAATTATATTATAATATTATATTATATTATATTATATTAAGTGAAATAATGTCTCTGCAAACAATTATTGGAAAAATTACTTGTTTCATCCAAAAATAAATTACCTAACCGACTTGCCAAAACTATAGTTTGTTAACAAGAAATTTGCGGAGTGGTTGAAAAACAAGCTTTAATGACTACAACTGTATGTAAACTTCAGACTTCAACTGTATATATCAGCATCTACTGAATTAATTGTTTATAATGATTGGTTCAGATATGTAAAATTATATGACATAGAATCCACTGAAATATTCAATAATTTGTGACCGGAAGTTTAAAAATGGCTCCTCTCACTTGGATTGCCGAACCCCGGTTTAGAAGATAGAACTGAGTGAACATAGAGCAGAAGGGACATGGGGCTGAGGAAACATAGTGCTGTGAGAACATAGACATGGTCCCTCAAGTTAGTATTCATCTTATTGCGACTAACCTGTATGAATAAAGGTAAAGGCCTAGATTCAATCAGTTAACCGTTAACCTGCATATTATAGCTTTTGTTTAGGTGTAACTGCATTGGAGCTGTCAATTCCACAAGCGGCTCCCGGCGTTATCACTATTGCAAACATTGCCATTGGATGCACCGAGTTCCGTTAGTACAAATCCTATGCAGCCGTGTTACAAGCTCAAACACTGGAATCCGTGACGTAATCTACTACACATAAAGGCTGATATAAATCCTTATTATATCATTTCATTATTTTCATTGAGTGTCATTATTTCTATACATTGTCTATTTATTGTATTTTTCTATACACTTTCTCGTTCTGAACTTCTAATACGGGGGGGATTTAAGGACAGATGACCACAACAGCAGCCGCTAGCTGATTTGACAGCTCCAACACAGTTACACCTCCATCATCTCCTAAACAAAAGCAATGACATGCTATGCAGTTGCCGGTAATCGCCTGTTAACACTGAACAGATTGAATCTAGGCCTAAATTAAATTTGCCAGTGGTATTGCGTGGACATCTGGCCTATGTTGGGTGAAGTGTGGGATCATGCTGTTCTGTGTGTTTGGGGACTAGTGGTGGGTCTGCTCCTCTACCCCTTCTCATCTCCCTCAGGTGGAGTCTTTACAACTGGCTGTTGTGACGTTCACAACACTGTGTGAGTTTGGGCACCGCTGGTGTGCTGCCCTGGCCAACAGAGGGGCGCAGCTAGGTGGTGTGTTTGTGCCTGTGCCTGTGTGTGCGTGTGTACGTGTGTGTGTGTTTGTGTGTGTGCGTGCGTGTGTGCATGCGTGTCTAGGCAGGTGGTGAAACCAGCTCTCAAACCAACCCACAGCCTAGTAATGAGGAGAGCCAGACAGAAACTGTAGTTTTCGCATCAATATTTTCACAGTCTTGTCTGCATATTCAATATTCAAAGTTACCTATTAATGTTTGGTAGCTCGATTGGGTTTGATTTTAAATCGATTTCCATATGTGTGATTTCCAAATGTTATTTTTAGGAGATCATGATATTCTACTGCCATCTGGCTGCACTAATGATGCATGTTAACAGGGCTGTAACCTGTCTGGTCTGTGAGTGTGGGAGTCAAAAATGAAGCTCCTGTATAGATACAGAGTTATCCTCTCTATCAGAGCCATGTATTTCTGCCCTGAGGTATCCTACAGATGGACAGGCTAATGACACGAGTATACTAACAACAATGAATCAACAACAGTAATAACACATACAGTACATCAACAAGACAGACAGCACTATACCAACTGCAATAACAACACTTATCTACAGTATTTATAGTTTGCAACAGCAGATAGTGATACATCTGATAAACCAGCCAGGTCACCCGTGATGCAAGTCAGTATTCAACATCCATCCATGTCCGAGGGCATCGGGAGAGCACATGGAAAGCACACAACAATGAGCGCTGTTACATTCAAGTAGGTTTCGGTTTTGCAAGGGTGTTGTGTGCAGGGATGGTGGATGGGCATAAGCACCAACTGCCCATAAGCATCTCCCTCTGGTGCCAAAGGTTGCATGTTCAAATCCAATGATAGAAAGTTGTTTTTGAGATTTTTGTTTTAAGCCTATCTCAAACCTTTAATAACCTTTGGAAGTTAATGCCTAACCTTAAGATTTTGGAGTTAATGCCTAAACTTGCACATACAGTGCCTTGCGAAAGTATTCGGCCCCCTTGAACTTTGCGACCTTTTGCCACATTTCAGGCTTCAAACATAAAGATATAAAACTGTATTTTTTTGTGAAGAATCAACAACAAGTGGGACACAATCATGAAGTGGAACGACATTTATTGGATATTTCAAACTTTTTTAGCAAATCAAAAACTGAAAAATTGGGCGTGCAAAATTATTCAGCCCCCTTAAGTTAATACTTTGTAGCGCCTTTTGCTGCGATTACAGCTGTAAGTCGCTTGGGGTATGTCTCTATCAGTTTTGCACATCGAGAGACTGACATTTTTTCCCATTCCTCCTTGCAAAACAGCTCGAGCTCAGTGAGGTTGGATGGAGAGCATTTGTGAACAGCAGTTTTCAGTTCTTTCCACAGATTCTCGATTGGATTCAGGTCTGGACTTTGACTTGGCCATTCTAACACCTGGATATGTTTACTTTTGAACCATTCCATTGTATATTTTGCTTTATGTTTTGGATCATTGTCTTGTTGGAAGACAAATCTCCGTCCCAGTCTCAGGTCTTTTACAGACTCCATCAGGTTTTCTTCCAGAATGGTCCTGTATTTGGCTCCAGCCATCTTCCCATCAATTTTAACCATCTTCCCTGTCCCTGCTGAAGAAAAGCAGGCCCAAACCATGATGCTACCACCACCATGTTTGACAGTGGGGATGGTGTGTTTAGCTGTGTTGCTTTTACGCCAAACAGAACGTTTTGCATTGTTGCCAAAAAGTTCAATTTTGGTTTCATCTGACCAGAGCACCTTCTTCTACATGTTTGGTGTGTCTCCCAGGTGGCTTGTGGCAAACTTTAAACTACACTTTTTATGGATATCTTTAAGAAATGGCTTTCTTGCCACTCTTCCATAAAGGCCAGATTTGTGCAATATACGACTGATTGTTGTCCTATGGACAGAGTCTCCCACCTCAGCTGTAGATCTCTGCAGTTCATCCAGAGTGATCATGGGCCTCTTGGCTGCATCTCTGATCAGTCTTCTCCTTGTATGAGCTGAAAGTTTAGAGGGACGGCCAGGTCTTGGTAGATTTGCAGTGGTCTGATATTCCTTCCATTTCAATATTATCGCTTGCACAGTGCTCCTTGGGATGTTTAAAGCTTGGGAAATCTTTTTGCATCCAAATCCGGCTTTAAACTTCTTCACAACAGTATCTCGGACCTGCCTGGTGTGATCCTTGTTCTTCAAGCTCTCTGCGCTTTTAACGGACCTCTGAGACTATCACAGTGCAGGTGCATTTATACGGAGACTTGATTACACACAGGTGGATTGTATTTACCATCATTAGTCATTTAGGTCAACATTGGATCATTCAGAGACCCTCACTGAACTTCTGGAGAGAGTTTGCTGCACTGAAGGTAAAGGGGCTGAATAATTTTGCGCGCCCAATTTTTCAGTTTTTGATTTGTTAAATAAGTTTGAAATATCCAATAAATGTCGTTCCACTTCATGATTGTGTCCCACTTGTTGTTGATTCTTCACAAAAAAATACAGTTTTATATCTTTATGTTTGAAGCCTGAAATGTGGCAAAAGGTCGCAAAGTTCAAGGGGGCCGAATACTTTCGCAAGGCACTGTACACTGCTGCCATCTATATACAGCATAATGTATAGAGTATTACCATATAGAAGATGAACCTCGGTATGTCTACACCTTAAAAATTCTGAGTTAATGCCTAATCTTAACCATAACCTTAAAAATTGTGAGTTAATGCCTAATCTTAACCATAACCTTAAAAATTCTGAGTTAATGCCTAATCTTAACCATAACCTTAAAAATTCTGAGTTAATGCCTAAACTTAACCATAACCTTAAAAATTCTGAGTTAATGCCTAATCTTAACCATAACCTTAAAAATTCTGAGTTAATGCCTAAACTTAACCATAACCTTAAAAATTCAGAGTTAATGCCTAAACTTAACCATAACCTTAAAAATTCTGAGTTAATGCCTAAACTTCACCTTAAACACTTCTAAATTTGAAGTTTGAGAAACATGGATGAATGTCTAATTCAGACATGAGACTGTGAGAGTTAGTTGGATAAAAGGACCAGCCATCACAGACAGAGGCCCCACTGCCTCCATCACTCACCCCACAAACGGAACAGTGATCTAGGGGAGGAGAAGGGGAGGTGATGGAATGGAGTATACTGGAGCCTCTGGGGGAGGTCTGCCCTTGGCCCAGTTCACAGTCCTCATTCATGCAGTGACTCAGTCAGTGAACCATAGGATGACACAGGGGAGAGGAGACCTACAGACCTCATCCATTACACTGAATAACAGCCAGAGAAGCCAGGCAAGGGCACACACACACACACACACACACACACACACACACACACACACACACACACACACACACTAACAGACAGGCACATACACACATGCAGACACACATGCACACACACACATACACACATACACACCCATAGGCTGGTATAAGTTATGAGAGTGGTTGTTCAGTGGTCTTGTTAAGCTGGTTTGCAATGAAGTGAGAGTGAAGCTTGGCCGGGTATTTTGATCGCTCATCTGTTGCTGCAGAGTTTGTGTCATGAAGAAGTAGCTATATTTGTCACGTTCTCCCCAAAAATTCAATTTCCAGCTATCATAAAACAGGCAGGATCCTTCAGATATATGAGGTGTCTGGCTAGGCTATGTTTTGACAGGGCGGGGATGTGTGTGTGTGTGTGTGTGTGTGTGTGTGTGTGTGTGTGTGTGTGTGTGTGTGTGTGTGTGTGTGTGTGTGTGTGTGTGTGTGTGTGTGTGTGTGTGTGTGTAAGAGAGAGGCTGGTTTTCTAAACTTGAGATCTAGTTGTGTATTCAAGCTCTCTATCGAGATGGGGACCTCTTCCAGATAGGCCTCAGGCTAAGATTGAGAGCAGGCACCAATCTGTGTGGGTTTACCAGGGGCTTTGTGTGTGTGTGTGTGTGTGTGTGTGTGTGCTCTACATCAAAAAACTGTATTCACTGTAGTTGTTTCACCTGTCTTTGTGCTTGTCTCCACCGCCTCCAGGTGTCGCCCATCTTCCCTATTATCCCCAGTGTATTTATACCTGTGTTCTCTGTTTGTCTGTTGCCGGTTTGTCTTGTCTTGTCAAGCTTACCAGCGTGTTTTCCGAGTTTCTGTTTTTCCTAGTCTCTGTTTTTTCTGGTCCTCCCAGTTTTGACCTCTTGCCTACCCTGACACTAATACCCTGACTACACCGCTCACGTCGCGTGCGCGAGCATTGCAAAATACATTTTGAAATCTATATTATTCAATTATTGCACCCACACTGCTTGCGCGTGCCAAATAAAAGTCAGTTCTATTTGTGACGCAGATCGCACTGCAAATCCTGCCTCTCCCATCTCCTCATTGGTTTATAGAAGCAGGTACCCATGTGCCATCTCCTCATTGGTTATACCCACATAGGTGACTGAAAGACTAACAAGGTCGGTGGCGGTAATGCACCTAATTTGTGAAAGTTGCCAATCGCAATATAAAGTCCAGAGAAGAAAAAGCCTGGAAGGAGGAGAGATGACTAGCCAAGTAATAGCAGAAAGAACAGCCAATGACTTGGGTGACTGGGGTCTTTGACAGGAGTCTATGACTGGAGTCTGACGCAATACCCTCTGTAGCACCTTACGGTCAGATGCTGAGCAGTTTCCATACCAGGCGGTGATGCAACCGGTCAGGATGCTCTCCATGGTGCAGCTGTATAACCTTTTGAGGATCTGGGGACTTATGCCATATCATTTCATGACGGGGAAAAGGTGTTGTCATGCCCTCTTCACAACTGTCTTGGTGTGTTTGGACCATGATAGTTTGTTGATGATGTGGACACCAAGGAACTCTCGACCCGCTCCACTTCAGCCCTGTCGATGTTAATGGGTGACCTGTTCGGCCCACCTTTTCCTGTAGTCAACGATCAGCTCCTTTGTCCTGCTCACATTGAGGGAGAGGTTGTTGTCCTGGCACCACACTGCCAGGTCTCTGACCTCCTCCCTATAGGCTGTCTCATCGTTGTCGGTGTTCAGGCCTGCCACTGTTGTGTCATCAGCAAACTTAATGATGGTGTTGGAGTCATGCTTGGCCACGGAGTCGTGGGTGAACAGGGAGTACAGGAGGGGACTAAGCGCGCACCCCCGAGGGGCCCAGTGTTGAGGATCAGAGTGGTGGATGTGTTGTTGCCTACCCTTACCACCTAGGTGTGGCCCGTCAGAAAGTCCTGGATCCAGTTGCAGAGGGAGGTGTTTAGTCCCAGGGTCCTTAGTGCTGAGCTTTGTTGGCACTATGGTTTTGAATGCTGAGCAGTAGTCAATGAACAGCATTTTCACATAGGTGTTCCTTTTGTCCAGGTGAGAAAGGGCAGTGTGGAGTGTGATTGAGATTGCGTCATCTGTGGATCTGTTGGGGCGGTATGCGAATTGGAGTGGGTCTAGGGTTTCTGGCATGATTATGTTGTAGGGAGCCATTACCAGCCTTTCAAAGCACTTCATGGCTACCTACGTGAGTGCTACGGGGAGGTAATCATTTAGGCAGGTTACCTTTATTTTCTTCGCCACAGGGACTATGTGTTACGGAGCGTGAATGAGGACCCAAAAGCGAATCAACTTAAACAGAGCTTCTTTAATTACCAAACATAGGTAGGCTCAGATGGACCGGCAGATTCCGACAGGACAGGACAAGGTTACAGCAAACATGACGGCAGTCTGGTTCAGGCATGAATGACACAAACAAACAAGAATCCGACAAGGACAGGAGCAGAAACAGAGAGAGATATAGGGACCTAATCAGAGGGAAAAAGGGAACAGGTGGGGAACGGGGTGAATGGGTAGTTAGAGGAGACAAGGGACAGCTGGGGGAAAGCGGGGGAGAAAAGGTAACCTAACACGACCAGCAGAGGGAGACAGGGTGAAGGGAAAGGACAGAGACAAGACAACATGACAGTACATGACAGTACCCCCCCACTCACCGAGCGCCTCCTGGCGCACTCGAGGAGGAAACCTGGCGGCAACGGAGGAAATCATCAATCAGCGCACGGTCCAGCACGTCCCGAGAGGGAACCCAACTCCTCTCCTCAGGACCGTACCCCTCCCAGTCAACTAGGTACTGATGACCACGGCCCCGAGGACGCATGTCCAAGATTTTACGGACCCTGTAGATAGGTGCGCCCTCGACAAGGATGGGGGGGGGGGGGGGGAGACGAGCGGGGGCGCGAAGAACGGGCTTAACACAGGAGACATGGAAGACCGGGTGGACGCGATGAAGATATCGCGGAAGAAGAAGTCGCACTGCGACAGGATTAATGACCTGAGAGATACGGAATGGACCAATGAACCGCGGGGTCAACTTGCGAGAAGCCGTCTTAAGGGGAAGGTTCTGAGTGGAGAGCCAAACTCTCTGACCGCGACAATATCTAGGGCTCTTCGTTCTACGCTTATTAGCAGCTCTCACAGTCTGCGCCCTATAACGGCAAAGTGCAGACCTGACCCTCTTCCAGGTGCGCTCGCAACGTTGGACAAAAGCCTGAGCGGAGGGGACGCTGGACTCGGCGAACTGAGATGAGAACAACGGAGGCTGGTACCCGAGGCTACTCTGAAAAGGAGATAGCCCGGTCGCAGACGAAGGAAGCGAGTTGTGGGCGTATTCTGCCCAGGGGAGCTGTTCTGACCAAGACGCAGGGTTGCGAAAAGAAAGACTGCGTAAGATGCGACCAATAGTCTGATTGGCCCGTTCTGCTTGACCGTTAGACTGGGGGTGAAAGCCGGAAGAGAGACTGACGGAAGCCCCAATCAAACGGCAAAACTCCCTCCAAAATTGAGACGTGAATTGCGGACCTCTGTCCGAAACGACGTCTGACGGAAGGCCATGAATTCTGAAAACATTCTCGATGATGATTTGTGCCGTCTCTTTAGCAGAAGGAAGCTTAGCAAGGGGAATGAAATGAGCCGCCTTAGAGAACCTATCGACAACCGTAAGAATAACAGTCTTCCCCGCTGACGAAGGCAGTCCGGTGACAAAATCTAAGGCGATGTGAGACCACGGTCGAGAGGGAATAGGAAGCGGCCTGAGACGGCCGGCAGGAGGAGAGTTACCGGACTTAGTCTGCGCGCAGACCAAACAAGCAGCCACGAAACGACGCGTGTCATGCTCCCGGGTGGGCCACCAGAAACGCTGGCGAATGGAAGCAAGCGTACCCCGAACGCCAGGGTGGCCGGCTAACTTGGCAGAGTGAGCCCACTGAAGAACGGCCAGACGAGTAGGAACGGGAACGAAAAGAAGGTTCCTAGGACAAGCGCGCGGCGACGGAGTTTGAGTGAGTGCTTGCTTTACCTGCCTCTCAATTCCCCAGACAGTCAACCCGACAACACGCCCCTCAGGGAGAATCCCCTCGGGGTCAGTGGAGGCTACTGAAGAACTGAAGAGACGAGACAAAGCATCAGGCTTGGTGTTCTTAGAGCCCGGACGATAAGAAATCACGAACTCGAAACGAGCGAAAAACAGCGCCCAACGCGCCTGACGCGCATTAAGTCGTTTGGCAGAACGGATGTACTCAAGGTTCCTATGGTCAGTCCAAACGACAAAAGGAACGGTCGCCCCCTCCAACCACTGTCGCCATTCGCCTAGGGCTAACCGGATGGCGAGCAGTTCGCGGTTACCCACATCATAGTTACGTTCCGACGGCGACAGGCGATGAGAAAAATACGCGCATGGGTGGACCTTGTCGTCAGAGAGGGAGCGCTGAGAAAGGATGGCTCCCACTCCCACCTCTGACGCGTCAACCTCGACAACGAACTGTCTAGAGACGTCAGGTGTAACAAGGATAGGAGCGGATGTAAAACGATTCTTGAGGAGATCAAAAGCTCCCTGGGCGGAAACGGACCACTTAAAGCACGTCTTGACAGAAGTAAGGGCTGTGAGAGGAGCTGCCACCTGACCGAAATTACGGATGAAACGACGATAGAAGTTCGCGAAGCCGAGAAAGCGCTGCAGCTCGACGCGTGACTTAGGGACGGGCCAATCAATGACAGCTTGGACCTTAGCGGGATCCATCTTAATGCCTTCAGCGGAAATAACAGAACCGAGAAATGTGACGGAGGAGGCATGAAAAGTGCACTTCTCAGCCTTCACAAAAAGACAATTCTCTAAAAGGCGCTGGAGGACACGTCGAACGTGCTGAACATGAATCTGGAGTGACGGTGAAAAAATCAGGATATCGTCAAGGTAAACGAAAACAAAGATGTTCAGCATGTCTCTCAGGACATCATTGACTAATGCCTGAAAGACAGCTGGAGCGTTAGCGAGGCCGAAAGGAAGAACCCGGTATTCAAAGTGCCCTAACGGAGTGTTAAACGCCGTCTTCCACTCGTCCCCCTCCCTGATGCGCACGAGATGGTAAGCGTTACGAAGGTCCAACTTAGTGAAAAACCTGGCTCCCTGCAGGATCTCGAAGGCTGAAGACATAAGAGGAAGCGGATAACGATTCTTCACTGTTATGTCATTCAGCCCTCGATAATCTATGCAGGGGCGCAGAGACCCGTCCTTCTTCTTGACAAAAAAAAACCCCGCTCCGGCGGGAGAGGAGGAGGGGACTATGGTACCGGCGTCAAGAGCTACAGACAAATAATCTTCGAGAGCCTTACGTTCGGGAGCCGACAGAGAGTATAGTCTACCCCGGGGGGGGGTGGTTCCCGGAAGGAGATCAATACTACAATCATACGACCGGTGTGGAGGAAGAGAGGTGGCCCTGGACCGACTGAACACCGTGCGCAGATCGTGATATTCCTCCGGCACCCCTGTCAAATCACCAGGCTCCTCCTGTGAAGAAGAGACAGAGGAAACAGGAGGGATAGCAGACATTAAACATTTCACATGACAAGAGACGTTCCAGGAGAGGATAGAATTACTAGACCAATTAATGGAAGGATTATGACAAACTAGCCAGGGATGGCCCAAAACAACAGGTGTAAAAGGTGAACGAAAAATTAAAAAAGAAATGGTTTCACTATGATTACCAGAAACAGTGAGGGTTAAAGGTAGCGTCTCACGCTGAATCCTGGGGAGAGGACTACCATCCAGGGCGAACAAGGCCGTGGGCTCCTTTAACTGTCTGAGAGGAATGTCATGTTCCCGAGCCCAGGTCTCGTCCATAAAACAGCCCTCCGCCCCAGAGTCTATTAAGGCACTGCAGGAAGCTGACGAACCGGTCCAGCGTAGATGGACCGACAAGGTAGTGCAGGATCTTGAAGGAGAGACAGGAGTAGTAGCGCTCACCAGTAGCCCTCCGCTTACTGACGAGCTCTGGCCTTTTACTGGACATGAAGTGACAAAATGACCAGCGGAACCGCAATAGAGACAGAGGCGGTTGGTGATTCTCCGTTCCCTCTCCTTAGTCGAGATGCGGATACCTCCCAGCTGCATGGGCTCAGCACCCGAGCCGGCAGAGGAAGATGGTAGTGATGCGGAGAGGGAGGCGACGGAGAGCGCGAGCTCCTTTCCACGAGCTCGGTGACGAAGATCAACCCGTCGCTCAATGCGAATAGCGAGTTCAATCAAGGAATCCACGCTGGAAGGAACCTCCCGGGAGAGAATCTCATCCTTTACCTCTGCGCGGAAACCCTCCAGAAGACGAGCGAGCAAGGCCGGCTCGTTCCAGCCACTGGAGACAGCAAGAGTGCGAAACTCAATAGAGTAGTCTGTTATGGATCGATTGCCTTGACATAGGGAAGACAGGGCCCTGGAAGCCTCCTCCCCAAAAACAGATCGATCAAAAACCCGTATCATCTCCTCCTTAAAGTCTTGATACTGGTTAGTACACTCAGCCCTTGCCTCCCAGATTGCCGTGCCCCACTCACGAGCCCGTCCAATAAGGAGAGATATGACGTAGGCGACACGAGCAGTGCTCCTGGAGTAAGTGTTGGGCTGGAGAGAAAACACAATATCACACTGGGTGAGGAACGAGCGGCATTCAGTGGGCTCCCCAGAGTAACACGGCGGGTTATTGATTCTGGGCTCCGGAGATTCGAAAGCCCTGGAAGTGGCCGGTGGATCGAGGCGGAGATGGTGAACCTGTTCTGTGAGGTTGGAGACTTGGGTGGCCAGGGTCTCAACGGCATGTCGAGCAGCAGACAATTCCTGCTTGTGTCTGCCTAGCATCGCTCCCTGGATCTCGACGGCTGAGTGGAGAGGATCCGAAGTCGCTGGGTCCATTCTTGGTCGGATTCTTCTGTTACGGAGCGTGAATGAGGACCCAAAAGCGAATCAACTTAAACAGAGCTTCTTTAATTACCAAACATAGGTAGGCTCAGATGGACCGGCAGATTCCGACAGGACAGGACAAGGTTACAGCAAACATGACGGCAGTCTGGTTCAGGCATGAATGACACAAACAAACAAGAATCCGACAAGGACAGGAGCAGAAACAGAGAGAGATATAGGGACCTAATCAGAGGGAAAAAGGGAACAGGTGGGGAACGGGGTGAATGGGTAGTTAGAGGAGACAAGGGACAGCTGGGGGAAAGCGGGGGAGAAAAGGTAACCTAACACGACCAGCAGAGGGAGACAGGGTGAAGGGAAAGGACAGAGACAAGACAACATGACAGTACATGACACTATGGTGGCATGTTTCAAACATGTAGGTATTACAGACTCGGTCAGGGAGAGGTTTAAAATGTCTGTGAAGACACTTGCCAGTTGGTTCAGTCATGCTTTGAGTACATGTCCAGGTAATCTGTCTGGCCCCACGGCTTTGTGAATGTTGACCTGTTTAAAGGTCTTGCTCACATCGGCTACTGAGAGAGCTGGTGCTCTCATGCATGCTTCAGTTATGCCGTGTATTCTCTCTAGGAACCTGGGAGAATATACAGCATAATGTATAGAGTATTACCATATAGAAGATGAACCTCGGTATCCTACCTCATATTTGCTCTTCATCTGAGGAGAATGTTAATTGGGTTTGAAGTTTGTCGATTTTCAGAAGATCAAATACTCCTATGCTGGGATTTTGTAGAAAGCCTCAAATTTGATAGTTTTTTTGTGATAATTTTACAGAAATAGGCATAACAATTCCTTCACAATTTCCAGTGAGCGTTTTGTCTCATCCAAATGTGGGAGAACTTTGCTTGCCCAAAGTTCAATCAAAGCTGCAAATAAATAGTCCTAAGGAAATAACTATGCAAGTAGGGAATATTTTTAATCTCTTTGAGACAGAGACAGACAGAAAGATGGCTCTTTGCTCTCAACCCTTGAATGGGGCCCGATAAACACAAACTAGCACATATATTATTAATATGTTTAGCTCTGCCTGAAACACAACCAATCTTCCGAGTGCTTTTTAACATCCCTCCAGTAAAGGCAGTGTAATATATTATAACACCCTCTCCTTCTCATTCATCTTAAAGGGATAATTCAGGATTTTTATTTACTTCCCCAGAGTCAGATGAACAAGTGGATACCATTTGTATGTCTCTGTGTCTAGCATGAAGGAAGTTAGAGGTAGTTTTTTGAGCCAATGTTAACTAGTGTTAGCTAATGCTAGTTAGCAAATGCGCTAACACTAGTTAGCAACTCCCTTCATAATGGACACAGAGACATAAAAATGGTGTCCACTAGTTCATCGGGGAAGATATTATCCTGAACTATCCCTTTAAGATCCCAACTTTTAATGCAGCTCAGACTTAGACCTCTTAAAGATCGGACCCTTTTTTTTCCATTTTCGCCTAAAATGACATACCCAAGTCTAACTGCCTGTGCTCTGGCCCTGAAGCAAGGATATGCATATTCTTGGTACCATTTGAAAGGAAATATTTTGAAGTTTATGAAAATGTGATAGGAATGTAGGAGAATATAACATCTGATAAAATATTAAATCTGATAAAAGATAATATAAAAGAAAAAAAAAACCTTCTTTTGTATTTTTTGTTGTACCATCATCGTTGAAATGCAAGAGAAAGGCCATAATGTATTATTCCAGCCCAGGTGCAATTTAGATTTTGGCCACTAGATGGCAGCAGTGTGTGTGCAAAGTTTCAGACTGTTCCAATGAACGATTGCATTTCTGTTCAAAATTGTGTATCAAGACTGCCCAAATGTGCCTAATTTGTTTATTAATAACTTTTCATGTTCAAAACTGTGCACTCTCCTCAAACAATAGCATGGTATTCTTTCACTGTAATAGCTACTGTAAATTAGACAGTGCAGTTAGATTAACAAGAATTTAATATTTCCACCCATATCAGATATGTCCTGGGAAATTTTCTTGTTACTTACAACCTCATGCTAATCGCATTAGCCTACATTAGCTCAACCGTCCCACAGGGGACCCACCAATCCTGAAGAAGTTTGTCTGCTTTTTTCATGGTGTTTCACAGCTAATAACAGCTAAGTGAAGCCAATACTTTGCATCATCAATCCTTTAATCATGGTCTTTTTAAAATAGCAGCCTTTAGATTTTAGAGAGAATAAATAATCTTCAATGTCTCCTTATAATAAGATTCTTGTGTGGCTCTTTAATTCCTGTTAAACAGGCTGCACTGTACCTGTTTCATCTTTGATCCCTGACAGCGTGTTCCATAGGTGTCAGTGTCGATCCCGCTCCCATTTATCTCTGATGTGCTAATTGTGTTGAGCTGATCTCAGCTCTCTTCTAGTGTTTAACTGGAGACGTGGAGGGAATGAGATACAGGACTAATGAGATGGAGCTCTAGGTTTGCAAGCCAGGGGGGCCTGGTGAAGTCTGGGTTCTGGTCCCAATATAAAAACACTAACTTGTCATCACTTCCTGTCCACTTGAAGGGGCATCACATCCTCTTTTTGAAATGTTCAACCAAGGTCACTGACTTCCGTAGGTTGTTGTAAATGAGAATCGGTGCAATCAATGCTGAACCTTTGTGTGTGTGTGTGTGTGTGTGTGTGTGTGTGTGTGTGTGTGTGTGTGTGTGTGTGTGTGTGTGTGTGTGTGTGTGTGTGTGTGTGTGTGTGCGTGTGTGCGTGCATGCGTGAGCGTATTGCGGCAGTACTGAACGTTCTGAACCTTTTGGCTGGTGTCCTCTGGCAAATCACTCAATGACAACATTATGTGGGCGATTTGACAGGTTGCTTGAAGGAACGTTTAAGCATCAGCTTTTTTAATTTTTTTGTGGAGAGAAGAACAACATGCATTTTTTATTTATTCAAAGTAAAATGACACATTCAAAGACATACTCACAGTCACTTGCACACACATTCCCACAAAATGACTCATAGTGGTAATGAGACAACAGGGTTTGCCTGAAAACGTTATCTGAAATGTCTGTAAAATGTGTGTGTATGTGCGTCTTTGCATGAAGAAAATGTTGTGTTCATGTCACTGTGACACACATATAGACACAGATTTTACAGGCATTTCAGGGGATGTTTCCACGGTAACCCTGTTGTCTCTTTGCATCGCATCATATGTTGTGTGTGATGAATTCAGTGTGCGTCGAGGTACGAAGAAAGCACATAGCGAGGAGGAAAGAAGGGGAGGAAACATGCATGAATTCCCAGGCTGCTTCTCACTCACGTGATTCCCAATGCCCTTCCCTGCTAAATGAACAAGTATCCTCACTACAGATGTAGGATCTTAATTTGAGCCAGTTTGCTACAGCAGGAAAATATTCCTGCAGCAACAGGAAATGGGAATTATTATGTGGATTATAATTAATTTACATTTTTGTAGGGGTTGATACATTTTTCACAAGGGAAAATCAAGTCTGAAAGTCTGGAAATTACAAACTTCCTAAGTATTTTTTAAACCTCTAATACAAGTTTAACATTTCTTGCATTGAACGGTGATCCAATTAAGATCCTACATCTGTATCTTAACTTTCATAAACAAAATAATGTGCGATAAGGTGATGTTGTCAGTGGTGGTTTAATGCTTTGGAAAGTAGCTGTGATGTCTAAGCTTTCTGGTTATCAGGGGCATAACGACAGTTGTATAGTAAGGTGCATTGATTATTCAGGACACTGAATGTAATGTTTATGAACATAAATGTGTTGATAGGTGTTTTAAAAGACTTCTCCATCTGTCTTCCTCTCCTCCCTTCACCCACACTCTTTTCTGTCTGTACTTTCCATTATCCCTTCCCCATCTCTTAAATTTCTTACCTTAATTCTCCCTTCTATTTTTCTCCATCTTTCCCTCTCTTTCTTCAACCTCCCACTCGCTGTCTTTATCTACCTTCTACTCCCCATTTTCTCCCTTTCTCCTCCCTACTCCTCTACTCTTTATTCCCAAACTTTCTCAATAACCTCTCCTCCCTCTGTCTCCCTTTCCCTATAGGTGTGTAGTACACTGACCCTGCCTGTGATAGGCTAGGAGTCAGACCATGACCACCAGGGCCATGATTGGCTCCCTGGGCCCCAGTGTGTGGTCCCTGACGCCATGGCGGTGGGTGAGTCTCTGGGGGCCGGCCCTGCTGCTGGTTACCATTATATCCCTGCTGCCAGGTAGTTGCCAGGCGTGCCCCCCGCGGTGCGAGTGCTCGGCCCAGATCCGGTCAGTCTCGTGCCAACGGCGGCGCCTCACCGGCATCCCAGAGGGCATCCCTACAGAAACCCGCCTCCTGGACCTCAGCCGGAACCGGCTCCGCTGGGTCGAAATGGGCGACCTGGCACCGTACCCGCACCTTGAAGAAGTGGACTTGAGTGAGAATCTCATTGCCACGCTGGAGCCCAATGCGTTCGCCAATCTGCAGAGCCTGCGGGTTTTACAGCTGAGGGGGAACCAGCTGAAGCTGGTACCCATGGGGGCCTTCGCCAAGCTGGGAAACCTGACCACGCTGGATCTGAGTGAGAACAAGATGGTGATTCTGTTGGACTACACCTTCCAGGACCTGAGGAGTCTGAGACACCTGGAGGTGGGAGACAACGACCTGGTCTACATTTCTCATAAGGTAAGCTGTTATCCATCTGTTTTCCAAGTACATTCTCTAACCTTTTATTGATTATATTATGTTTCCACAATTGGCACTCACATCTAATCAAGTTCAATCTGATTGTATTTGAAGGCCTTTTCTGGTCTTCTGGGGCTGGAGGACCTGACCATCGAGCACTGCAACCTGACGTCCATCTCTGGCCAGACACTGTCCTACCTACGCAGCCTGGTCACTCTGCGATTAAGGCACCTCAGCATTGCTGCCCTAGAAGACCACAACTTCCGCAAGCTTAACAACCTGCGGGGGCTGGAGATCGATAACTGGCCCTATCTGGAGTACATCTCCCCGCTCAGCTTCCAGGGTCTGGACCTGTCCTGGTTGTCCATCACTAACAGCAACATCACCTCCGTCCCCTCATCCTCCTTCAGGAACCTGATCCACCTCACTCACCTCAACCTGTCTTTCAACCCCATCACCACTCTGGAGCCCTGGGCTTTCAGGGAGCTACTGAGGCTCAAGGAGCTGATCATGGTGAACACGGGCCTAGCTACGGTGGAGCCCCACTCCCTGGGCGGCCTCAGACAGATCCGGGTCCTCAACTTCTCCTCCAACGAACTCCAGACCCTGGAGGAGGGATCGTTCCACTCTGTCAACAGTCTGGAGACGCTGCGGGTGGACGGGAACCCGCTGCTGTGTGACTGCCGTCTGTTGTGGATCCTGCAGAGACGCAAGACCCTCAACTTTGACGGCAGGGTGCCCGTGTGCGCTGGGCCGGAGGAGGTGCAGGGGTATAGCCTTAGCACCTTCACCGACTCAGCGCTCTTCGATCACTTCACATGCCAGAAGCCCAAGATACGCAACCGCAAACTTCAACAGGTAAGAGTTATTATCCCACTTTGCTGTACACGTAAACATAATGTAACTACAGTGTAGGTACACATTGATATGTAGTACTTACAGCCTTGTTGCCTGTTTCAGTTTTGTGCCTAATACTTAATTCATTCATTAATTTATATATTCATTAATTCATTCATCCATTCATTCATTCCACTAAGGTGACGGCTCGTGAGGGCCAGCCAGTGAGTTTCCTCTGCAGTGCCGTGGGAGAGCCCGCCCCCAACATCATGTGGATCTCCCCTCAGCGCCGAATAATCACAGCCAAGAGCAATGGCCGCATCACTGTCCTCCCAGGAGGGACGCTAGAGATCCGCTATGCCCAGGTCACCGACAGTGGCACCTACATGTGCATCGCCAGCAACGCCGGCGGCAACGACACCTACTTTGCCATGCTCACCGTCCGGGGCGCGCCGCTGGATGCCGCGTCGGCTTTCTTTGCCAACCGCTCGCTGTACGGTGGCGAGTTCTTCAACGACACAAACCTGAACAGCACGCGCGTCTTCCTCAAGTTCACCCTGGACCTGACCACCATCCTTGTCTCCACGGCTATGGGCTGCATCACCTTCCTAGGCGTGGTGCTCTTCTGTTTCCTGTTGTTGTTCGCTTGGAGCAGGGGGCGGGGCCAGCGCAAGAACAACTTCACAGTGGAGACCCCTTTCCGGAAGGCCGAGGGGCCTGCGGCCACGGGTAGTGCCGGAGGAGCCCGGAAATTCAACATGAAGATGATATGAAACAACGCAGCCAAGGGCCAGACGGGGGAGGCATAAGCATGTCCCGGAAACGTGTTTGACAAAACACACAGCCCTGACTCGCAAAGATTTTTTGTTTTTTTATGAAATTAAATCCAGACAGTATTCACACATGGCATGGCCAGATTCGATTTGATGATGACCTTGATCTCACCAGCTCTTACTGGTTTTATTCAGCTTGTGGTACAAATATGTATTTAAAATAATTATAAGATCTTTCCAGTGAATAAATATAACATTGTCATTGAGCTTGATAAGAATTATAGAAGTTAAGAATTTAGTGTGATCTTTTACTGGGTGATTACTGTGTTGTGAAATGCTTGTAGTTATGTCTCTCTCACAGGAAGTGACGTCACAGGAAGGGAAAAGGTCTTCCTGGAAGCTGTGTACTTGTAGTGGTCATTGCACAGAGGGCATGGAGAGACACGGTCATCAACTTATCACAGTATTTGTAGTCTTGCTTTCTTAAATTCTGCCTTTTTGAGAAATATTGCAATAGCATGTAAATATTGCAATTTAAAGTAAGTTGTATAGTAATAAGATTATAGTATTGAATAAAAACAAGCCATTTTTGTAAGACATTTGGGATATGATTTCCATTGTCACATTTATAAGATAGCATCAAGGCCACAGCTGAACTGAGGAAGGATGTGCTGAGACAAGGACTCCAGAAAGACATTGAATCCAAGTGAAATCAATACAGAAAATTACTTCAATCATTTGACCCTTTCAAATTCATGACAAAAAAAGATCAGAAGAAACATTTTAAAAAAACATGAAAAGAAAGTATATTCTGACCATATATTCTAAATTGGGCCCACTTTACTTTCAGACGTGACCGTTTGCACAGATTAGCTGTGTGAGTTGGAACAAATCAAATCAAAATCAAATCAAATTTATTTATATAGCCCTTCGTACATCAGCTGATATCTCAAAGTGCTGTACAGAAACCCAGCCTAAAACCCCAAACAGCAAGCAATACAGGTGTAGAAGCACGGTGGCTAGGAAAAACTCCCTAGAAAGGCCAAAACCTAGGAAGAAACCTAGAGAGGAACCAGGCTATGTGGGGTGGCCAGTCCTCTTCTGGCTGTGCCGGGTGGAGATTATAACAGAACATGGCCAAGATGTTCAAATGTTCATAAATGACCAGCATGGTCGAATAATAATAAGGTAGAACAGTTGAAACTGGAGCAGCAGCACAGCCAGGTGGACTGGGGACAGCAAGGAGTCATCATGTCAGGTAGTCCTGGGGCATGG
The DNA here is from genome assembly GCF_057628025.1 of Oncorhynchus mykiss. Classification (NCBI taxonomy): domain Eukaryota; kingdom Metazoa; phylum Chordata; class Actinopteri; order Salmoniformes; family Salmonidae; genus Oncorhynchus; species Oncorhynchus mykiss. The sequence goes on from NC_143049.1 coordinate 8,091,450, forward strand.
TCCTAGGGCTCAGGTCCTCCGAGAGAGAGAAAGAGAGAAGGAGAGAATTAGAGAACGCACACTTAGATTCACACAGGACACCGAATAGGACAGGAGAAGTACTCCAGATATAACAAACTGACCCTAGCCCCCCGACACATAAACTACTGCAGCATAAATACTGGAGGCTGAGACAGGAGGGGTCAGGAGACACTGTGGCCCACTCCGAGGACACCCCCGGACAGGGCCAAACAGGAAGGATATAACCCCACCCACTTTGCCAAAGCACAGCCCCCACACCACTAGAGGGATATCTTCAACCACCAACTTACCATCCTGAGACAAGGCTGAGTATAGCCCACAAAGACCTCCGCCACGGCACAACCCAAGGGGGGGGGGGGGGGGGGCGCCAACCCAGACAGGATGACCACATCAGTGACTCAACCCACTCAGGTGACGCACCCCCTCCAGGGACGGCAAGAGAGAGCCCCAGTAAAGCCAGTGACTCAGCCCCTGTAATAGGGTTAGAGGCAGAGAATCCCAGTGGAAAGAGGGGAACCGGCCAGGCAGAGACAGCAAGGGCGGTTCGTTGCTCCAGAGCCTTTCCGTTCACCCTCCCACTCCTGGGCCAGACTACACTCAATCATATGACCCACTGAAGAGATGAGTCTTCAGTAGAGACTTAAAGGTTGAGACCGAGTTTGCGTCTCTGACATGGGTAGGCAGACCGTTCCATAAAAATGGAGCTCTATAGGAGAAAGCCCTGCCTCCAGCTGTTTGCTTAAAAATTCTAGGGACAATTAGGAGGCCTGCGTCTTGTGACCGTAGCGTACGTGTAGGTATGTACGGCAGGACCAAATCAGAGAGATAGGTAGGAGCAAGCCCATGTAATGCTTTGTAGGTTAGCAGTAAAACCTTGAAATCAGCCCTTGCTTTGACAGGAAGCCAGTGTAGAGAGGCTAGCACTGGAGTAATATGATCAAATTTTTTGGTTCTAGTCAGGATTCTAGCAGCCGTATTTAGCACTAACTGAAGTTTATTTAGTGCTTTATCCGGGTAGCCGGAAAGTAGAGCATTGCAGCAGTCCAACCTGGAAGTGACAAAATCATGGATTAATCCTTCTGCATCATTTTTGGACAGAAAGTTTCTGATTTTTGCAATGTTACGTAGATGGAAAAAAGCTGTCCTTGAAATGGTCTTGATATGTTCTTCAAAAGAGAGATCAGGGTCCAGAGTAACGCCGAGGTCCTTCACAGTTTTATTTGAGACGACTGTACAACCATTAAGATTAATTGTCAGATTCAACAGAAGATCTCTTTGTTTCTTGGGACCTAGAACAAGCATCTCTGTTTTGTCCGAGTTTAAAAGTAGAAAGTTTGCAGCCATCCACTTCCTTATGTCTGAAACACATTCTTCTAGCAAGGGCAATTTTGGGGCTTCACCATGTTTAATTGAAATGTACAGCTGTGTGTCATCCGCATAGCAGTGAAAGTTAACATTATGTTTTCGAATAACATCCCCAAGAGGTAAAATATATAGTGAAAACAATAGTGGTCCTAAAACGGAACCTTGAGGAACACCGAAATTTACAGTTGATTTGTCAGAGGACAAACCATTCACAGAGACAAACTGATATCTTTCCGACAGATAAGATCTAAACCAGGCCAGAACTTGTCCGTGTAGACCAATTTGGGTTTCCAATCTCTCCAAAAGAATGTGGTGATCGATGGTATCAAAAGCAGCACTAAGGTCTAGGAGCACGAGGACAGATGCAGAGCCTCGGTCCGATGCCATTAAAATGTCATTTACCACCTTCACAAGTGCCGTCTCAGTGCTATGATGGGGTCTAAAACCAGACTGAAGCATTTCGTATACATCGTTTGTCTTCAGGAAGGCAGTGAGTTGTTGCGCAACAGCCTTTTCTAAAATTTTTGAGCGGAATGGAAGATTCGATATAGGCCGATAGTTTTTTATATTTTCTGGGTCAAGGTTTGGCTTTTTCAAGAGAGGCTTTATTACTGCCACTTTTAGTGAGTTTGGTACACATCCGGTGGATAGAGAGCCGTTTATTATGTTCAACATAGGAGGGCCAAGCACAGGAAGCAGCTCTTTCAGTAGTTTAGTTGGAATAGGGTCCAGTATGCAGCTTGAAGGTTTAGAGGCCATGATTATTTTCATCATTGTGTCAAGAGATATAGTCCTAAAACACTTGAGCGTCTCTCTTGATCCTAGGTCCTGGCAGAGTTGTGCAGACTCAGGACAACTGAGCTTTGAAGGAATACACAGATTTAAGGAGGAGTCCGTAATTTGCTTTCTAATAATCATAATCTTTTCCTCAAAGAAGTTCATGAATTTATCACTGCTAAAGTGAAAGTCATCCTCTCTTGGGGAATGCTGCTTTTTAGTTAGCTTTGCGACAGTATCAAAAAGGAATTTCGGATTGTTCTTATTTTCCTCAATTAAGTTAGAAAAATAGGATGATCGAGCAGCAGTAAGGGCTCTTCGGTACTGCACAGTACTGTCTTTCCAAGCTAGTCGGAAGACTTCCAGTTTGGTGTGGCGCCATTTCCGTTCCAATTTTCTGGAAGCTTGCTTCAGAGCTCGGGTATTTTCTGTGTACCAGGGAGCTAGTTTCTTATGAGAAATGTTTTTAGTTTTTAGGGGTACAACTGCATCTAGGGTATTGCGCAAGGTTAAGTTGAGTTCCTCAGTTAGGTGGTTAACTGATTTTTGTCCTCTGGCATCCTTGGGTAGACAGAGGGAATCTGGAAGGACATCAAGGAATCTTTGTGTTGTCTGTGAATTTATAGCACGACTTTTGATGATCCTTGGTTGGGGTCTGAGCAGATTATTTGTTGCAATTGCAAACGTAATAAAATGGTGGTCCGATAGTCCACGATTATGAGGAAAAACATTAAGATCCACAACATTTATTCCATGGGACAAAACTAGGTCCAGCGTATGACTGTGACAGTGAGTGGGTCCAGAGACATGTTGGACAAAACCCACTGAGTCGATGATGGCTCCGAAAGCCTTTTGGAGTGGGTCTGTGGACTTTTCCATGTGAATATTAAAGTCACCAAAGATTAGAATATTATCCGCTATGACTACAAGGTCCGATAGGAATTCAGGGAACTCAGTGAGGAACGCTGTATATGGCCCAGGAGGCCTGTAAACAGTAGCTATAAAAAGTGATTGAGTAGGCTGCATAGATTTCATGACTAGAAGCTCAAAAGACGAAAACGTCATTTTTTTTTTGTAAATTGAAATTTGCTATCGTAAATGTTAGCAACACCTCCGTCTTTGCGGGATGCACGGGGGATATGGTCACTAGTGTAGCCAGGAGGTGAGGCCTCATTTAACACAGTAAATTCATCAGGCTTAAGCCATGTTTCAGTCAGGCCAATCACATCAAGATTATGATCAGTGATTAGTTCATTGACTATAATTGCCTTTGAAGTAAGGGATCTAACATTAAGTAGCCCTATTTTGAGATGTGAGGTATCATGATCTCTTTCAATAATGACAGGAATGGAGGTGGTCTTTATCCTAGTGAGATTGCTAAGGCGAACACCGCCATGTTTAGTTTTGCCCAACCCAGGTCGAGGCACAGACACGGTCTCAATGGTGATAGCTGAGCTGACTACACTGACTGTGCTAGTGGCAGACTCCACTATGCTGGCAGGCTGGCTAACAGCCTGCTGCCTGGCCTGCACCCTATTTCATTGTGGAGCTAGAGGAGTTAGAGCACTGTCTATGTTGGTAGATAAAATGAGAGCAAAGCCACTGGCCGACGGTTGCCATGACCCCCCGACGCCCCAAGGGTTTGGTTGGGAAGCTTAATCCATTGGTCACGGGCCGCACGGTAATCATGATAACCAATACACAGCCCAGTGCAGCAGAGAGGAGTGGGGTCAGTGGGACAAAGGGAGAGGGATTATGTTTATGCCTCCTCTTTCTAACCTTTGAATAATACTACTGCCATACCACTGCGGGATGTGGGGAGCAGGAGGTGGAGAAGGGAGTGTATATGCCCCCTATCTCTAACCTCCCTATTAACCCTGCTCCCGTCCGACTGCACTTGGCTGTGCTGGGACAGAACTGACCTCCACACAGCTGGCAGGGGAGCAGCATGGAAGTCACGACACACTCAGAGTCAGAACACAGTGCAGAACACATACTCCGTTTTTACACATGCATACATGCACACAAACATTCACAATCACATTTGCACTCATTCACAAGTGCACAGAACCTTTTCTCAAGACAAACACAAAGTCATATAGAGGGCAAACACACACACACACACATACAGTTGAAGTCGGAAGTTACCATACACTTAGGTTGGAGTCATTAAAACTTGTTTTTCAACCACTCCACAAATGTCTTGTTAACAAACTATAGTTTTGGCATGTCAGTTAGGACATCTATTTTGTGCATGGCAAGTAATTTATCCAACCGTTGTTTACAGACAGATTATTTCACGTATAACTCACTGTATCACAATTCCAGTGGGTCAGAAGTTGACATACACTAAGTTGGCTGTGCCTTTAAACAGCTTGGAAAATTCCAGAAAATGAAGTCATGGATTTAGATGCTTTTGATAGGTTAATTATCATCATTTGAGTCAATTTGAGGTATACATGTGGATGTATTTCAAGGCCTACCTTCAAAATCAATGCCTCTTTGCTTGACATCATGGGAAAATCAAAATAAATCAGCCAAGACCTCAGAAAAAAGTGTAGATCTCCACAAGTCTGGTTCATCCTTGGGAGCAATTTCCAAATGCCTGAAGGTTCATCTGCAGCCATCTTACCGCTCAGGAAGGAGATGCGTTCTATCTTCTAGAGATGAACGTACTTGTCTCGTTCTGACCTTAGTTCCTTTGTTTTGTCTTTGTTTTAGTATGGTCAGGGCATGAGTTGGGGTGGGCAGTCTATGTTTGTTTTTCTAGGTTGTTATATTTCTATGTGTTGGGCCTAGTATGGTTCTCAATCAGAGGCAGGTGTCGTTCGTTGTCTCTGATTAAGAATCATACTGTTTTCCCCATTTTGGTTGTGGGTGTTTATTTTCTGTTCTGTGTTTTGTTGCACCGTTCAGGACTGTTCGTTTGTCGTGTTTTGTTTCAGTGTTTATTAAACCCGTTTTATATGAACACTTACCACGCTGCACCTTGGTCCTCCTCTCCTTCCCCAGACGACAAGCGTTACAGTACTTTGGCGCGAGAAGTGCAAATCAATCCCAGAACAACAGCAAAGGACATTGTGAAGATGCTGGAGGAAACAGGTACAAAAGTATCTATATCCACAGTAATTCGACATAACCTGAGAGGCCGCTCAGAAATCACTGCTCCAAAACCGCCACAAAAAAATCCAGACTACGATTTGCAACTGCACATTGGGACAAAGATTGCACTTTTTGGAGAAATGTCCTCTGGTCTGATGAAACAAAAATAGAACTGTTTGGCCATAATGACCATCGTCATGTTCGGAGGAAAAGGGGGAGGCTTGCAAGCCGAAGAACACCACTCCAACTGGGAAGCAATGGGGTGGCAGCATCATGTTGTGGGGGTGCTTTGCTGCAGGAGGAACTGATGCACTTCACAAAATAGATGGCATCATGAGGAAAGGAACGTTTTGTGGATATATTGAAGCAACATCTCAAGACATCAGTCAGGAAGTTAAGGCTTGGTCGCAAATGGGTCTTCCAAATGGACAATTACCCCAAGCATACTTCAAGATGTGGCAAAATGGCTTAAGGACAACAAAGTAAAGGCATTGTAGTGGCCATCACAAAGCCCTGACCTCAATCCTATAGAAAATTTGTGGGAGGATCTGAAAAAGTGTGTGCGAGCAAGGAGACCTACAAACCTGACTCAGTTACACCAGCTCTGTCAGGAGGAATGGGCCAAAATTCACCCAACTTATGGTGGGAGGCTTGTGGAAGGCTACCCAAAACATTTGACCCAAGTTAAACAATTGAATGGCAATGCTACCAAATACAAATTGAGTGTATGTAAACTTCTGACTTCTGGGAATGTGATGGAAGAAATAAAAGCTGAAATAAATCATTCTCTCTACTATTACCCTGACAATTCACATTCTAGAAATAAAGTGGTGATCCTAACTGACCTAAAACAGGGACTTGTATTAGGATTAAATGTCAGGAATCGTGAAAATCTGAGTTTAAATGTATTTGGCTAAGGTGTATGTAAACTTCCGACTTCAACTGTATATATATATATATATATATATATATATAGTCTGATGCACACACACACAGTTTACAGGATAACATTCTAGCAATACTTTATGTACAAACATAAATCCTTTTTGAAGCTACTAACGTACAGTTTTCATTATAAAGCAAAAGCATTAGATAAGTGCTGGAAGTTTTTGTATGCTACAACGGATAGCAGTAGCTGTATGATACACGTGCAAGTATAGTGATCATTGTTACAACCATTACCATTTTTTGTGAGCTATCATAATCATCATAGTAGTTTGGCTGGCAGAGTGGCGTAGACAGCCAGATAGATAGTGAGACTCCGCCCTATTATCACTCACAACACTACAGGGCTATAGTATCCAGAACAGTGCCATATTAACACTCACAACACTACAGAGCTACAGTATCCAGAACAGACCCTATTATCACTCACAACACTACAGAGCTATAGTATCCAGAACAGCCCCTATTATCACTCACAACACTACAGAGCTATAGTATCCAGAACAGCCCCTATTATCACTCACAACACTAGAGAGCTATAGTATCCAGAAGAGACCCTTATTATCACTCACAACACCACAGAGCTATTAGTATCCAGAACAGCCCCCTATTATCACTCACAACACTATAGAGCTATAGTATCCAGAACAGCCCCTTATTATCACTCACAACAGTACAGAGCTATAGTATCCAGAACAGCCCCCTATTATCACTCACAACATTACAGAGCTATAGTATCCAGAACGGCCCAGCACCCTGTTATCACTCACAACAGAACTGTATTGACAACTAAACTCTCTACTAAACTCTTTCGCTCTCCTACTCTGAGACAGCCAGTGGGCAATTGTCTGTGCCCCACTAGACCAGTGTGTCCCCACGCTATCCTGCATCCTGCACCCCCACTTGGTCCTCCTACGGGAGTGGTCCCTGGCTGGAGACCGATAACGAAAAATGTAAATTAAGTCATGTGAACCCTGTCCATGCCATGTGCATCATATAGTGGAGAGTACAGTGGGATTTATTATGATGTGTTCTGTTTTCATTCGTTTAGTTCCCTCCTTTCTGCTTTACCTCCGTTGAGGTTCTCCATTAACCATTTACAAGTACATCAACTATTTACCATTAACCACTTAGACTCTGGCATCCGTCAGAGAGATTACTCCTGTTCTCAACATGAGCTTCCATTACTGAAGGTTTGTGTTGTGTGTGTGTGTGTGTGTGTGTGTGTGTGTGTGTGTGTGTGTGTGTGTGTGTGTGTGTGTGTGTGTGTGTGTGTGTGTGTGTGTGTGTGTGTGTGTGTGTGTGTGTGTGTGTGTGTGTGTGTGTGTGTGTGTGTGTATGCATGCATGCATGCATGCGTGTGGAGAATTAACCTTTTGCCATGATTCGGATAAAATGTAGGAAATTAGAAGGAGTTTAGTGTAGGACGCAATGTCACAATGCTTTCAAATCAGATTAATTCTGAAGGCTCTAAAATTATCCTCTAGTACATCTGTAGAACAAATTGACCAAACGGCCTGTGTGATGATGAACAGTTTTGTATTTATTAAAGTTTAATGAGGCTGAATGGAAATAGATTAGGACATTTGTCTGGTTTTCTCTCTGCCAGAAGAGACGTGTGAGAATCCATCTTGGCTCCGGTCTTGGGAATAGAGGTCATGACTCACCTGATGTTTCTCATTCCAATCCTGTGTTTTTCCATATTCCCGTTTTTGTGAATGTCTGTTGTGGTTGTTGATGGTGTAAACGTAAATCACAGATGGAAGGATTAGATGAAGGTATTTAGTTTTGTTATCTTTCCCTCCTTCTATTCTTCTTCATCAGTTCATGCCTAGACCTCATTATCCCCATCCATAGTAACTAAGCTGGAGTATGGTCGTGTGGTACACTCTTAGAAAAAATGGTTCCAAAAGGGTTCTTCGGCTCTCCCTATAGGAGAACACATTTTGGCTCTAGGTAGAACTATTTTTGGTACAATGTAGAACCCTTTTGGTTCCAGATTGAACCCTTTGTGGAATGGGTTTTACATGGAACCCAAACGGGTTCTACCTGGAACCAAAAAGGGTTATTCAAACGTTTTTTCTAATTGGACAGCCGAAGAAACCGTTCTAGATAGCAAATTGTTTTCTAAGAGTGCAATAGACACATGTTCTATCTGGCCGGTGATTCGATGTTGTTGTGTTTTGAGTCATTGCTCTGAGTAATGTTATCAATCATGGAGCAGGGACTTATGCAACTGAAATAATGATAAGGGGTGACCCAGGTTCCTTGGAACCACCGTACCCAAACTCCTGCTTCTATAACCTTCCATTTCAACCAGACACTGCATTCTGGAATATTTTTCTGGGTACAGAAACCTCTAGACTCTATGTATGTAACATCTCTGCAAATATTCTGTCCAAGCCACCAACCCACAACAGTAAAGAAAAGGGGGAAATACTGTTCAAACACTCAAAAAATCTGGTCTAAACCAAAAGCATTCTGTACCGATCTGAGACGAGCACATCTCAGTTTTTTTTTATTGTGTCAAGGGGAGAATAGTTTGTTATTTTTCGATCCCTGGTAGGTACTGCTGTTCAGGTTTGAAGATAAGCATTTGCATACATATGAAATCCATTCGACCTTCAAGGGTCCTTCAATGTAAGAGGAAATAGGGTTGTAGTGTACTTCATTCGGTGCACTTCAAATTGAGAGCCTTTTGAACTTCCCTCAACCTGCTCTATATCTCCATCCCTCTACCACTCTACCTGAACGAGAGTATTCGTTTCCTAGGTTACCTATTCATTTAGCCCTTTGTGGAGCGTGCTGCACATTCTAATTGATTCTAATGGATGACATTTAAAGGGTGGACTGCCAAAAAGGTTTCGCTATTCAACTGTAACATTCCTGAATAGAACAACATTATAGTGTTCTAGACAGAATATACTTGTAGCCTTTCATGTTTCTACAGGAGAATGGGAGACATCAGACTGACTGAGTGAGTGTCTCGTCTTGAGAAAGTCTTGAGAATCTTGGCTGAGCTCTCCCCTGCCTCCCCCAGTTTGTCCTTGCCTGTGGAGTGTGTTGTGTGTGTGTGTGTGCGTGCTTGTGTGTTAGTTGTTAGTGGCGAGACATCTCTTTTTCAGAGGCCCCTGTAATAGGGTAGCACCTAATGGGAAACCCCTTTATGTTTGGCCCAGGGAATGCACTGATGAAAATACACAAACAATAGTCTCCGATAAAAGGGGGATCATTAACAGCTACAGGACAACTTTTGAAATATATAGATGTTTTGTTCTCTATTTTACACCAAGGTTAGGGTGTTCTGCTCTTCATTACAGAGACAGTGATCCCCCACCCCCACCCCTGCCCAGACCATTAATAACAACATCAAAATAATTAGTTTTTAGCACCCTTATTTGAGTAGAAAAGTAGGATAGAATAGTATTTTAACCACTCACCTTACACAATTTTTATGTGACAAATACCCTTATCTTCAATCATCCTCTCAACAACATGTTTCGAAGGAAATTAGGTCTGATATTAGATATGACTGAACTAATTGGTCTGAAATAATAAGAAATATGACACCCGGGAAGAGGTTTGGAGCTGGTTTTGTGAACGTTTCGCTCTCATAGGTAACGTCCTCTTACCTTTGTCTTTGTAGCAGAACCATGTTCTCCACAGACTCAAATATTTGTCAAGGTCGCTATTTCCTTGGGTCGACTTACCATGACACAGGGTTCAAACAATCTGTTCCCATGACAAATAAGGACCCACTATTTTAAAGGAACCCACAAGAGGCAATATGTAAACAGACTATGATATTTACATCAATCAAGGCTTGACCAGAACACTGCTGTGGACAGTCACCCCCCTTTCAGTATGCTCACACTGGCCCCTAGAGGTGAGAGTGGGACATATCAGATAACATGCATCGGCCATTATATGCCTGCACTGGATCTCAAATGACATTGTAACAACTACCCATGGCAAAACACTATCATAGAAAACAAAGTGACTGTAAGCTTCGCAAGTCAGTATTTTACTGATTTGATATCCTACTAATAAAAACAGTCATTCAATGTTGAGTGTTTAACATCACATAGCTGTGCTATACCTGTAGACATAAGAGAGATGTGCAGATTAAAGGACATTTATTTATCTGAAATTTGCTCCGTTGACTGTGGCTCAGACTGTCTGTGAATTCATGAGCAACTGAAGGCAATAAACAAATTACCTGGTAGAAAACGATGTGAATTAATTCATGAGCAACTGAAGGCAATAAACAAATTACCTGGTAGAAAACGATGTGAATTAATTCATGAGCAACTGAAGGCAATAAACAAATTACCTGGTAGAAAACTATGTGAATTAATTCATGAGCAACTGAAGGCAATAAACAAATTACCTGGTAGAAAACTATGTGAATTAATTCATGAGCAACTGAAGGCAATAAACAAATTACCTGGTAGAAAACTATGTGAATTAATTCATGAGCAACTGAAGGCAATAAACAAATTACCTGGTAGAAAACTATGTGAATTAATTCATGAGCAACTGAAGGCAATAAACAAATTACCTGGTAGAAAACTATGTGAATTAATTCATGAGCAACTGAAGGCAATAAACAAATTACCTGATAGAAAACAAACTATGTGGCATCGATATTAGTCAGAAGCGTTTCTTCGAATGTCAAAATTGACTACAACGTGTAAATGGGATCATTTTGGTCATAAAGTCAGTCTCGTCAAAAACTGAGATTTGCGAGATAATTAGGAAAAATGTGTACGTTTCAGAATGAAGGGTACAGTCTTCCTTGGGTTGGGTTTATTTCAATCATGCCTACATCTGTCAGCACCCAAGTAATCATCAATTCGGTCTGCACTCAACCACATGATAATGCCCATGGCCAATTTGGTTTGACATTTGATATCCCTATGGGACCAATGGAACAATATTTTTTAAATGTAAATATCTCCAATTGCAATGACTTAAAGACCTCAAACTAACTGTAAATTGTAGAAATTCATATACAAATATTGAAAGCATTTAATGAGACTAACAGACGTGCAACATGAAAATATTGTCCCATTTACATTGTATAATTTATTGACAGTCCCTAACTAGCCCCACAGATAGGCTACCCAAAGCAGGTCCTTGCCATTCTGCTGCCCTAGGCAAGACCCCCAAAAATGCAGCCCCCTCAAAACTAGAATAGTCCCATTAAGCAAAATTACGTTGACAAGACGTCTAAAAGACGTAACTTCCAGACGTTGAAGTTGTTCAATTTAGGTTCTGAATGAAAGGTGAAAATACGTATTTTCCAGACATTGAAAACGTCTGGTTTTCTGGGTGTTGAAATCAGGCAAATATTTGGTTCTGAATGAAAGTTGAAAAGAAGTCATTTATAGACGTCTATGATTGGTTCAGATTTGGGACGGACTGAAACAAAAATCAATGTCCGTGGATTCGGAAATCAAGGCCAATCCAGACTGCACCAACAAAAGACATCCAAAAGGTGTCGGCTTCGTTCCATGCTTACTGAGGTGTAGCCTGCAGTGTTGCCTGAAATATAATTTTATGAATCCCCATTTATGTGGTAAGCCTACCATTTGTAGAACACAAAAAAAGATGTCTGGTCTGAACCAGAACCAAACAAAGGCGTCCAAAAGATGGCTTGTGCTTACTGGGGTGTAGCCTACCATGTTATACCCACAATGGAATTGTATGAATGCCCATCCATGTGGTAGGCCCACCATTTGTAATTACAGGCCATTTCATTGGCTTTGTTAGTCCTGTATCCTGTGACTAATCAATTTGACTATTTAAGCTCTGAATATCAGCTACCCAAGGTTATCAGGAGTTATCGTGAGACTATTGTAAAGAAGAATGTGTTCTTAACTGACTTGCCTAGTTAAATAAAGGTTCAATAAAAAATGTATACATTTTCAATGTGTTTACACAGCGGGAAATGTAAAAAAGTATTTTATTTTTTGCTATGATCAACTTTGATGGATACAAACTTATAACCACCAATCAAAATAGAGGAAGGCCAGGACTAAAAACAAACCAAATGTAACTATTGTAACATAGACTGTGTCTGTAAAATGTATATAGTACGTATAAGTTGGAAGTAGAAGCCTTAATGTTATTGTTTATTAGTTTACTCCAATTAGGGAAGGGGTGGTAGGGTTTGCAGGGAATAATAAAGGAAAATAATATATTTCAAAAAGATGTGTGTATAGTATATAGTATAATATATATGTATATGTATATTTGTACGTATGTATATGTATGTGTACATGTATGCATGTCTATATATATATATATATATATATATATACATATAGTGCTGAGCTAGAAGTGTAACTGTCGTGATGTTCGCTACTGTTTCATCCCCTCTCGAGGTATATATATATATATATATATATATATATATATATATATATATATATATATATAGGTATATATATATATATGTATATATACATATATATATATATATATGTAGGTATATATATATATATATATAGGTATATATATAGATATATATGTATACATACATACCTCGAGAATACCTCGAGAGGGGATGAAACAGTTACACTTCTAGCTCAGCACTGGGAATAAGTACTATTTTTTCTATCAAACAGCAGTTACCTTGCCAGCTAGATCATTCAACTAAAGAGTAGCCAGTTTCTATTTGATTGGAGAAACCTGCATGATGTAAAAAGTGTCTGTCTCATTACATTGTCATACATTTTATCTCCAGCCTGTAGGCTACAGAAAAGGACATGTATTCATTCTACCATATCCTATATCTGCTACATGATTTATGTTAGATAATTGTTTTGATGGAACGTTGGTGGAGCGCTGCAGCAATGCGTCACTCCAACAGCACCTCGGAGAGGCGAACTGGGAATAGACAAGCAAAATATGTGGTGCACCTGCCTTTGACAAAGTGGGCTCTGCTTATCACAGGGCAGCATCAACGCTCACCTTAAAAACCGTTATGCCATTGCTTGAGACAAATTGTCATTGTTTTGGGTCAGAATTATGTGAGGATTTATGTGTTGTTGTTGGAGGGGGGTCTTGGTCAGTTTAGCTCAGAAAATGACGCCCTCATTAATCTGCCACTATTGGCGGCCATCTAATCCTGCCTAATGAGCGGGCCAGCCATAATCCAAAAATCAATCCAATTTTGCCACAATGGCCGGCTGAAGCTAATTGTTGAAAGAAGTTGGCTAGCTTGCTAGTGAGTCTAGGCTGCTTCCAGACACAAAACCTGGTTAGACTGTTTCAAGTTATCTAGAACAACAAGATCTCATCGTGTCCCGTCTAACGTATTATGGATGAACATCTATTTTTAATGCATTCATTCCGTGTGGTTACAGGGTTAAAACAACATTAATTCAAAGGTTAACAGTTTAGGCATTACTTCAGAGTTGTTAAGATTTTGCTACGGTATGGGGAAGGCTTAAAAAAAAATGTTTTAAAGCAACACACTAGGTATCATCAGTATTCACGGCTTGCTATAGCATTGAGAACTGTCAGTGGTCTAAGCAGCACGCTCCAGCTGCAAACCTCATGAGGCAGCAGTGTTAGACTGTTGGGCCAGTAAACGAAAGGTTACTGGATTGAATCCCTGAGCTGACAAGGTACAAATCTGTCGTTCTTCCCCTGAACAAGGCAGTTAACCCACTGTAGGGTGTCATTGTAATTAAAAGTAACTGACTTGCCTAGTTCAATTTTAAGAAATGATTTTCCACCCAGTGCTGGGAAATTGTTTTTCTTTCTTTTTGTGAGTGCTGAGGAAGGCATATATACTCAGGAACTTTTCAAACATCTGAAATCCCTGTCTACTTCTAGTGACCAGCCTGATCTAGAACAGGGAATGACTGTAACTGTGTACTTTTTTTGGCACAATGAAAGTACAAACGCTTACCACGTTCGAACACACACACACACACACACAAGAGACACCCACATCAAAGCACGGCCTCCAAGACCCAAATCTCATTCTCAGTCGTATTTCCTAATGAGAAGAATTGAAACGGAAGCTGAAGTTCAACTCCCCTTTAACATCATGTTTAAAGAGTTCAACTATTTTCTGACTCCCCTCCTCAAGTTTCAATAGCAATGATAGCAACAATCAATAACTTAAGGTTACTTGTTATGAGTGGCGAATAAGTTGAGACCCTCAATTCCATAAAAGGAGCCAGTCCCACCCTCTGGTTATTCTCAAGCTTCTCTTCCTCACTCTCCTGCGAGCAAAAGGAATGCGGTGAGATGTATTACTCATCATTTCAGAGAACTGGGGTTAAGCAAGTAAGTTCTCTTTCAATTACTCGTTTCGATATCTCACATGTGGGGATATTGCCAACTCCCATATCGCAAAACATGCTCTCCAAAGCCAGGGAAGTCCCAACATCAGCAACCCTCAGAGGTCCCGAAACCAAGGGAGTATGCACCAAAAAGGTGCACAGACAACCCAAGGGGAAAAATCTCATAACAAAGTGAGAGGAAGCTAGACGCATACAACCTCAATCTAATGAGATATGCCCCAAACAGTGTCCGGGAGGTAAACTCCTATGTAGGAGAGGGACCTCAGAAGGCCATCAGCCAAAAGAATGGTCCCCATGATCTGGCAGGATATCGTTGAAATGAGCGAAGAGCATGACAGCCTTGCCTGAGCTCTCCTATAATCCAAGTAGATGTGAACCACACTTACTGGGAAGCGACTGGGAATTGACTGGGAAACGAAGGGGGAATGTCCGGGGAACATCGGGGAAACGACAGGGATGCCCTTCTAGGGAAGGAGACAGGCAAAAAGCCACAGGCTCCAAGGTGTGACAATGGAAAAAAGTTGACCCCGCCCAAAGACAGGGTTAAGTACATTAACCTGAAAACCACCTGGACAGACTGTGGGCGCGAACAGTGGCTTGTAGAGCACTGTTCACACATACGCTTAGGGACACCAAGGGCAGTAGTAAAGCAAAAGGAGGAATATTATGTCACAATGCTTTTAATTGGCTAATAGCTGCTGTGAAAGGATTTTAAGCACAAACAGACACAGACAGCTAAAAGCTTGGCGAATGGACATAAGCGACGTGTCCACCATAGCGACTACCCAACAGTTATGGATAAACTGTATCACTGGCGGGACCTTGGCAGGCCGAGAAAGCGGCAAAAGGACCCTAACAAAGATAGACCTTCTCCTACCAGGAGCATAGGACCCTGGAAAGCAGAGTGTAGAGATGAAAAATCTGTATAGTCACACCACTTCTCCACGACATAAACGCACCAACGGTAAAAACAGAGAGCGTGCATAAGTGGCCTGTATCATCTCCTTTTTTCTTTTTTTTTTTTTAACCGGCTACGCCCAGAAGGCTAAAGCATCTTGGTGAGCAGGGTTATAACTGCCGATGGGAAAAACGCTGGTCATCAAGGGCTCGCAGATGAGGAGGGAAAGCATACGGCATCACCCTCTTCTCCTGGATGTGTCACCTCTTCCACCCCAAACGGCGTGGTCACCATGTTTACCAGAAACAACTCAACTCAAAGGGTACTAGTTTAGGGGTTCATTCAGAGTGGATAAGGTTAGGGCTCTGGTTTGGGACAGGATTGAAACAAAATAATTAAAAACGACAAGCTAAGTTTCACCAGCAGTCCCCATCTCCTGCGCTATCTCAAGGATTTCTGTGAGATGAATCCCATTGTCATCCTCGTCATCGCCTAACTCGCCTTCCCCTGACACTGTGTCATCAGACAGTGAGGGCAGGGAGTCGAGGCTATCCATGACCTCGCTCCAACTTGGCTCAGTTGCGGAGTGCTGAGCCTCGGCTGTCACTGTTGGCTCGGAGGCCAGACGGGATATCGAAATAGAAGCACGTTTAAGCCTCCTCTTCAGACCTGCCCTCGTCAGCAGTCTGCAGTGGTCATATGATTCAGGGTCCCAATCAATTGATGCATAGAGGGTGGTACTCTTTCCCCACAATCTTGGAGCCGCAAGAACTTGGGGGTTCGAGTGCTAGGCCTCGTTCTGGAAAGGGATAGCAGTGGCCATTGTGAGGGACAAGGCTTGCTAGTGGGACCAAGCAATGTCTGTTGAAAGAACAACATAGATGTAGATGGCATGGGCTAGCTAGTTAGGAGCTTTGCGGCTAACAGCTAGCAATATTGACCACTGTATAACGCTATAGCCACGAGGCTAGTGGAGTGTTAGCTAGCTAGCAGCTACCTTGTGGTGAAGATGTGCCGTGGCTAGCTCAGTGCTGGCTAAAGGAAACCGTGTGACTGAGTTAGCCTTCAGAAAGAGTGCTCCACAACCGACGAGAAGGCTGTGAGGGTTGGTCTAGTTAACAGAATGGGTGAATGTAGGTTAAACTAGATGAGATAAGGGAGCTAGTAATGCTACCGTGTTGCTACCTTGCTTCTCAGCAAGCTAGCCAAGTCTCAATAGCTAGCAGTGACGCTAGCTACAGTACCAACAGAGACTGAGAAGTAGAAAATGAATTTTATTGAAGTTAGGGTCTCACCTCATTCACCACTCTACCTGTCTGTCTCCAACAAAAGCTTTGGATAGGTACTTCCAAGAGAGTAGCTGGTCCTAGTGAAACCCCACATTTGAGATATCGAAAATAATAATTGAAAGAGAACCATTACTGTATCTCTTTCTGTAAGACTGATGATTACTTTGAAGAGATGGATCAATTCTCTCTCTCTCTCAAGCAAAACTGTTTTATTTTCTTGTGAGTTTAGCATGTTTAATCTACAGTATGCATGCCTGGTCTTGCCAAACACTCACTCACACCTGTATGGAGAGAAATGGATGCAATAGATGCTAGCCATGGGACTGAGTGAAACCAACTGCCATTAAAAACACTGACTCCTGTCCTTAAGAACCGATGTAGGTGAATACAGAGAGACTTACCTCAGGTGATTTTGATCTTGTAGTAACTCAGATCATGTATATTTTGAAATGTAAATGAAGGACTAATTAAAGGAATCTTTTGTTTTTGTTTTGTGCATTAGTTCTACTCAGATAAATGCCGTTGAAGAATAGGATTCAAACCTCAGGAGTGGGAGGAGGGATACTTTACAGTCTGACCAGCACTCATTCCTAGGTTTCTAATCTCCAATGTTATGTTCAAAGTTATTATGATGTAATATATTGTACCAAAGTGTACCTTCCTAAGGAGTCACTGCGCAACCTCAAATAACAGCCATTTCAGGTTGTTGTGTGGAGCGATTCAAGACCATTATGAGAAACACACACATTGTGGCTTCTCCGTTTGTCTCTCTATTTGTTTGTTTCATTGTAGTAAAGTATTTTGTTGGTCAAGTCTACAATGTCAAAGCTTCACTTCATCCTGGCGATATAGCCTCGTTAAGTTTGGAACCTTTTATATAGTCTAAGTATTACTGGAGAAACCTCGGAATGGGTGCTGAACTCCATCGCTCCACCTGAAGGTTATCCACACTCACACACACAAACAGTTACAGGGGAAAGGTTCTAATCTCAAAATCACAATTCTAATTCAATGGAGATATGGAAGTATGCTAAATCCTAAATACTGTTCCACTTCCTGTTGCAAATAGTGCTTGGACCCTTGGCTTTGGAGAACAGAACTGTACATACTATATATATATATATCATGTAATCTTGTCTGTTTCTTCTGCCATGCCTGACAGAGTAAAATGACTGTTGATTTTTAAATAGTGTAGATATAGTTGTGTAGGATATAGGAAGTATCTATAATATTCTAGCATATATTCTCTAAGTGTTCAATCCATTTCACCCAGTCACACAGCAACTTTACTTGTAGGAGAGGTACATATAAATCTGTCTCTCGACTATCTGGAGGCTTTTATACTGTCTGTCTTGTAAAATAATATAGATTTTTTGTCATTAAAGCATGTTGTTACACTGTTACATCTGTCTCCTCTTGGTTTAAAGTCAATATGAATTCAATTTCACGCTGACATGCACAGCATGCACACACTCACAGACACACACAATATGTCTGGTCATTCTGGTTATTTGCCACTAGAGGGCAGCAGTATCATCTGATAACGACTATCCTCTCCTCTGCATCCCAATACTGAAACATAAACTAGATGACATGCAAGATCCTTACAAAATGTACACTACCGTTCAAAAGTTTGGGGTCACTTAGAAATGTCCTTGTTGAGTTGCAAAATTAATAGCAAATATAGTCAAGATGTTGACAATGTTATAAATAATGATTTTTAATTGAAATAATCCTCCATTTGCAACAATTACAGCAGTGCAGACCTTTGGCATTCTAGTTGTCAATTTGTTGAGGTAATCTGAAGAGATTTCACAGCATGCTTCCTGAAGCACCTCCCACAAGTTGGATCGGCTTGATGGGCACTTCATACGGTCAAGCTGGTCCTACAACAGCTCAATAGGGTTGAGATCCGTTGACTGTGCGTGCTGGCCACCCCATTATAGACAGAATACCAGCTGACTGCTTCTTCCCTAAATAGTTATTCCATAGTTTGGAACTGTGCTTTGGGTCATTGTCCTATTGTAAGAGGAAATTGGCGTCAAGCACTCCTCCAGCATCTTTTCATTTTTTTTGCGTCTCACGAATGTTCTTCTTTGTGATCCAAACACCTCAAACTTAGATTTGTCTGTCCATTACACTTTTTTCCAATCTTCCTCTGTTCAGTGTCTGTTTTGCCCATCTTAATCTTTTCTTTGTATTAGCCAGTCTGAGATATGGCTTTTTCTTTGCAACTCTGCAAAGAAGGCCAGCATCCCGGAGTCTCCTCTTCACTGTTGACATTGAGACTGGTGTTTTGTGGGTACTACTTAATGAAGCTGCCAATTGAGGACTTGTGAGGCATCTGTTTCTCAAACTGGACACTCTAATGTACTTGTCCTCTTGCTCAGTTGTGCACTGGGGCCTCCCACTCCTCTTTCTATTCTGGTTAGAGCCAGTTTGCGCTGTTCTGTGAAGGGAGTAGTACACAGCGATGTGCGAGATCTTCAGTTTCTTGGCAATTTCTCACATTTCTCAGAACAAGAATAGACTGACGAGTTTCAGAAGAAAGCTCTTTGTTTCTGGCCATTTTGAGCCTGTAATCGAACCCACAAATGCTCATGCAATGATCAATTAGCCTTTTAAAATGATAAACTTGGATTAGCTAAGACAACGTGCCATTGGAACACAGAAGTGATGGTTGCTGATAATGGGCCTCTGTACGCCTATATTCCATAAAAAAATCTGCCGTTTCCAGCTACAATTGTCATTTACAACATGAACAATGTCCGATCAATTTTATGTTATTTTAATGGACAAAAATGATTGCTTTTCTTTAAAAAACAAGGACATTTTGAATTGACCCCAAACTTTTGAACAGCAGTGTGCTTTAGTTTCCATTTGAATCAAAGGCCAAAACAGGTCAGAAAACTCTACACATCGTCTATAAATTAGAATGTGTTGCATTGACCGAAAACACTTTTTGATTTCTCTCTCAATTAAATGAAAATCAAAGATAGGACTACCATCCAATTGTTTGTTTATTTATTTAATTACTCAAAACACACATTTTACCCATACTGTTTTTTTCACTTCGGGTTTTTTCTGTTACGGTCATTACTCAGTAAAGGTCTCAACAGGCCAAAATGATGAGTAACTGCACAGGCTCTCTATGCTACTGTGGAATAGAGATGGGAGAAAGGCTCTCAGGCAGTGTGTGTGTGTATGTGTGATTGTATGGACTATATTGGAAAATACTAGAATAGTGTGTGTGTGTGTGTGTGTGTGTGTGTGTGTGTGTGTGTGTGTGTGTGTGTGTGTGTGTGTGTGTGTGTGTGTGTGTGTGTGTGTGTGTGTGTGTGTGTGTGTGTGTGTGTGTGTGTGTGTGTGTGTGTGTGTGTGTGTGTGTGTGTGTGTGTGTTCACACGGATGTCTGCTCTCATAAGTCTTGTGGTATATCATTAGAGTCACAGAACCCTGAGTGAATGGATCTAGATAGGTAGAAGTGAACATTGTGGTGTTTGCAAAGAATTCTGTGCTAAAGGGAACCAGTACATAAACATTTAAAATCAATATCTAGTCACAATACACATGCGATGTGACTAGAATTACTTCTGATCCTGGAGAAACTCAATTTCTGTAAAATTGGAGGCTAACCCCAGGGCGAATATATCAAGTAATCAATAAACCAATCAATGAATTAAAGGGTACTATGTGTTTGTTACAGGGCTTGGTATGTGAGAGCAACACACTGGAGACTTCACACTGTAAAAGTGTAAGCCATTACTTTCACACATCCAGTCCAGTCCAATTCAATGTGTCAGTGTGTGTGCCTGTGTGTAGTACATGAGCGTGTGTGTGTGTAAGTGTGTACATGTCTTGTGTGTATTTGGGCATTTGAAAAACATATTCGATTAAACGTCCAGTTAACCAGTCAGATTATCCTTGGGGAGAGTCCCTGGCACCTTGACCTCTGCAGCAGAGGTCAATCCTAAAGGTTGAAGGCCGAAGGGGAGGGGCCACACACAATGGCTGTTTCACCCTGAGAGCCATTCCTCCTCCTAATCCCCCATCCTGTTCAGCAGTTCTCTGCCTGCCTTTCTCCATCTTTTCTCTCCTCTTTATTGGAAATTGATTGTCTTCTACCATCACAATGACACTTGGTTCTGATTGATTGGCAGGTAAGGGAAGAGGGAGAGAACATTTTGTACTTGGGCTGAGAGAGCGCTGGGACTCTCCTACACTCTGGAGCCAAAATGGATGCCTCACATCATATACATGAGCCTATTTCAGTAGCCTGAGTGCCAGTCTGTTTCTGCATTAGCCAACACTTTATCTTAGCTTTGGTGAATGTAAAAACAGTCAGGCACCCGGGGCACTACTTCAGGACAGTGCTGGTTTGAGAGATACACACAGGTGCCTTCAATTCAACAACATGAAACAAGCAGTGAATACGCATAAAATAATACAGAGAAAAGACCAAAAAAATCACCATCATCCCTCACTAGCACACATCAGGACAGGGTTACAAAAACAACAACAGACACAACAGACCAGGAAGAAAGACGTTGGGGAGGAGGAGACAACACATACAGTACATACACACAACACATACACAACCAGCACAAACAAAATAACAACTGAAAGGAAAGAAAGCATCACATGGCATCACCCGTTTTCTTAACTTCTCTTTTCCAGCCCCAGTCGTTCTTTCCTTTTCTCGCCCTCTCCTTTACCCTGGAGTACATTTCATCCTGCAGTTTCTATACAGCTATATAATATCCATGCATATAAGAATCGCTCGCATCGCCCCTGACAACAGAGGTGCTCTGGTGGGTTGGTTCTCTTTTTAATATGGGGATCACTTGAACACACAGGAGACAGTTGGCTTACAAAGCTATAGTTTTTACGAAAGTAAATAAGAAAAGAAAAAAAGGAACACTATTTGTCCACAATGTGTTATCGTTGGTTTTCAAATTAACATTTTTTTTTTACTATCCTGTATTTTTTTAGGGGATAGGTGAAGAGGGTTAGAGCCGGGACAGGGGATAGGTGAAGAGGGTTAGAGCCGGGTCAGGGGACAGGTGAAGAGAGTTAGAGCCGGGTCAGGGGATAGGTGAAGAGGGTTACAGCCGGGTCAGGGGACAGGTGAAGAGGGTTAGAGCCGGGTCAAGGGATAGGTGAGGAGGGTTAGAGCTGGGACAGGGGATAGGGGATAGGTGAAGAGGGTTAGAGCCGGGACAGGGGATAGGTGAAGAGGTTTAGAGCCGGGACAGGGGATAGGTGAAGAGGGTTAGAGCCGGGTCAGGGGATAGGTGAAGAGGGTTAGAGCCGAGACAGGGGATAGGTGAAGAGGGTTAGAGCCGGGTCAAGGGATAGGTGAAGAGGTTTAGAGCCGGGACAGGGGATAGGTGAAGAGGGTTAGAGTGGAGTGCGGTGGAACACTGTATGTTTTGGGGGGATAGGTGAAGAGGGTTAGAGCCGGGTCAGGGGATAGGTGAAGAGGGTTAGAGTGGAGTGCGGTGGAACACTGTATGTTTTTGGGGGATAGGTGAAGAGGGTTAGAGCCGGGACAGGGGATAGGTGAAGAGGGTTAGAGCCGGGACACAAGGGATCGGGGAAGAGGGTTAGAGCCGAGACAGGTATAGGGGAAGAGGGTTAGAGCCGGGACAGGGGATAGGTTAAGAGGGTTAGAGCCGGGACAAGGGATAGGTGAAGAGGGTTAGAGCCGGGACAGGGGATAGGGGAAGAGGGTTAGAGCCGAGACAGGGGATAGGTGAAGAGGGTTAGAGTGGAGTGCGGTGGAACACTGTATGTTTTGGGGGGATAGGTGAAGAGGGTTAGAGCCGGGTCAGGGGATAGGTGAAGAGGGTTAGAGTGGAGTGCGGTGGAACACTGTATGTTTTTGGGGGATAGGTGAAGAGGGTTAGAGCCGGGACAGGGGATAGGTGAAGAGGGTTAGAGCCGGGACAGGGGATAGGTGAAGAGGGTTAGAGCCGGGACAGGGGATAGGTGAAGAGGGTTAGAGCCGAGACAGGGGACAGGTTAAGAGGGTTAGAGCCGGGACAGGGGATAGGTGAAGAGGGTTAGAGCCGGGACAGGGGATAGGTGAAGAGGGTTAGACCCGGGACAGGGGATAGGTGAAGAGGGTTAGAGTGGAGTGCGGTGGAACACTGTATGTTTTTGGGGGATAGGTGAAGAGGGTTAGAGCCGGGACAGGGGATAGGTGAAGAGGGTTAGAGCCGGGACAGGGGATAGGTGAAGAGGGTTAGAGCCGGGACAGGGGATAGGTTAAGAGGGTTAGAGCCGGGACAGGGGATAGGTGAAGAGGGTTAGAGCAGGGACAGGGGATAGGTGAAGAGGGTTAGAGCCGAGACAGGGGATAGGTGAAGAGTGTTAGAATGGAGTGCGGTGGAACACTGTATGTTTTTGGGGGTAGCTGATTGGCCATTGATTTACCCCAATGCTAGCCAGTTAAAGAGAGATATCTGAGGGTGTGGTTTTGGATCACAGAAAGTGCAGACACATCACGTGGCACACTCACACTCCCGCTATAAATTACACAAAAATATCTCTGGTAGGAGTGTGTGTGTGTGTGACAAAATACAGACACACCTCCATACCTGGGGCACATTAACATCCGACTGCAAGCACACATACACACTTGCACGCACTGGCGCGCACACACACACTCGTGCACAAACACAGGCTCTCTGTTGATCAAACCAACACCATCCATGTCAAATATGTCAAATATGTCTCATTCAATGACCCATGTGATCATTTGGTTAACGTAAGAATGAATAAATAATAGGAATAATAAAATGTACAAAACAAAGTGCTTTTTGAATTCCAATGGGAGTTGATTCTAAGCTTGTGGATACCGTTCCATCCTGTATGTGCCCCCCTACACCTTGGCATGCGTTTAATGAGGTGAGTGTCTATGCACATTTGTACTTCTGTGCATGTCTGTTTGTGCATGTGTGTGTTCAGAGCAGTCCAACCCGTGGTTGAAGAAAAAAGGCACTCAACTCTGTCTGCATAGCTACCACCTCCCTGTGGTCAATATGCAATGCAACTGCTCTGTGTGCGGGTTTATGATTTACAGTTTGTGTGTGTGTGTGTGTGTGTGTGTGTGTGTGTGTGTGTGTGTGTGTGTGTGTGTGTGTGTGTGTGTGTGTGTGTGTGTGTGTGTGTGTGTGTGTGTGTGTGTGTGTGTGTGTGTGTGTGTGTGTGTGTGTGTGTGTGTGTGTGTGTGTGTGTGTGTGTGTGTGTGTGTATATATATGTATATGTGTTATATGTATATCTGTGTGTGTTAGGATTGAGTCCTGGGTCTAGCGTCAGACCGGCAGCTGAAGTATCTTTGGTATCCGTGGCTGTGTCACAGTCCACTCTGTTCTGTGAGGTAGCCACACTGTGTCTCTATCATGTCTCAGCTTCACTTTGGATTTGAACATAATGCTTTAAACATCCTCGCTACAAACCTACAAATCTCTCCCTGGACACCTATAGGTCTCTTCTCTGCCTCTAAGTGAGACCCATCTATATCACAGGAGGCTGCTGCGGGGAGGACGGCTCATAATAATGGCCGGGAGCGGATGGAATGGCATCAAACACATGAAAACCGTGTTTGTTGTATTTGAAACCATTCTACTAATTCTGCTCCAGCTATGTCCACGAGCCTGTCCTCCCCAATTAAGGTACCACCAACCTCCTGTGCTCTACACCCCCCACAGTCCCTGTTCGCATCTCCACCTTAAATATGATTATCGCCCGCTAGAAGATGCTACACAAGTGGAAGGAAAAGGAACGCATTGGTTTCCATGGTAACCTGGAAAAAAGATGTCTTCCTGATTCCTGCCTTTTACAGTATGTCCCCCACTAGACCTCTCCAACAGGAAACAAGAGGTTAAAGAGGAAGTGGCATTGTCATTCCTTCCTCCACCCAATTCGGTGCCCCCTCATTGGAGCTTTCAGCAGAGAGGAATGCAGGGGGCAGTCCAATTCAGGGGTAAAAGTTCAGAGGTCATAAAGAGGTCCTTCGGTAAGTCCAGCTAGGAGTCCATCTACTTCATCACACAAGTATTAACAAATATGCACAGTCATTCTGTTGTGTTCCGTTGTTTCGTTTGTGAATGATCAGTTTTTTCCATGTAGATTTTATTTATTTTAATTATTATTTTTTAGGTTTTAGTTTTTATTAACAAGGTGCTTCTTTACATGTATTTCCAGCACTACAGAGCACAATAGTCACAAGAAAGAGAAACTTTGTGTCTATAGTACTACTTTTTACCCGCATCAATATTATAGAAAGAAAGAGAGAGGAGAGGAGAGGAGAGGAGAGGAGAGGAGAGGAGAGGAGAGGAGAGGAGAGGAGAGGAGGGGAGGGGAGGGGAGAGGAGAGGAGGGGAGGGCAGACGGAGAGCTAAAGCTCAAAAGCCAGTTTATTTTACAGTTAATTTTCAGTATGTTTTGGTTAGTATTGATAAGATCTATTAATCCATTCTTGTGAGATATGGAATGACCACATCTCCCCATAGAGCTCGTGCTCTATGGGAGGATCTAGAATGATTTGTTGGTTGCTATGGCACTGGCCACCCACTAGGGGGCATGGTAAGGGAAGTAGTTGCACCTGCTCTCTCTGATTATCATAAAAGGGTAAATGTCATTGGCACTCAAATTATATTGTGACGTTTGACCCTTGTGTTTGGCCACTAGAGCAGGGCAGTCCCCTCCTGTTACCTCGATAGAACACTCAATAAGGTCCAGATTTTCCCCATTTGATTGTAACTCTTCGGTACCTGAACATACCCTCCAGTAGCTACATAGTTAACAGCCATACAAAATATGGAATCTTAGTCAAATCAAATCAAAATCAAAATATGACTATGGATGATAGTCTTTGGACATGTCCTCTGTACCCAAAACAACGCAGTTCAGGCTGTGTGTGTGTATGCACATGTGCGTGTGTGTGTGTGTCTGTCTCCCCATGTCACCTCTTCTTCATCTGCGCTGACCTGAAAGTGCAAAATAGGTGAAAGCAGTGTAATGATTGTTCTCCTGGTGTTTGGCTTTCACCTTTCTAGGTATTTTATATCAGTGCAGATGAAGGAAAGGAGACAGTTAGACTATTGAGATGTGTGCATGGAGTCAGATACCTCCTCACTCGCAACAGTGTACTGAAACGACCAGCAGGTGGCACTGTTGCACTTGCATGGCAGACCAGATTGCTGCAGAGAAACCACACTCCTGGAGTGTGATTGTACAAACACATTACACACACACACAAAAGCACACATGCAAGTACATAGCATACACACAAACACACAGTGAAATGTGTGTTTTTCTGACTGAGCAGAAGAAGAGAGGACATGTCTGACTGTTTATCCTTGCCTATTTTACACACATGGCCACTGGTGCTGTGCAGTCAGGTCTATTGCCATGGGGTTGTCTTTGGTGTATTTGCTTGGCCCATTAGTCAAAGACTTGAGCTTGTGGATTTATCAATCCCAAAAAAGGGAGACAAAGCTATTCTGTGGGACTACCTTATCTTAGCTATTTTAGACTCCTGATCTTGTTTTTTTTTTATTATTATTTTTTAAATCAGATTTGCTTGATTTAGAGACAGATTTGCTCAAACGTAATGGTCTGAGGATAATTTAGGACACCAATACACCATTCCTCTCTCAGACCTGTTGGTTTCTCTTTGGTTTCTGATGGACAAAACCAAATGGAGTAAAAGGTGAGATCCCTCACAAAAAGAGAACACCTTCAGACCAATGGTCATAGACACCTGATTCAATTCATCAACTATTCATCAAGACCAGGAGTTGAAACAGCTGAGCTGGACAAAAAGCCTGCACACCAGGGTCAGAGACCACCGCTTTAGATCCAAACCCCTCCATCCTCTCCCACCCCCTTCCCTTCTCTCTCATTCCTTGGAGAAGGTGGTAGCAGAGGAGGTACCCGGTTGCGCCGTGGATGAACCGGCGTTGTTGTTGTTCCCATGAGCGTGCATGTGACCGTGCCCATGCACACCCCCGTGCTCGTTCCCCTCAACGCCTCCGGTGGACCCCCAGCGGTCGTGGCAGCGCCGCCGTGCATTCATGAAGAAATTGGAGACGGTGGAGAGCTCCAGGCCCAGCTGCTGGCTGATGGTGATCTGCATCTCCTTGGAGGGCCGGCGGTTCTCCCTAAAGATAGCCGCCAGCGTGCGGCGCTGCAGGTCGGTGAAAACCAGCCGCTGTTTCTTGGGGACCAGGTTCCTTTCACGACCCTGGTCCTGCTCCTTCCGCTTACAGGCTGGAGAAGGGGAAGACAGGGGGAAAAGAGAGGGAGAGAAGAGAGGGGGAGAGTTTAGTTTCCTCCTGTCTTTCCTGCTCTTTCCAAGTGTATTTCCCCCTATACTGTTGAATTTGACCCTGATTTTACTGGTAATATTGATAATACAAAAGTCTATTTCAAACAGGAACCTACTACATAAAATAGTAAATATTGAAGGAGGGATGCAGGCAGTGTAAAGAATGGGGTGGATGGATAGATAAAGTAAAGTGGGATGGATGGATGGATGGATGGATGGATGGATGGATGCTTCAGTCTGGTTTTAGACCCCATCATAGCACTGAGACGGCTCTTGTGAAGGTGGTAAATGACATTTTAATGGCATCGGACCGAGGCTCTGCATCTGTCCTCGTGCTCCTAGACCTTAGTGCTGCTTTTGATACCATCGATCACCACATTCTTTTGGAGAGATTGGAAACCCAAATTGGTCTACACGGACAAGTTCTGGCCTGGTTTAGATCTTATCTGTCGGAAAGATATGTTTGTCTCTGTGAATGGTTTGTCCTCTGACAAATCAACTGTAAATTTCGGTGTTCCTCAAGGTTCCGTTTTAGGACCACTATTGTTTTCACTATATATTTTACCTCTTGGGGATGTTATTCGAAAACATAATGTTAACTTTCACTGCTATGCGGATGACACACAGCTGTACATTTCAATTAAACATGGTGAAGCCCCAAAATTGCCCTTGCTAGAAGAATGTGTTTCAGACATAAGGAAGTGGATGGCTGCAAACTTTCTACTTTTAAACTCGGACAAAACAGAGATGCTTGTTCTAGGTCCCAAGAAACAAAGAGATATTCTGTTGAATCTGACAATTAATCTTAATGGTTGTACAGTCGTCTCAAATAAAACTGTGAAGGACCTCGGCGTTACTCTGGACCCTGATCTCTCTTTTGAAGAACATATCAAGACCATTTCAAGGACAGCTTTTTTCCATCTACGTAACATTGCAAAAATCAGAAACTTTCTGTCCAAAAATGATGCAGAAAAATTAATCCATGCTTTTGTCACTTCCAGGTTAGACTACTGCAATGCTCTACTTTCTGGCTACCCGGATAAAGCACTAAATAAACTTCAGTTAGTGCTAAATACGGCTGCTAGAATCCTGACTAGAACCAAAAAATTTGATCATATTACTCCAGTGCTAGCCTCTCTACACTGGCTTCCTGTCAAAGCAAGGGCTGATTTCAAGGTTTTACTGCTAACCTACAAAGCATTACATGGGCTTGCTCCTACCTATCTCTCTGATTTGGTCCTGCCGTACATACCTACACGTACGCTACGGTCACAAGACGCAGGCCTCCTAATTGTCCCTAGAATTTTTAAGCAAACAGCTGGAGGCAGGGCTTTCTCCTATAGAGCTCCATTTTTATGGAACGGTCTGCCTACCCATGTCAGAGACGCAAACTCGGTCTCAACCTTTAAGTCTCTACTGAAGACTCATCTCTTCAGTGGGTCATATGATTGAGTGTAGTCTGGCCCAGGAGTGGGAGGGTGAACGGAAAGGCTCTGGAGCAACGAACCGCCCTTGCTGTCTCTGCCTGGCCGGTTCCCCTCTTTCCACTGGGATTCTCTGCCTCTAACCCTATTACAGGGGCTGAGTCACTGGCTTTACTGGGGCTCTCTCTTGCCGTCCCTGGAGGGGGTGCGTCACCTGAGTGGGTTGAGTCACTGATGTGGTCATCCTGTCTGGGTTGGCGCCCCCCCCCCCCCCTTGGGTTGTGCCGTGGCGGAGGTCTTTGTGGGCTATACTCAGCCTTGTCTCAGGATGGTAAGTTGGTGGTTGAAGATATCCCTCTAGTGGTGTGGGGGCTGTGCTTTGGCAAAGTGGGTGGGGTTATATCCTTCCTGTTTGGCCCTGTCCGGGGGTGTCCTCGGAGTGGGCCACAGTGTCTCCTGACCCCTCCTGTCTCAGCCTCCAGTATTTATGCTGCAGTAGTTTATGTGTCGGGGGGCTAGGGTCAGTTTGTTATATCTGGAGTACTTCTCCTGTCCTATTCGGTGTCCTGTGTGAATCTAAGTGTGCGTTCTCTAATTCTCTCCTTCTCTCTTTCTCTCTCTCGGAGGACCTGAGCCCTAGGACCATGCCCCAGGACTACCTGACATGATGACTCCTTGCTGTCCCCAGTCCACCTGGCTGTGCTGCTGCTCCAGTTTCAACTGTTCTGCCTTATTATTATTCGACCATGCTGGTCATTTATGAACATTTGAACATCTTGGCCATGTTCTGTTATAATCTCCACCCGGCACAGCCAGAAGAGGACTGGCCATCCCACACATGCTCTCTCTAATTCTCTCTTTCTTTCTCTCTCTCGGAGGACCTGAGCCCTAGGACCATGCCCCAGGAATACCTGACATGATGACTCATTGCTGTCCCCAGTCCACCTGGCTGTGCTGCTGCTCCAGTTTCAACTGTTCTGCCTTATTATTATTCGACCATGCTGGTCATTTATGAACATTTGAACATCTTGGCCATGTTCTGTTATAATCTCCACCCGGCACAGCCAGAAGAGGACTGGCCACCCCACATAGCCTGGTTCCTCTCTAGGTTTCTTCCTAGGTTTTGGCCTTTCTAGGGAGTTTTTCCTAGCCACCGTGCTTCTACACCTGCATTGCTTGCTGTTTGGGGTTTTAGGCTGGGTTTCTGTACAGCACTTTGAGATATCAGCTGATGTACGAAGGGCTATATAAATAAATTTGATTTGATTTGATTTGATGGATGAAAATTCATAGATTTCCAGGTGGAATGTTGGCGAAATAGAGGGATGTAGGGACACAATGAATGACTGATATAGTGAAGGGACAGGGTGTTTAGGTGATGGAGAAGTGAGAGTGATAGGGTGGGAGGATTGTGATGCGTTTGTTCACCTGCACCTGCTCGCAATTGCTAATAACCTAACTAATACCCAACTAATATGTGATAAAGGGAAAATCTGACCCTAACCTGCAAATATAGAAAATGCACTGTAGGCTACAGTCATAAACAGCAGAACGTTTTGTTGACGTGGAGTGCAGGATTTTTTGTTGTTGCCTAATTTACACATGTTTCTGCTTATAATTTACTAATTTTTATTGGCTATTTCGAAAAAACTTGGGATTATAAGGTTCTTTCTGCATTTTTGTCAAAATGTAGTTATTGACATTGTCTTGTTCTGTTCAATGGTCTCTACCTATATAGTAGTCTAAATACCCAAATTCATGTTGATAAGAATACAATAGAAAAAATTGCTGACACCATTCAAACCAATGAGGGTTCGGAATTTTAAAGCCAGTTATTTCACAATCATCTTTTTGCAGATAGAACCATGTAGTCCCAAGCTCTCCATTTGTTAATCATCTGTCTATAATTAGATACATGCAGCATCTCTTCTGTGATTATACGTTGCCCTAAAAGACTAAATAAACCCTTGGCACAAGTCAATAGAATCAACACTTCAATCCAGTTGACATCCGTGAAGTTTTCTCTGTCATCCACGCTTCTTTCGCGGAGTAAAAGCCTTTAGGCACCGGGGAGAAAATGCAATAACAAAAAAAATGGGAATGATTTTCTGTGCAAAATTTCAAAATGACATCAGTTTCACCAGTTGTATTAAAATAAATAGAAAGCTGTGAAAAAGACCCAACATGTTTCGGATAATATTTTAGATAGGCTTGGATGCATATTTCATGTGGTTGAAATACTATCAGCTTTTATGATGCTGGTAAAAAATAGAGCCCCAGCAGATGGTCCCTAACTGTGCAATTGCATTCTCTGAAGATGCTGAAATAAATAAATAATATTTGTCCACTCCTGTACCCAGTGTCAAAATGTACATTTAGTGTATCATTTTACTGCAAGTAATACTTAATTCGGCAGGAGTTAATATTAAGGCAATGTAGAATAGAATAGAACTACAATCAGTGTCCAGATTTCAGTTTCCATTTAAACAATCTGAACTGTAGGCTACAGTTCCCTTGATGTGCCTTAGGCCTATTTGAAGTCCCCATCTTGTGTGACTGTAAAATGTGTAAAGCGCTTTATAATTATCACACATAACATCCCCGGCACTGCTATCATCCTCTTTTTCCACTTCACCACATCTTTCCCAAACATTCGGGCGGGGCGGTCTGTCCACCCATCACTATGGGTGGACAGACAGATGAAAATAAACTGAGGATGGGAGAAGGGGTGTAGAGTTAATTACCCAATGTAGACATGATGTGATTTTGAGAGAGACATGAGTGGGATGTGAAGGGGGCAAGGAAACTGATTTTTCAGCTTAACTGAACTAACGAATGTGTGTGTGTGTGTGTGTGTGTGTTTGTTTAGGGTTAGGTTAAGGTTTACGGTTATGGGTTAGGGAAAATTGGATTTTGAATGGGAATCAATTGTTTGGTCCCCACAAGGACAAGGACGTGTGTTTGGTATAAATTGAAGATCGTGAAAGAAGACACATCTCAACACTTTTAATTGAATTATCACGAATCAGAGTAATCTATACAGCTTTTCCTTTTCGCATTATCACTGAGGTATGCAGGTAAAGTAACAGGTGTAGCATCAGACTTTCTTCGCGATTTAGCCTACAAAGGTTGGTTGGCAGTGAAACCTGCATGTCATTGATAATTGCATTTTTAGTTTATTTCTATTGGTAATCACTGTAGTTTCGCCTACACCATGATATGTTGGAACTGGACCATACTGTTTGCCTTTGCTGTGGTCGGCATTTTGTTCATCTTTAAGCTGCATTGGTAGCTTTTGGAGCGGTGGAGTAGAGAGTATTTTATTGCTTTGTCGGGTGCAATACTATGCCTAGGGTTTCTGAGCCGTTCTGTGCTGCTGGTCTAAAAGCTGCAATGATCGATTTTCCGCGGTTTTCTCCTGAACACGTGGTCCAGTAATCAGGCTTCCCTTCCCCACCCAATTGATCCGTATTGATCTGCGAGCCCGCGGTGTGTGTGCGCGCGCACATGTGCACCGGTGTGTGGGCTTGTGCACGCGCGCGCGTCCCACTCACGGCGGGAGAGAGAACCTGAGCGAGCATGTGACAGACAGCCAGAGAATAAATGGTTTATCTCGGGAGGAAAAGCAGTTGTGGACAGACTGACAGAACCACTACAATACATAAGTAAAATAGAATACATTACTACAATAAAAGTGGACGGTGTATGATTGCTATCCCCATGAGCGTACCACCCTTCCTTCAAGGCCATGAATGAGGCATGCAATTATTTAAATCCAGACCTATGACAGGCTTGGATGAGGCATGCAATGATTTAAATCCAAACGTATGGTAGGTTTGAATTCGCCATATCAAAAGGTTTTTCTCCAGGTGCATGAAACAATGAGGATATTTCCTGCGATATTTTCTACGAGAACCTATTGCCAAATGCTCAATAAACATTATGTTTCTTTCATTTGATTACATTGTGAAAGATGTCTTCAATGATCACACCTTTTATCACACATATTATAGAAATGTGATGTTCAGTTCATTTTAATGGGTAATGCATGTGTATTGCCTAATGTGAATATAGTGTAATGTAGTGTAATTTAGAGTACTCTAGCATTTGAAACATGTATCTAAAATGTTGTTTGAATAACTGATTGATATAATTGTGTTGTGTTTTGGTGATTAAACCAATCTACTCATTATATTTCACAGTAAACGTATATTTAGGATCAGTAACCAGGTTTCCATCCAACGTTTTTATGCGAGTAAAGTAGGTACATGTCGGATAAAACATTTAATGACAGTGCTGATGGAAACAGAACATTTGTCGAAACATTCCAAATGTCAAAACAAAATAAGCTAGAGAATGTGTGATCTTTTTGTGTGGGTAAAGTTCATTATGCGAGAAATGTTGGCGGGAAACGCTTTTATGGCCAAATAGGCTATTGATATAATAACCATCATATCGAAATAACTTTGGAGTCAGTCACACAATGACATGTGTGTGGTCCTCCCACTACTATTTTATCAGCCTATATATTAAATGAATGATGCTGAACTTTACAGGGTGGTGAAAGTGCATGGTGATGAGCTTGATGCTCCTTTCCAATAATTATCCAAGGTTTTATTCTATGAATTAATATCAAGGGTCATAACGCACAGTCTTTTATCCCTAACAAGTCAATCTGATAGAAACATTTCTGGTGGGAAAATGCGCATATTGTTTTTATGCGGATTTTAGAATATTCGCATGAAAATCTGTCGCCATTTGGATGTATACAAACACAATGAATGCACAATGAAAGGTTTTGAATGTAAGACTGGTTGGATTACAAGTGTTTCCAGTTTGGAGTTTTAAGAGTTTTGAAAATTCATCACCTTCTTGTGAAAAGCTGTGGAACAACACAAAGGAATGCATTTCCTCCTCTCACAATGTGTGTGTGCGCCTGCGTGCATGAGTGTGTGTACGTGTAATGATCTCTGCAATGTTGAGGTGCTGTATGAAAATTATGGATGACTGAACGGCAAATTTAGACAACACCAGTAAACAAATATGACTGTGTGGAGTTGATCAATGTGTGTGCGTGCGTGCGTGTGTGTGTGTGCTGAGACAGTGGCATGAATTGCAGATCATAAAAGAAGACTAATCTCAACACTTTTAATTAAAAAAAATACGAATCAGAGCAATTTATAATGCTTTTAACATAATCATTGAGGTGTATACAGGTAAAGTAACGGGTGTGGCAGCAGACTTTCTTTGGTTGGTCGACAGTGAAAGCTGCATGTTCGTGTGTGTGTGCGCGCGTGTGTGTGCGCGCGCGCGTGTGTGTCTGTGTTTGTGAATGATTTGACTGATTTGGTAATGCGGTTGATGTGTGTGATTAGCCCTATACTGTACAGCTTTTCCTTTTAACCAATTTGACTTCAGATTCCGACGTTTGTCCAAGTTTGTCCAATATGTAAAATGCAGAAGTTTTCCCAAACGTCAAATTTCAACGGTTAAGTTTGGGATAGGGTTACGACATTGCTAAATTGTAATTAAATTGCCTTACCTCCCTAATCTTACCTAAGTTGCACACACATTATATAGATGTGTTGATATTGTGTTATTGACTGTAGGTTTGTTTATTTCATGTGTAACTCTGTGTTGTTGTTTGTGTCGCATTGCTTTGCTTTATCTTGGCGAGTTCGCAGTTGTAAATGAGAACTTGTTAAATACCTGGTTAAATAAAAGTTAAATACAAAATAAATTTAAAAAAAGGGTTACACCAGAAAAAACATGACGGTTAAATTTAGGCATTCATTCCGAATGTTTAAGGTAAGGGTTATGGTTTGGGATAGGCTAATACTTTTATTTAAAAATATATATAAACGCGTGGCTTCCACTGGAATTTAACATCCAACCCTCGGGTCCGGAGCTCGTGGACTACTTGATGGTGGTAATAGTGCTCACCATTTTCCCTGGTGGCAGGGTCCCTAGTGGCAACGTCCTGGGTATCTGGACGGAAGTCAATTGCCTTGGATCTTGAGCAACCTGACTGATACTGTAGGCTATGTTTGTGGGGGAGCTATGTGAGTGTGTGTGGTCTGTGTTTTTGTCTCTGAAAGCAAAGCATGTTAACCCTCATACATCACCATTACTCCAAATGTCTTGCAATTTATTTTCTGAAATGTATTTTCCATTCAATCTCATATACAGCACATTCGGAGAATTCAGACCCCTTTACTTGTTTCACATTTTGTTGCATTATAACCTTATTCTAAAATTGATTAAATAGATTTTTCATCAATCTATACACAATACCCCACAATGACAAAGCAAATACTGTTTCTTAGACATTTGAGCAAATGCATTTAAAAAATATCAAAAACAGAAATATTCCATTTACATAAGTATTCAAACCTGTTACGGTGCGTGAATGAGGACCCAAAAGCGAATTAACTTAAACAGAGCTTCTTTAATTACCAAACATAGGTAGGCTCAGACGGACCGGCAGATTCCGACAGGACAAGACAAGGTTACAGCAAACATGACGACAGTCTGGTTCAGGCATGAAACACAACAAACAAGAATCCGACAAGGACAGGAACAAAAACAGAGAGAGATATAGGGGACTAATCAGAGGGAAAAGGGGAACAGGTGGGAGAAGGGGTGACGAGGTAGTCAAGAGGAGACAAGGAACAGCTGGGGGAAAGCGGGGGAGAAAAGGTAACCTAACAACGACCAGCAGAGGGAGACAGGGTGAAGGGAAAGGACAGAGACAAGACACAACATGACAGTACATGACAAAACCCTTTAGGTTTCATCAAGGATCTCTCTGTACTTTGCTCCCTTCATCTTCCCTTGATCCTGACAAGTTTCCCAGTCCCTGCCGCTGAAAAACATCCCCACCGCATGATGCTGTCACCACCATGCTTCACTGTAGTCACCGTAATCGTCACGATTGGCATTCAGGCCAAAGAGTTCAATCTTACTTTCATCAGACCAGAGAATATTGTTTGTCATGGTCTGAGAGTCCTTTAGGTGTCTTTTGGCAAACTCTAAGCGTCCTGTCATGTGCCTTTTACTTAGGAATGGCTTCCGTCTGGCCACTTTACAATAAAGGCCTGATTGGTGGAGTGCTGCATAGATGTTTATCCTGCTGGAAAGTTCTCCCATCTCCACAGAGGAACTCTGGAGCTCAGTCTGTGTGACCATTGGGTTCTTGGTCACCTCCAAGGCCCTTCTCCCCTGATTGCTCAGCTGTAGAAAGAGTCCTAGTGGTTCCAAACTTCTTCCATTTAAGAATGATGGAGGCCACTGTGTTCTTGGGGACCTTCAATGCTGCAGACATTTTTTGGTACCCTTCCCCAGATTTGTGCTTCGACACAATCCTGTCTCGAAGCTCTACAGACAATTCCTTCAACCTCATGGCTTAGTTTTTGCTCTGACATGCACTGTCAACTGTGGGACCTTATATAGACATGTGTGTGCCTTTCCAAATCATGTCTAATTAACTGAATTTACCACAGGTGGACTCCAATCAAGTTGTAGAAACATCTCAAGGATGATCACTGGAAATAGGATGCACCCGAGCTCAATTTCGAGTCTCATAGCATAGGGTATGAATACTTATGTAAATAAGGTTATTTCTATTTTTTATTTTAATACATTGGTATAAAAATAAAAATAAATAAAAAAAACGTGTTTTCAATTTGTCATTATCATGTATTGTGTGTAGATTGATGAAATAATATTACTTTTTAAATCAATTTTAGAATAATGCTGTAACATAACAAAATGTGGAAAAAGTGAAGGGGTCTGAATACTTTCCGAATGCACTGGACAATATCTCTCAGGTTTGTTTGTTCTCCGCAGCCCTATAGGTTAGTAATTACTTAACTAATTGTGTCTCTCCAAGTCTTCAGTTTGGCATTAACAACTGCTGACGGACCCACACATACACGTCACACTTCACATTTCAACTCTATAGTGTTCCCCTTTCCTCCCTTTCCTCACCCTTTCCCCCCTAAAAGCAAAGCAGCAGAAGTCCATCCACTCCAGTCTGCTTCATCTGTTAGCTCCCCTTGTTGTTCTCAATTGTTTTCATTTGTCCTCAGATTGATAGTCCCCATATTGATTGATCTACGCTTCAAAACCATTCCATGGAACGTTTATTCAATTCGTTCAGGCTCGGCCTTGCCAAGCTCTCCCCAGGCTTTCTAAGTGACGTTCCAACCCAACTCAATACTGACTAATGTAATGACTGAATACTAGTGCTAATATACTGATACTTCAATACGTAATGCCTGTTTTCAAACAACTGCTGCTACCGGCCATTTTACAATGCCAACACCACTCTCCCCTTCCTTTCTCTCCCATTAGCTCAACCAATAACATCGCAAACACTTGGGCGGCAGACCCCAGGGTGCAATGTAGGCCTACATTGGAAATCTTCTGTAGAATAAGTTAACACATACTTATAATGGTCAATATAATATTTTATGTTTGAATTCAATATTCATATTTTAACATATCATGTTAATATTACTAAAACAAACAAAGGACTGGGAGGATTACATATTATTATATTGGCCCTACAGATGCAGGCTATGTTATCCAGAGATACTTACATCTCTCGGGTTAGGCCTAATTCTAATCAACCCAACTTAATCATGCCCCATTCAAACCACGATCTGTAACTTTCAATTCCATTCAAAGGTGCTCTCTGCTTTTAGTTTTGGTATGACTGCCAATGGGTTATTAGAATCTGTTCTAACCAGCCCGAAAATTAAACTCCAGGGTTACCAGGACATTCAAATAACTTATTTTATATATCCATAAAGACCCACACTGAAGACATACTCTTCCCTACCAATGCATTATAATTTGTTTGTGAAAATAGCAAAAGAAAGAAAGTTTGGCCTCCTTTACTCATCATAATCATCACCTTTACATGTACACGTGATGTCACACACTTAAAGGGTAGGTAACATAAACGTAACCAGATGTAACATTTGGATTTGCATTAGTATACACATCATAAATCCCAATGCAAAGTAATACCTCACTTTTCTATTTTTTGAGTTATTACATAAAACTGATCAGAATTCCGAAAAATACAGAGGTCATGTCGGAAAATGTTTTTCCGGGGTGTGATGTAATATGGAGGACCCTGCAAGCCAGCCTACTCCCTGTTAATGTAAACTCCAGCAGAAATAACTTCAAATTTAAAACTTCTAATGAAACCAAATCGTTTGCACTCATGATTACTGGTTTCAATTTAATTTTCAGCCAATTTACAAGCAAATATTTAATGAATGTATTATTGTTACAAATCAACCTACAAGGTTACTAGCCTGCTAATGATACATTAGCACTGAATGAGTCAGCCAGCTGCTATCAACATCTAGCTCACAGCTACATTAAAGTAATCCAAAGTTTTGGAAATACATAACGCTATCCAACCAGTTATCAAAGATTGTTAGCTATAGTTATCTTAGCCAGCAAACTGGCTAGCCAGCTCATGTTAGCTATTTAGCCAACTAGCTATTCGCCTAGCTACCCTAGCCAACCACCATGGTTATGGTAGGCAACATAGAGCCCAACTACTGGAGACCTGCTAGAACACAACTAAAACAACTAAAACATAACCGCAGATTAAAAGCAAAGAGCAAGCAGAGACCATCCGATGGTATAAAACTTTCAAAATAGTGCAGTCTGAGTTTGCTCCCAAAGCAAGGGGGAGGTGGGTGCTTCACTGGGCCGAAATCCAACATAGATAGATTTCAGATATCAGTTAGCTAGCGCGCTAGCGATGAGCCAAGGTGGGAAATGTTAAAAAACTCCCACAGCCTTCACAGAAAACTTCACAGAAAACATGCAATTAGATCAAGCAGATATGATTTTCTCTTTCGTTTTGAGCCCACGGCAAGAAAGCATCAGAGCCTGCCATGCCAATGGGTTTCCACTAGATAACACATCCACAAAGTCTTGAATAGCGTGAGGTGTGGCTAACATTAACCAGCTTGAGCTAGCTTCCAGGCTAGCATACAAACTCGGTAGCGCAGAATAGATCCTCTATATGTAGTTGAGAAATAGTGCATTGTTTAGAAGTTATATGGAAATAAGTGAATAAATACGTAACAACCCCAAAACATAAGTGTGTTTGTACTTATAGGTAACCAGATCGTGACTACACCTAAGTTACTAAGTCTTTGACCACACTGTGTTGTTAAATTGGTGAGTAAAAACTCAAGCTTCTTACCCTTTAAAGATGAAAAGGGTAGCAGGTAGTTGGTCGAATTGTACTTTCTTACTGTGAGCTATAACTCTTGACAGTGTGCAGGATATGACAGAGATGTGAGAGGTAGATGGGGCCTAGTTATCCAGGGCTCAGAGTGTAAGATAGTAACATAGGGCTTAGGGCATTGAGAGATGGTTTCCTTATAGGGATTTCCTTTGGGCTTGGTATCATATGAGGGACATACTGTAATTTAGGCTGCAGGAGTCCCAAGGGTAGGCCTACATAAAAAAAACATGCAAATATCGATGTGTTTGTGAAATAAAAACCCTCCATGTTCCGAGCACAGTTTTGGAGAGAGTAACTCGATTTGTATAGGTTTATACAATAGCAATTGTATAAATTGTAAGCTCATCTTAAACATTTGAATAATAGGCCTGAAAGAAGATCCAAAAAGGCATGTGCAAACTGCAAAAATATTGACCGAAACGTTGGTGAGCAAGTGATTATGTATAAGCAGCAGTGGTGGAAAAAGTACCCAACTGTCATACTTGAGTAAAAGTAAAGATACCTTATTAGAAAAAGTCAAGTAAAAGTCAAAGTTACCCAGTAAAATTATACTTGAGTAAAAGTCTAAAAGTATTTGGTTTAAAATATGCTTTAAGTATCAAAAGTAAATGTAATTGCTAAAATGTACTTAGGTATCAAAAGTAAAAGTAAAATAATAAATCATATCAAAGTCCTTATATTAAGCAAACCAGATTCCA
Organism: Oncorhynchus mykiss; assembly: GCF_057628025.1. Classification (NCBI taxonomy): domain Eukaryota; kingdom Metazoa; phylum Chordata; class Actinopteri; order Salmoniformes; family Salmonidae; genus Oncorhynchus; species Oncorhynchus mykiss. The sequence goes on from NC_143049.1 coordinate 8,130,916, forward strand.
CCATTTTCTTGTTTTTAAAATTACAGATAGACAGGGGCACACGCATTCAGACATCATTTACAAACAAAGCATGTGTGCTTAGTGAGTCTTAGAGGGATGCTTTTCTTCACCAGGGACAGGGAAGATGGTTAAAATTGATGGGAAGATGGATGGAGCCAAATACAGGACCATTCTGGAAGAAAAGCTGATGGAGTCTGCAAAAGACCTGAGACTGGGACGGAGATTTGTCTTCCAACAAGACAATGATCCAACACATAAAGCAAAATCTGCAATGGAATGGTTCAAAAATAAACATATCCAGGTGTTAGAATGGCTAAGTCAAAGTCCAGACCTGAATCCAATCGAGAATCTGTGGAAAGAACTGAAAACTGCTGTTCACAAATGCTCTCCATCCAACCTCACTGAGCTCGAGCTGTTTTGCAAGGAGGAATGGGAAAAAATTGCAGTCTCTCGATGTGCAAAACTGATAGAGACATACCCCAAGTGACTTACAGCTGTAATCGCAGCAAAAGGTGGCGCTACAAAGTATTAACTTAAGGGGGCTGAATAATTTTGCACGCCCAATTTTTCAGTTTTGGATTTGTTAAAAAAGTTTGAAATATCCAATAAATGTCGTTCCACTTCATGATTGTGCCCCACTTGTTGTTGATTCTTCACAAAAAAATACAGTTTTATATCTTTATGTTGGAAGCCTGAAATGTGGCAAAAGGTCGCAAAGTTCAAGGGGGCCGAATACTTTCGCAAGGCACTGTAAGTAGATTTGGCCTTGTGTTTTAGGTTATTGTTCTGCTGAAAGGTGGATTCGTCTCACCGTGTCTGGTGGAAAGCAGACTGAACCAGGTTTTCCTCTTGGATTTTTCCTGTGCTTAGCTCCATTCCATCATTTTTTTAATGCTGAAAACGTCCCCAGTTCTTAAGAATTACAAGCACACCCATAATGTGATGCAGCCACCCCCATCCATTAAAATGTGGTAATCAGTAATGGGTTTTATTGGATTAGCTCCAAACATAACAGTTTGTATTAAGGAATAAATGTGAATTGCTTGGACAATTTGTGTGCAGTATTACTGCAGTGCCTTGTTGCAAACAGGATGTATGTGTGGGGTACAGAGGTGACATAGTCTTTCAGAAATCATGTTAAGCACTATTATTACCCACAGAGTGAGTCCATGCAACTTATGTGTTAAGCACATTTTTACTCCTGAACTTATAACACAACAAAATGTGGAAAAAGTCATGGGATGTGAAAACTTTCTGTGCAATTTATTGAAGGGCCCTAACGAGCCCCGGAGATCGGCTATCCAAAAGTCAAACCAACTTTGCCACTGTTCTTTTCAACTTAAGCCATTTGATAAAATTCTCACTACAAAAAGAATGGTCAGTATATGGGGCATTAAACAGTAGACCGGTGTAGACTCTGCAACATGGAAACAGAATCAATAGAGCATCTCTTTTGGTGCTGTCCATCTATGGCTTGTTTTTGGAGTCAGGTCAAGGAATGGTTGTTAGATCATAATATCAGGGTGTGAATGAACATGCAAACTGTATTGTTGGGGGATTTGAAGGACCACAGTCAGTAAATAGGAAATATCATTGTACTCTTTGGTAACACTTTAATTATTGGGGCAATTTCGGCAGAAATGTTGCAGATGGGGAGGTTCAAGTCCCTAGTGAGACACCATGGGAGAATGGAGGGATGTATTGCAAGAGGAAATGGTAGAATGCCGATTTACTGGGAAAGATGGGGTGATCTGTGGCTGGAATGAACGAGTGTTGGGATAAATGCACAGTATAAATGTTTGAGATCCTCCAATCAGGGGTGAGGGTAGGGATGTGTTTAGTTATGTATGTTTTGTGTTTAGTTATGTATGTTTTGTGTTTAGTTATGTATGTTTTGTGTTTTGGTTTCACACTGTGACTGGTGTGTGTGCTGGTCCTGATGATTATTGGTGCGCTCGCTTCCATGCCCATCAGGCAGAGCTTGGTCCTTCCCGCCCTTGGAAAATCCCTTTGGGCTTTGGGTCAGGGGCTTCGCTCTGCAGGCTTCTCGGGGTGGGTGGGAGCAAGTGCACCCACTGACCAGAGCACCCGCTCATGGGAGAGGCCATTTGCATAGTCTTTGTATTGTATTGTTGTTGTTTTAATAAATGCAATTAAAAATATATATTTATATATATTTGTCACAGTCACACACCAGCCAGCTGAAGCTAATTGGAGACACCCACATCAAACCACACCCTGAAACCAGCCTAGGTTTGAATTCAGTCATAGCCACAACCATTTCATAATGAACCAACTCTAAAACAAGGCCAAATCAGGAAGTTCAGTCGCCCTTTACAGTAAGTGTGTGTCTCTCTCTTGCTCTCTCTCTGTATGTGTGTGTGTGTGTGTGTGTGTGTGTGTGTGTGTGTGTGTGTGTGTGTGTGTGTGTGTGTGTGTGTGTGTGTGTGTGTGTGTGTGTGTGTGTGTGTGTTTCATAACTGACCGCACCATGCTGCTATAGTGGTGTGCCCCTGAGCCTGGGCGTGCCTGGGACCGAGGCAGGGGCGGAATGACGTGATCGCGTTTTGCGTGCGGTGAGATGAGCCCTCTCCCTTACCGGCCGGACTACTGCAGGCGAGAAACAGTTTATGTCAATCAATCACTGTCGGTCACACCTCTGGGATCTACGCTCATTGGTTGTCTTGATTAGAGCCCATATATTGCTGTAAATTCAACGGTTGGATTTCCACAAAGACATGCAACAGCAACTGTACAGCCGTCAAAAGATTTTACATTAGAAGCTGCCGTAATTAATAGAAAATGGTTTGATTTCGATGAATCATTTCGTTAATTTTTATGAAATCCTGTGCTTTCTAATGAAGTCTACAAGCCAAGCATTATTGCAATTGAATTATCTTGTACTTGCTACACCACCATACGTTCACATTTTAGCCAACATTGGCTATTCAATGCAGATGTTTTTGCAAACTATAATAATGCATGTTTGGAAAAATTATTCACAATCATTCTAAATATATTCACAATTTAAAGAGCCTATTTCCTGTAGCCATTTGGTATAGGCATAGTATTCCCTGCTTATAAAGGAAAATAGACACTTCTGTTGTTTATTCGATAGGACAATACGGTTTCTGAATAGTTTGGTCTGCTGTTTATTTGTTGTGGAATTTAAAAGCTATCCTATTGCGCACACGAGATTTGTTCAAAGCAGTTTATTCGTATGGTGTTTATAAGCTATGGGTTTGAAAAGAATATGCCTAAATATATTGCATATAGGTCACGGGCTCTTAATGCTAAATTTATTTGGCTATTGGGTTCAAATAAGAATTTTAGAACCCCGATAATTATTTTGTTTTTTCTCCAAATTATGGAAAACGTTTAAATAATAATAATTTGGAGGGGAAAAAAATCATAAATGAATAAAATTAGTGAAACAGAGAAATCGGTTATGCGCATTTATTCATACAAATGTTCATGAAAAGAGGGAAAAGTTACTGACGTGACTATGCGGATTCGTGTCTTTAAAAATACACTTAGAAATTGTATGGATTAATCCTATCATGCAGGATTGAAGTATTTACATCATAGTTGTTCCAGTTATTTTTTGTACATTTTAGTCGAATAATTGAATCCTTAAACCGGTTATATTATGCGAAAGCAATGTTGCTGTTGCCGTTGTATTTTGTTTTCGTCTTCGATTGCATTTAATTGAAGTTGTGTGAATTAAGTGTTATGATTGTACATTCTAAACCTGAGAGAAGGTGTCAACCCCACTGAAGATATTAACACACACACACACAGGTTTCAAGTTTCAAGTAGCCTAGTGATTGCACTGCAGGGTTTACAAAACTGAAATGGGGAATTTGGGGAATATGGACTGGCTAAGTCAGCTTGCCAGTTTTTGAAGGGGTATAATGTTGCCACTAAATAGAAAATGGTTTTATTTCGATTAATCACTTCATTTATTTATTTTGGATTAAATCCTGTGCTTTCTAATGAAGTCTACAAGCTCCAATGAGAATGCAAATACGAATGCTGTTGTCCTTTGATGCTAACTCGGTTCAGAACCACAAACAACGCCTCGCCAGCCGACAGAACTTTTACCCAGAACTATGGACAACGCTCAAAGGTGCGAGCGCACAAAAAAGACTAAACCTTGCGTGCGCCAGTTTTCGCATAAAGATTGGTATTTATAAAATGTGAACTTGACGCAAAAGTGTGCATTTCTCAGGCCATGTGTATGCTTGTACAACTTCTAGTGGTCCATCAATTTTTTTGCAAGCAAATATTGTTATTTTGAGGGAAATGGAGATGATTGATGAACGGGAATTATAATAATTGGGAGGGTAATAAAAACATTCAAACATAGGCCTAATGATAAAACAGGTGCATTTGCCGTTGGTAAGGAGATCACATAGCACCATGTCGCCTAATGTGTTTCTTCTACATTTAGGCCTACATTTTAGTCGTTTAGCAGATGCTCTTACCCATAGCTCATTTAATAGCCAAGCATGCTCGCGGCCAGTGTTTGGCACTTGCTAAAGGCGGAATGCCTTTTTAGTTTGAAAATGGTGCAACTCAATATTAGGAAGGTGTTCGTAATGTTTGGTATACTCCGTGTATAGTATGGCTCTGATTTATGTAACGTGGGACAGTTTGATAAATCCCAATAATTTGTTGAGCACCAAATGAAAATTCTAGAATCTCCATGTATGCCAGAATTTAGTGAGAAATGTACTCACGGTTGATAAATGAGGCCCCAGTCGCCCAAACAGTCTACCACAAACAGCGCGCATAGGCACTCTGAACACTCTTCCGTACCACGGACAGCGCCTCATAGGCACACAGAACACTCTGCATAACCACGGACAGCACCTCATAAGCACACCGAATACTCTTCAGAACCCCAGACAGCGCCTCGCTTGCCGAGAGAACTATGCACAGAAGAACCCTTGACAGCGCCTTTCCAGCCGAACCCTCACAGCTGAGCGTGTCATTCGACTTCCATCAGAACATTATTGACCTAATCTACTCAGCTTTACTTTACTTCTCAACCTCTTCACATTCTGTGTTTGTCCACGTTTTTTCCTGAATAGAACTGATCCTACCCAGTCTTTCACAACATTGTATTAGGCTACGTAATTGGACAGTATTTAGCTTTTATTTTATTTTTGTATCTAAAATTCTCAAATTCTCTATTAAACCCCAAATGTGAATATGAGACGTGTATATGTCATGCAAATATGTACTTATTGGCCTTTATATAGGCTACATGCATTGTTTGTAGTCTACTGTATGGAGGTTACTGCATTGATGTAGTGTGGTATGCTCTGTGGTCCAGTGCATGCAGGGTGTTACTAAACATGTGGTGTTTGTTCTGTAGTAGCAGGGAAGACCATTGATGGGAGAACCTGTGACGCAGAGGGGGGGGGGGGGGGCATGGGATGAGGAGGAGTTGGACAGATCTGCTCGGTTGGCGCTGCTGGTGCAGTGCCAGAGATGGATGGATGGAGGGAGGGAGGGAGGGAGGGAGGGAGGGAGGGAGGGAGGGAGGGAGGGAGGGAGGGAGGGAGGGAGGGAGGGAGGGAGGGAGGGAATATCGATTCTGATTCAGAGGGAGTCAGATAAGCCTGAACAATGTATAGTGCAGACACACTCTATAACCCAATCACACACGTACACACCACACACAAGCACAAGCACACACACACAGTGAAATGTGCTTGCATGCCCACATAAAGATGCATTACATACCCCATAAACCATAACAACCTTTACAAATCTAATGACATCACAACCTTGGATTGCATTGAGGTCGATTTGCTGACATAAGCAGAAACAGATCATTACTATGGCTGACTACATACACTAGAATCCCCCTGTTAAAAAAACACCGCCTTCGTCTTGCGAGGGTTATTTCTATGTAGATCTTCCTTCTTGGCCAGGCAGCCTTTCTACAAGATATTCTTTATCATAAAAGGACCTTCAGGTTTCAGTAAAAGTTCAATTAGAAAGTGTTTGAATATTAGTATGCCGTCGGAGTTAACAAACATTTAAACAGTGCATTCTTAAGTAACCCAGTTATTTTACTGACTGAGATGTGATTTTGTTATTTTCCTACAGGTGTAAAAACAGCATGTTGTACACACTTTTGTTTGTAGCTACCACACATATGTTGGGTTGTGGTTGACGCTGCGTGTTGTTAACCACACATTTGACTTTGCTTACCCAGAAACAAATCTGTTACAAGGGCTACACCACTCATCCTTCCCTCTCTCTTCTCTTCCCCTTTTCTTTCTACTCTCCTCCATCTCCCTCTCCCTCATTCTTATCAATTATTAAAGTCTCTATTGATCCTTTCTCTACCCTACCTCTATCTGCCTGTTGACACAAAGCCCAAACTCACCAACCCTCAATAAACGCCTGCTCTCCCAGCTGGCAGTGTTAGGGTATGGGCGCCCCCACAACACAGAGACTTAAGGGTATACATAGTGTTATTCCAAAAACGTATCTCTATCAATCCATTCTGTAGATCACATTTCTAATAATAACAACAACACAATTCTGAGCATTGAACCCCTATTAATATAATCAAGCAACATCTGATGTACGATGAGGTTGTTCACTCTTTCCAAGTCTACATCCACTGTCACGAAACAGAAACCTGGGGCCAGCTTCTGAATAAATGTTCCCAGCTGTCCATTCAGAACCACAGCAGTCTGAATCATCAGGACCAAGGATAGCTGCCTTAACTGGCTCTATATACCCCCAAAAACACTGCCTTTGTCTTGCGAGGGCTATTTCTATGTAGATCTGCCTTCTTGGCCAGGTCTCTTTTTTACTCAATTATATGAGTTGGAACTAGGCTGGAGCAAAAGCATGCCAACCTTGTAGCTCTCTAGGACCATGATTTGTGACCACTAACTGACACAGTCGCAGAGAAAGAATGAACCACAAAGGCAACTGCGGTACACCATTGGCCGAATCCTAACTTAATATCAGTGGGCAAAAGTCAAATTCACATGTACAGACAGAATACTGCTACATGGATTTGCAACTATTCCTACTCGCAATTATTTGCCTATTTTGTCATATTTTATCAGACAGTTCTCCTTCTATCCTCCAGCTTTATCCCTCAACTCTTTGTCCTGCAGTGTGTGGGTTTCCAATCCACTGAAGCAGCCAGTCCAGTGCTAGCGGCAATGGCAATCATAATGGATTATAGGTTGCATTTTTGTGCAGAGGAGGGAGAGACAAAAGGGGAGAGAGAAAGAGCGAGGGAGAGAGAGAGAGGAAAGAGAGAGTGGGGGTTGGGAATTGGAAGCAGCTTTATTGATCTCCTATCTGCGAAGCCAGGCAAACAGGGAAAGGACAGAGCTACACTATGAATGGCCCTCCGCACTATTATGGCTGCTGGCTACAGCATTCTGTCTTGCGTTTTCACTATTTATTAAATATGCTTCCTATAAGGAAAAGGTTGCACCTGTATCCGGTCTATGGCAGTACAAGTTCAGACAGCTCTAACACTGTCTGACCTGCAGCTTGTGATCACAACACCATGTATACAGTGTGACAGTGCAGAGGAATCAGTTATTGACTGTAACACTTGGGGAAATCATATGCTACAAGAACACGATCTGGCGGTGTCAACACCATCTCCAACAACCTGCTAGAAGCTCCACCTTACCAAAGTCTGTCCTTACGGACCCCTGAGCTAGCCTGCTGATCCAGTCTGAGCTTCAAAACGTTTTTGTGTTGGTTCAATGCCTTTACAAATGTGTATGGTATGATAGCGAGATTGGTGAGATCAGCATTTCCACTCAACACATGCTTGCTGACAAATACACACACGTGCACACGCACAAAGGCTTACGCACACACTTTTCATGAGTCTGTAACTCACCAGCCATTCAGATGTACCTGAATTAATTGAAAACTGTGGTCTGGGAGGGGCACTAAAGTCAACCCCTCTGGCCGCTATTGACAAGGGAATTTACACACGCCTACACATTGGTCAGAGTGATTTTTATTTGACAGATTAGAACAGTGAAAAGCCACAGATGTAAGGTGATCACATAGCCTGTACGTTTTGTGTGGTCTTGTTGTTTCAACTGCCTGTTTTTGAGTAAATTGGAAAAGACATTCGAAAATATTAAAGCATTGGCCATAAACGGACATTCCTAGTAATTTCTTAAATATGATGTCTGGACTATTTCTGAAATTATATAGGATGAGGACGATAGGGGAAGCCCTTTTAGTCATTGGTGTGGACCGAACATAAAGGTTATTGCCTCAAAACATCCCACATACATCTTCTCTGAAATACGACAACCATTTGGTAAAACAACTTTCCCTATAAATGTGGATTGATTAAATTATTGTATTTTTTGTCTTACACTCATTTCGAATGTCTCTTGTTTTTAAACTATTAATTGGACAGTGATTAAAATGTAAAACCAGAATCTGATAAATTAATCAAACCAATTAACTGCAGAGAGAAAATCTAAAAAAATAAAATGGACGCGTTTGTGGCCTTTATTTCGATGATTTAGGGTTGGCTGGAGGGCCTGTATGCCTACTAGTATTGCCAAAAGCAAGAAATGTCCTTTGAACGAAAATACTTTGTATTTTACTTGAGTAGTATATGTGTTTCTATGCCCAAGGGATAGCATAGCATGCCATAGCATTTTAGATATGGCATGAACTAAAACCCGCGTCATAGAAGCAGAGGGAAGCCAGTTGTAGACTGACAACCCATATGTAGTCTAATTTTAGACCGTTAAGGGTCTAAATGAAAAGCCGGCGCGGCCGTGTGGTTGGCTGTCTTTCAGGTCGGATTCGAATATTGATTCGGGTGCCACATTTTAAAGGGTAGAGTGGGACGTCGCGTATTGATCAGCAGCCAGAGGTCACGCGCCGCTGACGCGCTCTCCTCCCGCGCACTAGTTTATGTGCCTCCATGTTCAAGCTGGTGGAGCACACGGGACCCATGAGAGCGAGTGATATTTTCAATAAACAAGTCAAGATAGAGCAGAGAAACATCTTGATTCAAAGCAACAATGTCAGTGTCTTGGTCTCAGTGAGTTACATGTTTGGAACATATGAGATTCACTAGAGAGACCCACGATGGACAGGGTGACATGTTTTAGACACACACACACACGGCGCGTTAGAGAGCACACATTCCCCCTATCTCGAGGACCTTGTGGACATAATATACCCAGAGTCTCATAAGTAGCTTTGCTCGCAACCGTTTTACACTGACCGCTGTCCATGGTGCTGAATCGTTTGGAAGTTGAGGTTTTGTCTGATAAAGTTCGTTTAAGTCTTTAGCATAAAACAAGTGCTTTGTATAGAATAGCAAATGTATTATATAAGCCTATACAGATAGCTATTTAAATAGAGCGAATTTGACAAAAGCGAGAACGTATGCTTTTAATAAGCGCAAAACGTCAATTGGTTACGATTGACTGTTCAATACGAAGCCCACACGACATAGGCAGTGAGACCAGGTGCATCTTACCAGCCAACCGAAGGGCAGACATCCGCTGAAACTCGGGCTCCTGGAGCCACTTCCACATCCTCCGGAACGTCTCCCTGCCAGACTTGAGTTTACTCCATGGCTTGGGGTTCCGCAGGAGATCTGAGAGGGTTCCTTGGGACCGACACAGGATCCTCTGTGCGAAAATCGCCTGGGGGATGGAGTAGCGCTTCAGCTCCGCTGTTATCCGCAGAGCCACCTCCTTAGTGTTGATCTCCTCCGCATGCCCGCCTGACCCTCCTCCTTGACCGGCCCCAGCGCCGTGCCTCTCCCGCTCGGCCAGCATCGCTGCCCCATTGGCCTGGGAGTGGAGGTGGCTGTGCGTATGGTGCATCCCGTTGAGGTTGGAGATCATGCCGTGCCCATGGCCACCTAAACTCCTGGCAATGTGCTCCTCGCTCCGAGATAGCATAGTGGCGTGGGACTCGAAGCCTGTCACGGGGGAGAGCATCTTGGCATCATTGGAGAGGTGAGCACTTGGACCGTAAGCTGAGAGCGTCTGCTGGGAGTTGTGCAAAGAGCCAAGGCCGTTGGACAGCGGGGAGAGGGACCCATGGCCCATGCTGGACATATCTTTGGGGTAGTGGCAGTATAGGTTGCCCATAGACGCCAGCCCCCGGTGGTCATCCCTCATTAACGTGAAGCTCCCGCTGACATTCCCCGCGGAGAGTCGCTGTTGGGCGGCTGCGTGGTGGTGGGAGTGTGGGTGGTGGAACTTGTCGGAGACTGTGGATATGGGAGGTAGGTGCTGGAGAGGTGTCAGGGTGGTGTAGGTGTTGCTCAGGCTCATCCCGGACTCGCACATGCTCATGGCCGGGTGAAGGTGGCCGGAGAGCGACGAGGGGTCTGTCCGGTAGTCCCCGGTACCATCCAGTATCGAGGCCATGCTGGACACCATCGCCGACCGGCCGTGCGCGTGAGAAACTAGGTTCCGGTGAGAAGGGGCGGAGGACTGCCGAGCGTGTGAGGAGCTCATCAGGTCCCCTGCCTGCGAGTGCGAGACGCCGTGAAGGTTGCCAAGGTTTTCCATTGTGACTTCCATCGCTGAAAGAATATATCTTTCCCGATCCCACCTCCCTCCCCTCCCTCTCTCGCTCCTTTCACTCACACACACAAACAGACAGAGGAGCGCGCTCACTCTCCTCCCTCTCCCTTTCCTGGAGCGATAATATTACCAAACGAATTTTTCCCCAGTCAATCCAACATGTTCCAACAATTTATCTTGATCCAAAGTGGTTAAATATCGAGTATAGTCCTCGTCCACGTTACATGTGTTGGTGTCCTGTGTTATAGGCGCTCGTAGGCTATATCTCATCCCTTGTCCAACAGCGCTTCCACTGAAAACTGTCTGAGCCGCGTGTCAGTGTGTATGTGAGCGCGCCCCGTGTATTTAGAACTGTGCCGGTTACGCGCATGATAGTCGTGTGGGATTCACAGACAGACCACACTGTAGTGGTGTGTGAGGAGTATATAAGGACCTCAAGGCATGCACCTGTGTGTGTGTGAGTGAGAGAGAGAGAGATTTAAATGTAAAAGTAACAATATATCTCTCTTAGTACTTCACTGCAGTATATGCACAATTACATTTGATTCACTCCACACACAAGTGCCCCTTCTAAATAAACTTTGTTTCCCACGGAGTGAATGGTTTGGCATTTATGCGCTCAGTGATAAATCTGATCAATGTATTGATTGACAGAGATTAATGACGTGGCCTGGCCCAGTTAGGGGTGGAGGGATGGAGAGGTCACAAAGTTAGGATCCTAACGCCGTGCATGGCGATGGTAAGGAAAAAGAGAGGATGGTCTTCTGTTCTGAATCGTTTCCCTCTAATCTCCAGCCAGCATTCTGAGGTTCACTCGGCTGGTACGTAGCTATTTGTTCGTCACAAAAGACAGCATGGATATGTGAACGTAGACTTAATAAACAAGTTGGTTCTTCTATATAAAATGCTCTTTTTATAGTTCTGATCTCGCGCAAAAGCACGTTTATATTGTTTTCAGATATTTTCAGAACTTGTGACCGTAAGATTCCATTCTACTAACCTTCTTTAATTTATCAGGACATACTGGAAAATAATAAAATATATATAATAATACAAATAATAATCATAATACTTGTTTATAGCATTTGCGAATGCAACATAACAATTGCTTTATAATTGCGTGTATTTGGGAACTTCATTTTAACAGTCCGGTTTCAGATGGTATTTTCATGATTTACTAAGGCATACTTTCTGGATACTTATTTCAGATCATTCAGCACAATCGTTTCTCCATTAAATCTGAAATAAACAAAATTGTGTTTATTTGGTAAATATTATGTCATTTCCATTTGATCATACAGTATAAGTAAATACCAGGCAATAGACCATACATTGAAGCGTATAGGCCTTGTCCTGAATAAAGTGGCTATAGGTAGAGGTTTCACTGGTCACACTGTTGCAGCTTCTAAAAAGCATGCAGTGTGTGAATGTGTCTCCCCGGGTTAGCCTACTCTTCGTCTATCGATGACACACTGCTATCGGAAATAAATGCCCGTTGGATAGCCAGAGAATCGGTTACCTCGACATGCACAGCGCTTCTTCACCCTGGGTATTGGCTCTGGGGAGCTATAGGGTACTGCGTGTGTGTGTGTGTGTGTGTGTGTGTGTGTGTGTGTGTGTGTGTGTGTGTGTGTGTGTGTGCGCGCGCCCTTTGTGGAAGTTGAAATTCAGCTTTAGACCTTGAATCTGTAGCTATATGAGCCAGCTCGTTTGCACTTTCTACACTTTTGGGATAGTTGTTTTCTGGCCCTGTTTTATGTGCTAGTTCTTTGATGTACTGAGAGGCTATCGAATCTTGATGTTTCTTTCCTGTCCACAATACAGCACTGTGATACGGAAACAAGTCCAATCCACTCTTTAATTTCGATGCTCACAGTATTGCAACATTTTTTACATTTTGAATAATTACGGTAAAATGTGATGTGTGATTTAAAGTGTGGCAGATAGACACTGAACCAAATACAGATAGGCCTATCAGTTCCAATGGACTTGACTTATTTTGTACGTGTTTTATTTTTTGGTTGTGACAAGAACTACGTAGACAAAATGCATATGACTACGGCACACATACTGTAAATAACTTTTTTTGTGCAGAATTTAGAGAAATGATACGCATAAGGTTGCAACTATGTAAGATTGTCTCTTTGACAATACATTAATTTAGTTTAATAATCCTGTTCATGAATTAGATCACTTTTGATTGCACGATAGCTGCACACTTCTCTCATGTGACCATGGGCCTTCTGAAAATATATTGAATCTTTAATTTAGATGGGATAAAATGAAGTTTTATTTGAACAGTAAATCTCAAAGGAATTTGTTAGAAACACTTCATATATACAATTGAACAGCACACCCATTTTGATATCAACAAATGGTAGCTGTTGAACGAAGATTTCCGGAGATCAAGACGTCAGATTTTCCAGCTGCGAGTTTTACGGGAACCTGTTGTCAGTGTTGTCTGGCTGGTAAGATGGAACTAACCAATGTAATGTTATGTCAGGTTAAACCCTTGTGTGTGGAAAATAGATAGAAAAAGTCAACCAGAAGTTTGAGCATCTGTGTTATCTAGGCAATGCATAAATGTTTGGGCCTTAAAAAAATATTTGAATTCCTTTTGATGAATATTATGACAGGCCTCCTTATTTATAAAGATCTTCTGCTAAAAGTTTTTTAGTTTAGTTTAGATTTTATTTAGGCTAATGTATATTTTTATAAGTCGCGAATAATACAGTGATTTTAGAGTCAACCTGTTGTTTTGAAAGGTAAAAAAATAAATGTGTAATCTATTTATAATATTATCCATATTATATCATATTAAACATCATTTGGAATCATTATTCGTTATGTAATAGTAGATTCAAGTTACTAATAAATAAAACTGAATCACCGTTATTTTTTTAACCACACAAATCTTCCTCCTTATAGGTAGTACTGGTACTTAATTATTTAAAAAACAATTCAATTGATTTACTCATTCGATTTATTGACCAAATTCATACACTTCTCAATGTTCGGCATGGTTATTTCCAAAAAAAAAAAAAACAGTAAGTAAGCCTAATCCCTCGTCTATGAAATTAATTTTGTGTTCATAGTTTATTTTTATTGTTCATAGTCTATTTCCCGGAAACGGGAAAGTACATTTGTCTGTAGGTGTGTAGGGCTAGGTTGGATGCTCTATTTATTTTGATAGGCCTACATCCGTATGATATCGAGATATTGCCTCTCACACATTATATTTAGGCCTATAGTTATAACACAATAAATTAGCAATAATTGCGCTCTAGGTCTTGGTGGTGTTTGAAGTATAAAAAACGGACTTCCACATGTTTACGCTACCGTTTCTGCTTTTCGTCATAACAGGGGATTGCAATTGGAGTGCAACGACCGACGGACTGTGGGCATAATACTGAACAGCGTGGCCTACGTCTTATCGATGTAATTGGTAATCAATACCCAGTGAATAGAAATCCAAAGGTTGTTAAATGGATCTGTTTAGGTAAACAACTCATTTGAAGTTGCTAGATTCGTTGAAGAATGTGTTTAGGTTGTCTACCTAAAACTGCCGTAGGCTAAATTTGGCTGTGTGACAATATCATTGTCAAATTAATTTTGAGTTGGTTATTACAAAATGCTGATTTCATGAATTAGCCTATAGGTTTATTGTTGCTTTTTATGCAACCCACAGGCTAATTGTTGGTCAAACTTTAATATAAATATTTAGGCCTAGGCTACCCTTTTAATTATTGTGACATACATTGGATAGGTGCAGTGTTCATTATTCGTTGAGATATGTATGTGGATGTGAGAAGGAGCCTGTACCGTTCACATAGTTAACGAAACACCGATTTATTGGGGGGTTTCTCCAACTCGACAAAGTTAACAGTTTTTTTTTATCGAATTATTTGTTCAAATGGCTTTGAATGAGATAGTTCAGGGCCTCGTTTCCAATAGCCTTCAATAATAAGATCATCGTTAGAAGCTTCTTACGATGTACAGTATCTTTAGTACAGTAGTCAAGGTGTTTCCCAGAGCCTTTGTTAGTAATATGGCTCTTAATAGCCTTCCTACATCTACGAGTGACCCAGAGCACTTGTAGAGGAGCCAAAGTGCACAGTCAGATATTTTTTTCCACTCTGCGTCACTTTATTTACAGAAGATATCCGCTAAACATAGCTTCGAGATGTCTGCTTGTGATCTGATCAGTCTGATTGTGACTGCCGATACCTTCAGAACGAAGTTGCAAAAATATTTGCAATTGTTACAAACAAGTGAAGGTTAAAATTATGTTTCAAATGAAAACCCAGATGACTGAATTCCAATATACATGGGCCTATATAGGCTATTTCAATCATATTTCAATCAATTTTATGTTCAATCAACTGAGTTCTATTTTACAACTAGGCTACTGTCTGTAATTTTTGACTCAACGTGTTTCATGATGTGTAACAAATGAATCTGTGATTTAGTGCATTATTACTGGGTAAGCATATTTAAGCTCCATCGAAAGCCTATTTGTAGCCATAGGTACTAACATCTCTCTAGGATCTGATCCATCACTAGTATGTGGAACAATTATAATGTGAAGGTCAAATTTGATTGGAGAAAGCTGATCCAAGAGAACGCTGCTTTTCTTGTGATCCCACCAGTATTGACACATGGTCTAACATTCTCTCCAGGGGCATAGGCATGGATTGGCATGGGTGGGCGCAGGTCCACCAATCAGATTGAGCAAAACATTTGAATAATTATGCTCTACTTTTCAGTGCTCCAAACGGGACATTATTTGTCTTTTTACCTAAGCACAGTACTTGACTTGGGCAGGAGCTCACCGGAATTGACTACCGGCACCTCACACTTTCTTCTGCTTGAGATCCTGCTCCTCCTGTAGAATATTATCTCAAAAGTATTGAGGAGTTCCTGCACCTAAATATAAAATGTACCGGTACTCATGGCACCTATTTCAGTCCAAGTCAAGCACTGGCCTAAACATACACCATCAGATAGAATTCAAAGCAGGCAGCAGGGAGGCGGTGTAAAAATGAACGGGATATACACTCAGTTGGCCAGTTTATTAGGTACTGGGTTGGACCCAGAACAGCCTGAATTCTCCAGGGTACGGAAACATTGCTCATTTGGTATCAAGGTCTTAACGTGTGCCATGAAAACATTCCCCACACCATTACACCACCACCACCACCAGCCTGTACCGTTGACGCCAGGCAGAATGGGGCCATGGACTCCTGACCAAATCCTGACCATGCCGTCAGCATGACGCAACAGGAACCGGAATTCATCAGACCAGGTGATGTTTTTCCCACTCCTCAGTTGTCCAGTGTTGGTGATCGCGTGCCCACTGGAGCCGCTTCTTGTTTTTAGCTAATAGGACTGCAAACCCAAAGTGGTCACCTGCTGTAATAGCCCATCGTGACAAGGACCGACGAGTTGTGCGTTCCGAGAGGCCGTTCTGCGCACCACTGTTGTACTGCGCCGTTATTTGCCTGTTTCTGGTACACCTGTTAGCTTGCACAATTCTTGCCGTTTTCCTTCGACCTCTCATCAACAAGCTGTTTTCGCCCACAGGACTGCTGCTGACTGGATGTTTTGTTTGTCACACAATTCTTGGTAAACCCCAGACACTGTTATGTGTGTGAAAAGCCCAGGAGGCCGGCCGTTTCTGAGATACTGGAAACGCAGAGATTGGCACCGACGATCATACCACACTCAAAGTTGCTTAGGTCACTCGTTTTTGCCCGTTCTAATGTTCAATCGAATAGTAACTGAATGTCACGATGCCTGTTTGCCTGCTTTATATAGCAAGCCACGGCCATGTGACTCACTGTGTCACGAACCTCGCCGAGGATGGTGCCTCTTCCTGTTCAGGCGGTGCTCGGCGGTCGTCGGCCTATTAGCTGCCATCGATTCCCTTTCCGTTTGTTTTGGGTTATTGGTTAATTGGGTACACCTGTTTTGTATTAGGGTTTGTTTGTAGGTTATTTAGGGGCACTAGGCCCGCTGGGTATTTGTGCGGGCTTGTTTTTGTTACTCTGTGTTTTGATGGTGTGATTTATTCTTGTATTTATTCTCCGGACTGTATAGTCCTGTTGTTGTTTCGGACTGGCATCTTATTTACGCCCTGTGTGTTGGCGTGACTGTTTTGTTGCGCTGGGGAATAAATCTGAAGAAACGACTGAACCCTGCTCTCTGCGCCTGATTCCACCCACCACACCTAGTAGATCGTAACATTCCATTGAAATGGAGTCAGCAGGAGCAGCGACCACTCCTCTCCCCAGTATGGAGGAGCGCGTTCATCACCACACAGCTGTCCTCCATCGGATTGGTACCGCGATGGACCAGATGATGGAGAGGATGGAACGATGGGAGAGGAGTGGTCTCCCGACGTCTACCCCAGCACCCCCACTGCCGACACCACCTACTCCACCTACGTCGTCCTCTGGGTCCGGCGCACTACGTCTCTCCCCCCCGAGGGAGTACGATGGAGCGGCTGCTGGGTGCCAGGGAGAGTGTGAGCCTCCTCGTCTCCTGTTTAACGGGCAGGGCCCTGGACTGGGCTAACGCAGTCTGGAACAGTCCAGACTCGGCTCGGGACAACTACCGGGAGTTCACCCGCTGTTTCCGAGCAGTGTTCGATCATCCACCAGAGGGTAAAGCGGCGGGTGAGCAACTGTTCCACCTCAGACAGGAGACGAGGAGCGCGCAGGACTTCGCGTTGGAGTTTAGGACCCTAGCTGCTGGTGCTGGGTGGAATGACAGGGCCCTGATGGACCGTTACCGGTGTAGTCTCCGGGAGGACGTCCGCCGGGAGCTGGCTTGCAGGGACACAACTCTCTCCCTGGATGAACTAATAGGCATGTCTATTCGATTGGACAACCTGCTAGCTGCCCGCGGGCGTTCAGAAGGGGTCCTGTTAATTCCACCTTCCAGCTCTCCCACTCCCACTCCGATGGAGTTGGGAGGAGCTGCATCTAGGGGGATCAGAGGGGGCTCCTCCTGCTCCTATTGTGGACGGAGAGGACACACTTCGGACCGGTGTTGGAGGAGTCCCTCTAGGAGTCGAGATGGTCGGCAGAACGCTCCTCGGCCACCCCAGGTGAGTAAGCACCAAACTCACCCAGAGCTCCCTGTTGGTCACATGTTTTTGTAAATTTTTTCCCCTGCATTTTTCCCCTCTCTTCAGCATAAGGCGCTAGTCGATTCAGGCGCAGCTGTGAGTTTTATGGATTGTGGACTCGCCCGTAAATTGGGTATTCCGTTAGTGCAGATAGACCCACCTGTCCCCGTGCACTCCTTAGATAGCCGACCGCTAGGGTCAGGGCTGGTCAGGGAGGCCACGATTCCGCTGGACATGGTAACGCAGGGGAATCATAGGGAGAGGATCAGTTTCTACCTTATTGATTCACCTGGGTTTCCGGTGGTGTTCGGGGTTCCCTGGCTGGCTATTCACAATCCCCTTATTTCCTGGAAACAGGGGGCTCTTAAGGGGTGGTCAGACGAGTGTTCAGAGAGGTGTATAGGAGTTTCCATCAGTGCCACGACGGTGGAGAGTCCAGACCAGGTTTCCACCGTGCGCATTCCCCCAGAATGTGCCGATTTGGCTATCGCTTTTAGTAAGAGGAAGGCGACCAAATTACCACCCCATCGACGGTGGGATTGCGTGATAAACCTCCTGGAGAACGCTGCACTTCCCTGGAGTCATGTGTACCCACTGTCACAGGAGGAGACGCTGGCTATGGAAACATATGTCACGGAAGCTCTGAGACAGGGGTACATTCGGCCCTCCATGTCACCCGTCTCCTCAAGTTTTTTTTTTGTGAGGAAAAAGGAGGGAGGTCTGCGTCCGTGCATTGATTATCGAGGTCTCAATTCGATCACAGTGGGTTTTAGTTATCCGCTACCTCTCATCGCTACGGCGGTGGAATCATTCCACGGAGTGCGTTTCTTCACAAAACTGGACCTCAGGAGCGCGTATAATCTGGTGCGTATTCGGGGAGGAGACGAGTGGAAAACAGCGTTTAGTACCACATCAGGCCACTATGAGTACCTCGTCATGCCGTATGGGTTGAAAAATGCTCCAGCCGTCTTTCAATCCTTTGTAGATGAGATTCTCATGGACTTGCACGGGCAGGGTGTCGTAGTCTATATTGATGACATCTTGATTTATTCTGCCACACGCGCCGCGCATGTTTCCCTGGTGCGCAAGGTTCTTGGGCGACTGCTGGAGCATGACCTATACGTTAAGGCTGAGAAATGTGTGTTTTCCAAACCAGCCGTTTCCTTCTTGGGTTATCGCATTTCCAGCTCGGGGATGATGATGGAGTGTGACCGCGTTAACGCCGTGCGTAATTGGCCGACTCCGACCACGGTAAAGGAGGTGCAGCGGTTTTTAGGGTTTGCCAATTACTACCGGAGGTTTATCCGGGGTTTTGGCCAAGTAGCGGCGCCCATTACCTCACTGCTGAAGGGAGGGCCGGTGCGTTTGCGGTGGTCAGCAGAGGCTGATCGAGCCTTCAACCAGTTGAAGGCACTGTTCACTGGGGCTCCCGTGTTGGCGCATCCGGACCCTTCGTTAGCATTCATAGTGGAGGTGGATGCGTCCGAGGCTGGGGTTGGAGCCGTGCTGTCTCAGCGCTCGGGTACGCCACTGAAGCTCCGTCCCTGCACTTTCTTTTCTAAGAAGCTGGGTCCGGCAGAGCGGAACTATGATGTGGGGGACCGGGAGTTACTAGCTATGGTAAAGGCCCTGAAGGTGTGGAGACACTGGCTAGAGGGGGCTAAACACCCTTTTCTCATCTGGACTGATCACCGTAATCTGGAGTATATTCGAGCAGCGAGGAGACTGAATCCGCGCCAGGCTAGGTGGGCCATGTTCTTTACACGTTTTAGATTTACGATCTCTTACAGACCAGGTTCCCTCAACACTAAGGCCGACGCGCTGTCCCGTCTCTATGACACCGATGACCGGTCTATCGAACCCACTCCCATCCTTCCAGCTTCTCGGCTGGTGGCCCCAGTGGTATGGGAGGTGGACGCGGACATCGAGCAGGCGTTGAGGGTTGAACCTGCGCCTGCACAGTGTCCGACTGGTAGAAGTTACGTACCGCTTGGTGTCCGTGATAAGTTGATTCGGTGGGCTCACACACTACCGTCTGCGGGTCATCCGGGGATCGATAGGACAGTGCGGGGTCTTAGAGGGAAATACTGGTGGCCCACCTTAGCTAGGGATGTGAGGCTCTATGTCTCTTCCTGTTCGGTATGCGCCCAGAGTAAGGCTCCTAGGCACCTTCCTAGAGGGAAGTTACAGCCCCTCCCGGTTCCACAACGGCCATGGTCCCATCTCTCGGTAGATTTCCTTACTGATCTTCCCCCATCTCAGGGGAACACTACCGTTCTGGTCGTTGTGGATCGGTTCTCTAAGTCCTGCCGTCTTCTCCCATTGCCTGGTCTCCCTACGGCCCTACAGACTGCAGAGGCTCTTTTTACCCACGTCTTCCGGCACTATGGGGTCCCAGAGGATATCGTCTCCGATCGGGGTCCCCAGTTCACATCTCGGGTTTGGAAGGCGTTTATGGAGCGTCTGGGGATCTCGGTCAGCCTTATCTCTGGTTATCACCCCGAAAGTAATGGGCAGGTGGAGAGAGTAAACCAGGAAGTGGGCAGGTTTCTGAGGTCGTATTGCCAGGACCGGCCAGGAGAATGGGCGAGGTACGTCCCGTGGGCAGAGTTAGCCCAGAATTCTCTTCGGCATTCGTCCACGAATATGTCGCCATTCGAATGTGTACTGGGCTACCAGCCGGTCCTGGCTCCGTGGCATCAGAGTCAGACCGAGGCTCCTGCGGTGGAGGAGTGGGTACAGCGCTCTAGAGAGACCTGGCGGGCAGTCCAAGATTCTCTCAGGCAGGCCAGTGAACGGCAGAAGAGAGACGCTGACCGCCACCGCAGTGAGGCCCCGGTGTTCGCACCAGGGGACAGGGTCTGGCTCTCGACCCGAAACCTGCCCCTCCGCCTGCCCTGCCGGAAGCTGGGGCCGCAGTGTGTGGGGCCATTTAAAGTCCTGAGGAGGATAAACGAGGTGTGTTATAGATTGCAACTTCCCTCTTATTATCGTATTAACCCCTCGTTTCATGTGTCTCTCCTCAGGCCGGAGGTAGCTGGTCCCCTACAAGACGGTGAGGTACCGGAGGTCCCTTCACCCCCTCTGGACATCGAGGGGTCCCCGGCGTACACAGTACGAGCTATTCTGGACTCGAGACGCCGGGTGAGGGGCCTGCAGTACCTCGTGGACTGGGAGGGGTACGGTCCGGAGGAGAGGTGCTGGGTACCGGGGAGGGACATTTTAGATCCTTCCCTCTTGAGGGATTTCCATCGCCTCCACCCGGATCGCCCTGCGCCTCGTCCTCCGGGTCGTCCTCGAGGCCGGGGTCGGCGCGCTGCAGGAGCCGCGCGTCAGGGGGGGGGTACTGTCACGAACCTCGCCGAGGATGGTGCCTCTTCCTGTTCGGGCGGTGCTCGGCGGTCGTCGTCGCCGGCCTATTAGCTGCCATCGATTCCCTTTCCGTTTGTTTTGGGTTATTGGTTAATTGGGTACACCTGTTTTGTATTAGGGTTTGTTTGTAGGTTATTTAGGGGCACTAGGCCCGCTGGGTATTTGTGCGGGCTTGTTTTTGTTACTCTGTGTTTTGATGGTGTGATTTATTCTTGTATTTATTCTCCGGACTGTATAGTCCTGTTGTTGTTTCGGACTGGCAACTTATTTACACCCTGTGTGTTGGCGTGACTGTTTTTGTTGCGCTGGGGAATAAATCTGAAGAAACGACTGAACCCTGCTCTCTGCGCCTGATTCCACCCACCACACCTAGTAGATCGTAACACACTGTCTGTAGGAGCAAACCATTAGCGTTTTTTTTATAAACTGGCCAATAAGTGGATATTGACAGCAATAATGATAATAACAATAATAATACATTTTATTTGGCAGATGCCTTTCAGGACACCGAAGGACATCTCACATAAAATCTAGTGCTGTACATAAAATCAATTTAATTTACGCCTATGCAATACATTTCAAATCAAATCAAATGTTATTGGTCACATACACATGGTTAGCAGCTGTTAATGCGAGTGTAGCGAAATGTTTGTGCTTCTAGTTCCGACAGTGCAGTAATATTGTCAGAGTAGTGTGTATAGGTGGCAGGGAACTCAGGCACAGGAAAATCAAACTTAATGGAATGGGGTTGTTTAATAACTTGAAAACAAACATAACTCCAAAACCATGAATACAATAAAACAAAGTGGGTGCGAGGACCCGTCGCGCACCAATACAAACAACACGAATACTGAACAACGAACAATCTCTGACAAAGACATGAGGGGAAACAGAGGGTTAAATACACAACAGGTAATGAATGGGATTGAAACCAGGTGTGTAGGAAGACAAGACAAAAACAATAGAAAATGAAAAATGGCAGTGGCTCGGGTGGTTGTTGTCCTTGATGATCTTTTTGGCCTTCCTGTGACATCTGGTGCTGTAGGTGTCCTGGAGGGCAGGTAGTTTGCCCACAGATATGCTTTGTGCAGACCGCACTAACCCCTGGAGAGCCCTGCGGTTGTGGGCAGAGCAGTTGCCGTACGAGGCGGTGATACAGCCCGACAGGATGCTCTCGATTGTGCATCTGTAAAAGTTTGTGAGTGTTTTAGGTGACAAACCAAATTTCTTCAGCCTCCTGAGGTTGTGGCGGCAGGTAGCCTAGTGGTTAGAGCGTTGGGCCAGTAACAGAAAGGTTGCTCGATCAAATCCCCAAGCCGACAAGGTAAAAATGGACCGTTCTGCTCCTGAACAAGGCAGTAAACCCACTGTTCCTAGGCCGTCATTGAAAATAAGAATTTGTTCTTAACTGGCATGCCTAGTTAAATAAAAAAATAAAAACCCCGCTGTCTGTGTGGGTGGACCATTTCAGTTTGTCTGTGATCTGTACACCCAGGAACTTAAAACTTTCCACCTTCTCCACTACTGTCCCATCGATGTGGATGGGGGGATGCTCCCTTTGCTGTTTCCTGAAGTCCACGATCATCTCCTTTGTTTTGTTGACGTTGAGTGAGAAGTTATTTTCCTGACACCACACTCCGAGGGCCCTCAACTCCTCCCTTTAGGCTGTCTCGTCGTTGTTGGTAATCAAGCCTACCACTGTAGTGTCGTCTGCAAACTTGATGATTGAGTTGGAGGCGTGCATGGCCCCGCAGTCATGGGTGAACAGAGAGTACAGGAGAGGGCTGAGAACGCACCCTTGTGGGAACCCAGTGTTGAGGATCAGCGCGGTGGAGATGTTGTTTCCTAACCTCACCACCTGGGGGCGGCCCGTCAGAAAGTCCAGGACCCAGTTGCACAGGGCGGGGTCGAGACCCAGGGTCTCGAGCTTAATGGCGAGTTTGCAGGGTACTATGGTGTTAAATGCTGAGCTATAGTCAATGAACAGCATTCTTACATAGGTATTCCTCTTGTTGAGATGGAATAGGGCAGTGTGCAGTGTGATGGCGATTGCATCGTCTATGGACCTATTGGGGCGCTTAGCAAATTGGAGTGGGTCTAGGGTATAAGGTAGGGTGGAGGTGATATGGTCCTTGACTAGTCTCTCAAAGCACTTCATGATGACAGAGGTCATTTAGTCATTTAGTTCAGTTACATTAGATTTTTTGTGAACAGGAACAATGGTTGCCTTCTTGAAGCATGTGGGCACAGCAGACTGGGATATGACTGGTATTTGAATTATGCTTGATTATTTACTGGAGAAAAACAAAAACAATTTGTAAAAAACAAACAAAAAAACAATCAGCTGATCAATTTCAAAATAATGGGCGGGTTCTGGCACATGTCACTTCGCACTAATACCATTGCAGTAAACAGTAGCTATCTCTGTGTAGGCTCGGCTACACTGTGTAGGATACTCACCATTAGCTAGCTAGCTAAGACTCACTAACCAACTTGGCTAGCAAAAACAAGTATCATGACCAAACAAAGCTCACTGTTAAATTTTTCCAAGAAATTGACGTTGGAGCATTCGCCAAATTATTTGATATCAGTGATTTCCCAATAAGGGCCTCCAGTCCCCCTATATAACTTGAGACTCAAGTTTTTAAATATAAAGGACTCGCAAAATATAAAGGACCCGCAAAACACCAGTCTCAACGTCAACAGTGAAGAGGCAACTCCGGGACGCTGGCCTTCTCAGCAGAGTTCCTGTCCAGTGACTGTGTTCTATGCCCATCTTAATCTTTTCTTTTTATTGGCCAGTCTGAGATATGTCGTTTTCTTTGCAACTCTGCCTAGAAGGCCAGCATCCCGGAGTTACCTCTTCACTGTTGACGTTGAGACTGTTTCTGTACTCAAACTAGACACTCCAATGTACTTGTCCTCTTGCTCAGTTGTGCACCGGGGCCTCCCACTCCTCTTTCTATTCTGGTTAGAGCCAGTTGTTCTGTGAAGGGAGTAGTACACAGCGTTGTATGAGATCTTCAGTTTCGTGGCAATTTCTCAATTTCTCAATTTTCCCGGAACACAGGAGTGATGGTAGCTGATAATGGACCTCTGTACCCCTATGTAGATATTCCATTAAAAGAATCAGCTGTTTCCAGCTACAATAGTAATTTACAACATTAACAATGTCTACACTGTATTTGAGATCAATTTGATGTTATTTTAATGGACAAAAAAATGTGTTTTTCTTTTTTTTTAAAAAAGGACATTTCTAAGTGACCCCTAACATTTGAACGGAAGTGTACTTGTTTTAAGTTTTAAATCACAGGTTGTTATAAGCTGATGTCCGCCCCCCCTCGGAAATAAAATTAGTATAAGAAAGCGATCCCCATAAAAATCCATCAGTTTAAACTAGAGATATGTTTTTTTTCAATCCACCACATCCGCCTATGTAACACTAGGTGATAGAGCTAGAGCGGTGTCAGATCAAACAATCGTCTGTAGCGGCCTGCAAACTATTATGACCCCTCTATGGAAAGATGAGACTCTCAAGAACAAGATGGTGTTCTCCGTTTTGGGTCTTGTCTGAAGTCGGTACAGCTGATCTGCCAACTTCTGTCTGTAATGTTCGTTGGGCTACACACTAACTGTGCTAAGATGACACTCTCAAGAACATGTACATGTTGGTTGTTTTCCTCTAGGACACCCACAGGCCTCAAAAGACTCGCCTGAAGGTCCCCCAGTACCAGTCGAAAAAACTAATGGAAGTACACTACATGGCCAAAAGTATGAGAACACCTGCTCGTCGAACATCGCATTCCAAAATCATGGGCATTAATATGGAGTTGGTACCCACCTTTGCTGCTAAAACAGCCTCCACTCATCTGGGAAGGCTTCCACTAGATGTTGGAACATTGCTGCGGGGACTTGCTTCCATTCAGCCACAAGTGCATTAGTGAGGTCGGGCACTGATGTTGGGCGATTAGGCCTGGCTCGTAGTCGGCAATCCAATTCATTCCAAAGGTGTTCGAGGAGGTTGAGGTCAGGGCTCTGTGCAGAAAAGTCAAGTTCTTCTCCACCAATCTCAACAAACCATTTCTGTAAGGACCTCTCTTTGTCATGCTGGAACAGGAAAGAGCCTTCTCCAAACTGTTGCCACAAAGTTGGAAGCACAGAATCATCTAGAATGTCATCGTCAGCTGTAGTGTTAAGATTTCCCTTCAATAGAAGGGGCCTAGCCCGAATCATGAAAAACAGCCCCAGACAATTATTCCTTCTCCACCAAACTTTACAGTTGGCACTATGCATTGGGGCAGGTAGTATTCTCCTGGCATCCGCCAAACCCAGATTCTTCCGTCGGACTGCCAGATGGTAAAGTGTGATTCACCACTCCAGAGAACAGATTTCCACTGCTCCAGTCCAATGGTGGCGAGCTTGGGCTTAGGTTTGTGTGCTGTTGCTTGGCCATGGAAACTAATTTCATGAAGCTCCCGATGAACAGTTTGTGTGCTGAAGTTGCTTCCAGGAACTCGGTAATGTGTGTTGCAACCGAGGACAGACAATTTTTACGCACTACGCACTTCAGCACTCAGTGGTCTCATTCTGTGAGTTTGTGTGGCCTACCAATTCACGACTTCACAATAACAGCACTTACAGTTGACTGGGGCAGCTCTAGCAGAGCAGAAATTTTACGAATTGACTTGTTGGAAAGGTGGCATCCTATGATGGTGCCACGTTGAAAGTCACTGAGCTCTTCAGTTAGGTTATTCTACTGCCAATTTTAGGCTATGGAGATTGCATGGCTGTGTGCTTGATTTTACATACCTTTCAGCAATGGGTGTGGCTGAAATTGCCTGAAATAACATACTTTTGAATATATAGTGTATATAAGGAGACTGTTTAGTCACAAAAATAAGGGGTTAAACACAATGTTTCCAGATCTGTCTTATATCTCTCAGAACAAACCCCCTTTGGAATTTTTTTGGGGGGGACTATCTGTTGTTCCATGTAGTGAGTCTGTTATTCAATGTGTTTGTATGGGCTAATAGCAGTAACAGTTTTTCATCTAAATATTTTGTAAATATTTTTTTAAACTTCAAGGGGTCTTAAAATTCTAAATCAAATACCAAGTATCCTTGGTATTACCTTTTTCTCCATCATTCCTTTATCTCATCCTCAGCAAATGACCAAATATTAGAACAAATCATGAGAACAATAGGACAATTCAGAACTGTATGTGCATGTGAACTATTTTGGCAGAAGGATTTGAATTATATTGAATGAATGAGGATTTTGGGAGAGGGAGGGGGCGGGTATGAGAAGGGAGGCTTCGTATCTTTGAACCAGCCTTCAGTATTGCTTGTAATGTCATGATCAAAATTTCCTGTTGTCCTCATTAAATTGAATCAAATATTTTTGTCCTTCCTTCATTCATCTTTGTATTAAATGATTTATTGATCTAGGCCCGGTTTCCCGATAGCAACGGGATTTAGGCTTACGAGAGTAATGATGCATCTTTCCTAACCGCCGAAGATGTTACATGTGTTTCCCAAAACATCACGCAGAGAGAAAGTGCGTTGTTGAGGGATGTTTTGCTACTGTTAGGATCGAAAGAAAGGCAGCGCTGCTCTCGGATCAGCTTTCTCCATTCAATTATTCCACAATACTGACGATTGATCAGCTCCTAGGGTAGAGGAACGCTTTCCATTTTACCTGTATGTATCATTGGTTGTCGGTTCAATAGGCTTCTCTGTCATTTTGTTCAAAGTTGAGATCCTGTTGAGGACAGGGTTCTCTGTAAAAAAAAAAAGGAAATATATCCTATGGAATAAATAACAGTCCACACGAACAATCAATAAATATATACACCCACTTTAGAATAAAGCATACTGGAGCATACATGAAGTATCTGGCGTTGAAATGAATAATATCTACTTTATTTACTGAAAATACACTGGCGTAAAACTCCCACAACCTTTAGCTCCACTGAGGCACTGGTTGCTAAGTAACAGAGGGAGAGATGGATTGAGACGGAATAGTCGATCGATTCTTCAGGGAGGTGTGTGTGCGCGCTTATGATTGTGTGCGCATGCTTGTGTTTGCGGGCTTGTGAGCATGCACTCATGCACGTGTGCACGTGTATATGAATATACAGTAAGGACTGGGATAGAGGTATGGGGTGAGGAAAGGACGATCTTCTATTCCTCCAACCATATTGTTCCCAGACAGATAGATATATACTGGGCAGATCACAACATGCCCAACCATACCAATTCTTTGATCCCGATGGGGATATCGACTAAGTCGTTTTATTCCTATAGGTCACAGGTCATCCTCCATCTCTCCAGAGGCTTATCTGATTAACTGTGTCTAGTTTAGGGAATATGGGAATATCTTATCTTCTCCAGACCCTGTCAGAGGCATGGCCTAACCAGTCAGATATACAGTATCTTTACACTCCCAGCACTGCGAAGCCCAACAGGGATACATCGATCCTCCAACATCACCTGAAAATATAACCCTGTTCATACCTTTGAGTCTCACGGACCAATAAAAAGTCCTATCGTTAGATAATTGAACAGTCCCTGGCCAATAGGAGAGAGGAATGTTGACACAACTGGAACATATGTTGAGTGAAATACAGTCCCAATAGTCACAGGGAAGGTGAAAACAATGTGGATGCTTTCTGTGGCAGGAATTTACTTACACCATTCCGTCACATCAGTGCAGGTTAATTAAAAGAGAGGAAGCCTAGGGTAGGCTACTGAGATAGCCTACCCTAGAGAATGGTTAGGCTAGTAAGATAACATAGGATGACTACAGTATGTGCGGTGCTGCATATGTAGGAAATTACTGCAAATACATGTAAGTCATACGAATACAGCAGAATTTCTATACAGTGCTGAATATTTCCAATACATAACATTATGTAAACAAACAAAATGTATGTTTTTTTTTTCACCCAATCCCTCACACTAATCTAACATGCCTGCTCCTCCACCAACCATTTCCCCTGGTCGGCTACCACGAGAGGTAGAAAAATATGTCTGTTTCATACCACTATCGATTTTGCCCACAAACAAAGACAGAATGAGAGAAACGGAGGGAGGGATGTATGAAGTGAGGGAGGAGGGGAATAGAGAATGCTTGCATTTTTTATTTGATTAGATAATGCATGGCCAGTTGGCCACAGATGTTTGTTGGGCATATACAATATCTGTACTGTAAGTCTTATGAAGGTATACATACTGTAGATACTGCCTTCCTCTTCAGTATGAGGTTGGTTTTGACACTCGACATATATCAATGCACAAAAATCCCTCAGCATTTGATCCGAGAGCTTATAACAACGAATATGGTTGTGTAGGTATTTCCGACTGTGTGTTATGGAGAGGGAGAAATGGAGAAGGAGAGGGAGGTGGACAGAGAGAGAGCGATGAACATAGCCAGAGATGGGGAGAGAGATACAGAGAGTTGGAGAAAGAGAGAGTTGGGCTGGTGTTAAGGTGATTAGTCTGGTGGGCTGGCGATAGAGAGAGTTGATCAATAACCTATTGATCTCAGCTGGCGAGTGTCAGGGGGATAGTGGGAATGAGAGGGGGATAGGGAGGGGGTGGGCCCTGGGTTGACTTTTAAAAATCCTTTACTCTGCCGATGACAAATAACCCTCTGAATTGGAAAGGGAGCTGGGAAATGCTCATATTTCTGCTCTGTCTGAAATCCCATATAAAGGCACACACAAATGCATGCATGGATGCAGCAGGCGCAAACACACACACACATCACGTGCTTTCCAGGCTATTCATGTATGTATGGGTCTGAATAAAATCGTTTTAAACTAGGAAAAGGAGAGAGAGAGAGAGTGTGTGAGAGAGATAGAGATAGAGTGAGAGATATATGCCTTTGTTTATTGGAGAAGAAAATATGGTTAGTTGGTGGCACAGGTGTTTTGGCCTCTTTGCAGATCCAGTAGCTAAAATCATTTCTGTCATGAAGAGAGGGGAAAGCTATTGAATTCTACGCAGAGCAGGTGCTTAACAAAGCACAGCATCACAGGATTCCTATAGACCCTAATATTCACTGGACCAAACCCTGTCAAATACCTGGTCAAATACTCCAAAGTCTGTCAGAGTCCATCTCTGAAGTATTGAAAGATAGATTGTGTATCAGATTGAAAGACAATAGGAGACCAAAGGAAAGGCTGTATTTGGGTATGCATTTAGCTTGTATTAGGGACTGGAGAGAGTGTATATGAGTAGACAACCTGGACTCAGCGGTAGACATAACATAGTAAATGTAAATCCGTGAGTCTCCAATTAGTATGATATGTTACGTTTCGTATGTAATGTATTCATTTTTGGATGTCCATCATCTATTTCATATGATACGTTACGAATTGAAATTCTTACAATACGTTACAAATTTCCCAAATGTGATATGTTACGAATTCCAATTTGTTGTGGCTAACGTTAGCTAGGTGGCTAGGTGGCTAACATTAGCTAGGCTAGGGGTTAGAGGTTAAGCTTAGAGGTTAAGGTTAGGATTAGGAGTTAGGTTAAAGGGTTAAGGGTAGGTTTAGGGGAAGTAGTTGCAAAGTCTCAAAAAAATAGTAAGTGTTAGAAAGGTTTCTAATTATATAAAATGCTAACGTTGTCCATGATGAGATTCAAACACGTAACTTTTGGTTTGCTAGACATCCACATTGTATGCCTACCCATCCACCCCACGTTAATTTTTGCCTTAAGTAACCTTCTGTCTTATGTAGCCATAGCAAACTCAACAGATCATACTAATTTGAGTGTCCCGGAATTACGTTTACTATGTTACTGCTAGTCTATGAGACCAGGCTGGAGATGAGGGTGGTGTGTGTGAGAAGGGAAATGATATATGATTACAGGTGCAATGATATATGATTACAGGTGCAATGTTTATGTTGATACATTGAATGTAGAACAGCTAATGTTGATAATCAAACTATGGGACCATTTACATTGTGTGTAAGTATTTCTCCTCTTTTCCAATGAAAAGCCAATACTCCCACCCCTCTCCCACAGCCCAGCCTGACCAGCCCAGACCCTTGACAGCCCAGAGTAGGTTTCTTACAGTGGAGGCTGCTGAGGGGAGTATGGCTCATAATAAATGGCTGGAATGGAGTAAATGGAATGGCATCAAACAGATGGAAGACACGTGTTTGATGTATTTGATACAAGTCCACTCCAGCCATTACCACGAGCCAGTTCTCTCTCCCCAATTAAGGTGTCACCAGCCTCCTGTGGTTTCTTGGTATTCTAAACAGATAGATAGGAAGATCAGGCAAAACTATTAATAACAAACAGATAGGAGGGGAGTTATATCATAAATCAATCAACCCAGGGAAGCAAAGATGACACCGGGGAGAGAGAGGAGGTGGGGTGCAAGGTTTGTCGCTCCCCAGTGTAATCTAGACCATGTGGTTGGGGTCAGAGTTGAGGGGTTAAGGGTCAGGGGGTATTGTAAAAAATACCTCTGAGCCCTGGATATGGATGTGGAGGGGATGGAGAGGGGAGGGGATGGTTATTGAGTAACCCATCAATGTTAAATGTCAGGCCCCCTGGACCGGAAGTGTTTTTACTAGCCTGGTACCTAAAAAGGTCAGTGGAGGACATGGTTGTATTACTGCAGTAAAATAAGAAAGCACTTCTCCCCAATAAATCACTGTTCTCCGACATCCTCGCCCTGAAGAAGCCCGGAGATTTGATGGCTCAGAATGATGGATTTGACATGCATTTTAGCCCAGTGTTCACTTGGCCATTACCGTTAGGGATTCTGCTGAGTTCAGGCATTTCTCAAACAATAGGAGTATGTTTCTCAAACCATCCATTTGATACTTGACGAATGGGATTGAAGAGAGAATAGATTAATGTACTTTTCATCTTAACTGTTAAAAAAGTGAATACAGCCTGCAGTGTTTCCTCAATCTCTCTCTCTCAAGCCTCTTATTATATTCCCTATGTTTCATTTAATCTCTCTCATCCTTCTTTCATTCCTCTTTCAGCCTTCTTCCCTTTCTCTGTCCTTGTCTAACGACAACTCTATCTCCTCCCCCTTCTCCCTGCATACATCCACCCCTCAGGCTCGTAACGCCTCTGCTCGGAGCTCGTCCGTGGGGCTGTATGCATCACCATGCTGCCTGTAAGATTAAAATGTTGATATTGACAAGCCATCTGCTCAAGGGGGCATAAATCATCAGGAAGAAGGAAGGAAGAGGGGCTGGGATGAGATCACACTGCTTTATATGGTCAGACAGGATTTCCTTTAGGCTGTAGGCTACTATGGTACCACACGTACCTGAATGTCTTGGGTTGCTAGATGTACAGTTTTTTTTGTTCTGGCTCAGCTGGTACACACATGATTCAAACGAGAGACGTTTTCTGAATTGAGGAATATTATCAGTGAATCCCAAAACTGTGCACACACTGCATTCCTTTAGGACCTGAGTTGCCCACCCTGCACCTGTAACCATAGTGGGTTATTCATTCACCAGGTAATCATTGAATAAAAACCTTGTATGATCACAATAGAAAAATATTTTCACAAGACACACAGACCCAAAACAGACACGTTCAACAGAAGTGCTGCAGTTGTTGAATTTTACATTCCCATAAACATTATACATACCGACTTACCCACTACACCTTAGCCCTGTAAAGTGGATAAGGTGTTATGGACAGTATACGAGTGGCCAATTGGTCAATACTGCAATTATATCGATGAGGCTATCGCCAGGGCAAATGAGAGCCAATCAGTGAAGTGCTTTAACTGCCCCTCTGGCCAGTGTTGACCCCCTGACTCTTGCTGATGACCCTCAAGCCAAAGGTCACCTCTCCAGGGCTCAAAGGGCATCGCTATGGCGCTGAACAGAGTGCCATCGCCATGGTTACCCACCTGCCCATTGAGGGATTGAAGGGGGGTATATGGGTATAGAGAGAAATGACCTACAGTGGGGTTGCCATGTGAAACAAGTGATGACTAACTGGACTAGACTGGACTATAGCTCCCCCCAAAGGTTATAAACATACAGTTGAAGTCGGACGTTTACATACACTTAGATTGGAGTCATTAAAACTCGTTTTTCAACCACTCCACAAATTTCTTGTTAAAACAAACTATAGTTTTGGCAAGTCGGTTAGGACATCTACATTGTGCATGACACAAGTAATTTTTCCAACAATTGTTTACAGACAGATTATTTCACTTATAATTCAATGTATCACAATTCCAGTGGGTCAGAAGTTTACATGCACTAAGTTGACTGTGCCATTAAACAGCTCGGAAAATTCCAGAAAATTGTCATGGCTTTAGAAGCTTGTGATAGGTTAATTGACATCATTTGAGTCATTTGGAGGTATACCTGTGGATGTATTTTAAGGCCTACCTTCAAACTCAGTGCCTCTTTGCTTGACATCATGGGAAAATCAAAAGAAATCAGCCAAGACCTCAGAAAAAAAATTGTAGACCTTCACAAGTCTGGTTCATCCTTGTGAGCAATTTTCAAACACCTGAAGGTACCACGTTCATCTGTACAAACAATAGTACACAAGTATAAACACCATGGGACAACGCAGCCGTCATACCGCTCAGGAAGGAGACGCATTCTGTTTCCTAGAGATGAAGTACTTTGGTGCGAAAAGGGCAAATCAATCCCAGAACAACAGCAAAGGACCTTGTGAGGATGCTGGAGGAAGCAGGTACAAAAGTATCTATATTCACAGTAAAACGAGGCCTATATCGACATAACCTGAAAGGCCACTCAGCAAGGAAGAAGCCACTGCTCCAAAACCGCCATAAAAAAGCCAAACTATGATTTGTAACTGCACATTGGGACAAAGTTCGTACTTTTTGGAAAAATGTCCTCTGGTCTGATGAAACAAAAATAGAACTGTTTGGAATTGTTAAAAACTGAGTTTAAATGTATTTGGCTAAGGTGTATGTAAACTTCCGATTTCAACTGTATAAGCATATCACATTGCATTATATGTAGTTGTAGATCAAGCATTATGAAACTGTATAATAAAGGAGGCAGGCATTAAAGGACATAATATATTGTGAATACAGTATAGCTCCTGGGCTTTCAGAGTTTGTTTGATGAAAAACAAACAGCTGGTTTCCAACATGGAGGTTTTGACCATGATATTTAACAATATGAGAAGTTTTTGGCTTCTTTAGGCTAATGAGCTTGATGAAATTGGTTATGTTTCTGGATGTTTACAACGGAAATCATTATGGTGCAGACACTTTGTTTATAATGTACTTCCGCCCCCTAGTGGTTTCTAACGACACATTGAACAATGCTGCTGAACATAGGCAACCATTTTCCTTCATTTTTACAAATATTTTAACATGAACTTGTGATTCTAAACACTCATTAATATTATCACAGTGTACACACTGATAATATTAATGAGTATTGTAGAATAATAGTGAATACATCAAAACAATGAAATAACACATATGGAATCATGTAGTAACCAAAAAAAGTGTTAAACAAATCTAAATATATTTTATATTTGAGATTCTTCAAAGTAGTCAAAGTAGATGACAGCGTTGCACACTCAACCAGATTCATGAGGTAGTCACATGGAATGCATTTCAACTAACAGGTGTGCCTTCTTAAAAGTTCATCTGTGGAATTTCTTCCCTTCTTAATGCATTTGAGCCAATCAGTTGTGTAGGGGTAGGGTTGGTATACAGAAGATAGCCATGTGGTAAAATACCAAGCCATGTGGTAAAATACCAAGCCATGTGGTAAAATACCAAGCCATGTGGTAAAATATCAAGTCCATATTATGGCAAGAACAGCTCAAATAAGCAAAGAGAAACGAGAGTCCATCATTACTTTAAGACATGAAGGTCAGTCAGTCCGGAAAATTTGAGTGCAATCACAAAAACCATCAAGCACATGATGAAACTGGCTCTCATGAGGACCACCACAGGAAAGGAAGACCCAGAGTTACCTCTGCTGCAGAGGATAAGTTCATTCGAGTTACCAGGCTCAGAAATTGCAGCCCAAATAAATGCTTCAGAGTTCAAGTAACAGACACATCTCAACGTTAACTGTTCAGAGGAGACTGTGTAAATCAGGCATTCATGGTCAATTTGCTGCAAAGAAACCACTACTAAAGTACACCAATAAGAAGAAAATACTTTATTGGGCCAAGAAACACGAGCAATGGACATTAGACCGGTGGAAATCTGTCCTTTGGTCTGATGAGTCAAAATGTGAGATTTTTGGTTCCAACCGTCGTGTCTTTGTGAGACCCAGAGTAGGTGAATGGATGATCTCTGCATGTGCGGTTCCCACCGTGAAGCATGGAGGAGGAGGTGTGATGGTGTGGGGGTGGGGGTGCTGGTGACACTGATTCATTTAGAATTCATGGCACACTTAACGAGCATGGCTACCACAGCATTCTGCAGCGATATACTATCCCATCTGGTTTGCATGTAGTGGGACTATCATATTATTTTCAACAGGACAAAGACCCAACACACCTCCAGGCTGTGTCAGGGCTATTTGACCAAGAAGGGGAGTGATGAAGTGCTGCATCAAATGACCTGGCCTCCACAATCACCCGACCTCAACCCAGTTGAAATGGTTTGGGATGAGTTGGGCCGCAGAGTAAAGGAAAAACAGCCAACAAGTACTCAGGATATGTGGGAACTCCTTCAAGACTGTTGGAAAAGCATTCCAGGTTAAGCTGATTGAGAGAACGCCAAGAGGGTGCAACGCTGTTATCAAGGCAAACACTTTTTTTGGTTACTACATGATTCTATGTGTTATTTCATAGTATTGATGTCTTCACTATTATTCCACAATGTACAAAATAGTACAAATAAAGACAACCCCCTGAATGAGTAGGTGTGTCCAAACGTTTGACTGGTAGTGTATATAAATATATACATTTCCCCAAAAATATATGGGGGATTGGAAATAATGCAGAAAATTACATTGATGGAAGCTACAATCTGCAATAATAAAGCTGATATTAACAGCTGATATTAACATTTTGACATTGTTAAAAAAAATCTTGCCTACAGAAGTTCTCAGATTGATGTGTGTTGTTTGTTCGAAGTGCCATCTACCTTAGCGGGCGGTATCTGCAGTCGCTATGAATTCTGGGCTTTGTGGTTCACTATGAGCAAACAAATACACAGGAAGTCGAAACTTCGATTCTTCCAGTGAAATTAAAATGTGCTAGTTCTAGCATGTGATTTAGATAATTGTAATGTTTATGATGAAAAAGTAATGTTGTTAATATACAGTTGAAGTCAGAAGTTTACATACACCTTAAATACATTTAAACTCAGTTTTTCACAATTTAATCCTAATAAAAATTCCCTGTCTTGGGTCAGTTAGGATCACCACCTTATTTTAAGAATGTGAAATGTAAAAATAATAGTAGAGAGAATGATTTATTTCAGCTTTTATTTCTATCATCACATTCACAATGGGTCAGAAGTTCACATACACTCAATTTGCTGGCACATGCTTTTTCAGTTCTGCCCACACATTTTATATGGGATTGAGGTCAGGGCTTTATGATGGCCACTCCACTACCTTGACTTTGTTGTCCTTAAGCCATTTTTCCACAACTTTGGAAGTATGTTTGGGGTCATTGTCCATTTGGAAGACCCATTTGCAACAAAGCATTAACTTGGTTGCTTCAATATATCCACATAATTTTCTTACCTCATGATGCCATCTATTTTGTGAAGTGCACCAGTCCCTCCTGCAGCAAAGCAGCCCCACAACATGATGCTGCCACCCCCGTGCTTCACGGTTGGGCTGGTATTCTTCGGCTCGCAAGCATCCCCCTTTTTCCTCCAAACATAATGATGGTCATTATGGCCAAACAGTTCTATTTTTGTTTCATCAGACCAGAGGATATTTCTCCAAAAAGTACGAACTTTGTCCCCATGTGCAGTTGCAAACTGTAGTCTGGCTTTTTTATGGCGGTTTGGAGCAGGGGCTTTTTCCTTGCTGAGCGGCCTTTCAGGTTATGTCGATATAGGACTCGATTTACTGTGAATAGATACTTTTGTACCGGTTTCCTCCAGCATCTTCACAAGGTCCTTTGCTGTTGGTCTGGGATTGATTTGCACTTTCCGCACCAAAGTACGTTCATCTCTAGGAGACAGAACGCGTCTCCTTCCTCAGCGGTATGACGGCTGCATGGTCCCATGGTGTTTATACTTGCGTACTATTGTTTGTACAGATGAACATGGTACCTTCAGGTGTTTGGAAATTGCTCCCAAGGATGAACCAGACTTGTGGAGGTCTACACTTTTTTCTGCGGACTTGCCTGATTTCTTTTGATTTTCCCATGACGTCAAGCAAAGAGGCACTGAGTTTGAAGGTAGGCCTTGAAATACATCCACAGGTGCACCTCCAATTGACTCAAATTCTGTCAATTAGCCTATTAGAAGCTTCTAAAGCCATGACTTGATTTTCTGGAATTATCCAAGCTGTTTAAAGGCACAGTCAACTTAGTGTATGTAAACTTCTGACCCACTGAAATTGTGATACAGTGAATTTGTTTTAATGACTCCAATCTAAGTGTATGTAAACTTCCAACTTGTAAGTAAAAAAAGAGGAAAAATATTGTGAAACATATTGAAGCTAAAACACAGACAGTAAATACTGATATGAATAGGAAAATATTTTTTAATTTGCAGAAGGAAAAAATTCCTAAAACAATATTTCTTCGTTGTACATTACAGCTAGCTTTGACTAAATTGCATTCCTTAAATGGGCAATTCAACACCCTGGTAGAGGATATTTTTCAAAAGTTCCTAAAATTATAAAACAACCACAATTTCATCATTCCAAACTGACGTTTTATAGGTCAACAACATTTGACAGTCTTGTATTTTCCCATTTTATACACAATTAGTACAACAAAAATTGTGATTAATGAGATTCGGTTTTGCTAACGTTCATTTCCTGGTTTTCAACCATCAGGAGTCCAATAATGAAAACCACATGATAATTTACTAAATGGCGTTGGTTGAGATGATAAAATATGCCAAACAAAATTTATATGTTTAATTTAATTTAAAATTGGTTGTCAAAATTTGCTCAACCACCCTGTTGAGCTGCCTGTTAAAGGGGTTAAGGAATCATTATGTATCATTAATTAAAATGATAATTGAACTGGTAGAGAGGCTTGCTTAGATAACCTATGCAGAGTTTTTAAAATATTTTTTCTGACATAGAATTAGGCATAATGATTATGACCTGGAGTTTGCCAATCATTCTGGTGGTGC
Source organism: Oncorhynchus mykiss (assembly GCF_057628025.1). Taxonomy (NCBI): domain Eukaryota; kingdom Metazoa; phylum Chordata; class Actinopteri; order Salmoniformes; family Salmonidae; genus Oncorhynchus; species Oncorhynchus mykiss. The sequence continues at coordinate 8,168,293 of NC_143049.1, forward strand.
CAGAATAACAACCTATCCCTCAATGTAACCAAGACTAAGGAGATGATTATGGACTACAGGAAAAGGAGCACAGAGCACGTCCCCATTCTCATCGATGGGGCTGCAGTGGAGCAGGTTGAGAGTTTCAAATTCCTTGGTGTCCACATCAACAACAAACTAGAATGGTCCAAACACACCAAGACAGTCGTGAAGAGGGCACGACAAAGCCTATTCCCCCTCAGGAAACTAAAAAGATTTGGCATGGGTCCTGAGATCCTCAAAAGGTTCTACAGCTGCACCACTGATTGCATCACTACCTGGTACGGCAATTGCTCGGCCTCTGACCGCAAAGCACTTCAGAGGGTAGTGCGCACAGCCCAATACATCACTGGGGAAAAGCTGCCTGCCACCCAGGACTTCTACACCAGGCGGTGTCAGAGGAAGGCCCTAAAAATTGTCAAAGACCCCAGCCACCCACCCCAGTCATAGACTGTTCTCTCTACTTCCACATGGCAAGCGGTACCGGAGTGCCAAGTCTAGGACAAAAAGGCTTCTCAACAGTTTTTACCCCCAAGCCATAAGACTTCTGAACAGGTAACCAATGGTTACCCGGACTATTTACATTGTGTGCCCCCCCAACCCCTCTTTTAAGCTGCTGCTACTCTCTGTTTATCTTATATGCATAGTCATTTTAACCATACATCCATGTACATACTACCTCAATTGGCCTGACCAACCAGTGCTCCCGCACATTGGCTAACTGGGCTATCTGCATTGTGTACCACCACCCGCCAACCCCTCTTTTTACGCTTCTGCTACTCTCTGTTCATCATATATGCAGTCACTTTAACCATACCTACATGTACATACTACCTCAATACACCTGACTAACCAGTGTATGTATATAGCCTTGCTACTCTTATTTTCAAATGTATTGTTTGTGTTGTTTTATTTCTTTACTTACACACACACACACACACGCACGCACACGCACACACACATACCTTTTTTTCGCACTCTTGGTTAGAGCCTGTAAGTAAGCATTTCACTGGAAGGTGAACCTGTTCACCTGTTGTATTTGGCGCACTGGACAAATAAACGTTGATTTGATTAGAAAAGTGTAAGGTCCATGTGAAGGCTTGTGCTTTTGGAGAACATGATCAAATAGTAGAGGAAAAATCAAAGATTTTGTAAGTAGCCTAAAATGTGTACATGCTCTCTTGCCTTGCCTATGATATGACTGAGAAAACCAGACAGAAATGAAAGTGGAACATATAACATTTATCATTGAAATTGTATTTAAGAACAGAAGTTTGTCAACATACAGTGGGGCAAAAAAAGTATTTAGTCAGCCACCAATTGTGCAAGTTCTCCCACTTAAAAAGATGCGAGAGGCCTGTCATTTTCATCATAGGTACACTTCAACTATGACAGACGAAATGAGAAAAAAAATCCAGAAAATCACATTGTAGGATTTTTAATGAATGGTGGAAAATAAGTATTTGGTCACCTACAAACGAGCAAGATTTCTGGCTCTCACAGACCTGTAACTTCTTCTTTAAGAGGCTCCTCTGTCCTCCACTCGTTACCTGTATTAATGGCACCTGCTTGAACTTGTTATCAGTATAAAAGACACCTGTCCACAACCTCAAACAGTCACACTCCAAACTCCACTATGGCCAAGACCAAAGAGCTGTCAAAGGACACCAGAAACAAAATTGTAGACCTGCACCAGGCTGGGAAGACTGAATCTGCAATAGGTAAGCAGCTTGGTTTGAAGAAATCAACTGTGGGAGTAATTATTAGGAAATGGAAGACGTACAAGACCACTGATAATCTCCCTCGATCTGGGGCTCCACGCAAGATCTCACCCTAGTGACCTAGTGAATGACCTGCAGAGAGCTGGGACCAAAGTAACAAAGCCTGCCATCAGTAACACACTACGCCGCCAGGGACTCAAATCCTGCAGTGCCAGACGTGTCCCCCTGCTTAAGCCAGTACATGTCCAGGCCCGTCTGAAGTTTGCTAGAGAGCATTTGGATGATCCAGAAGAAGATTGGGAGAAAGTCATATCGTCAGATGAAACCAAAATATAACTTTTTGGTAAAAACTCAACCAGTTTTGTTTGGAGGACAAAGAATGTTGAGTTGCATTCAAAGAACACCATACCTACTGTGAAGCATGGGGGTGGAAACATCATGCTTTGGGGCTGTTTTTCTGCAAAGGGACCAGGACGACTGATCCGTGTAAAGGAAAGAATGAATGGGGCAATGTATCGTGAGATTTTGAGTGAAAACCTCCTTTCATCAGCAAGGGCATTGAAGATGAAACGTGGCTGGGTCTTTCAGCATGACAATGATCCCAAACACACCGCCCGGGCAACGAAGGAGTGGCTTTGTAAGAAGCATTTCAAGGTCCTGGATCTCAACCCCATAGAAAATCTTTGGAGGGAGTTGAAAGTCCGTGTTGCCCAGCAACAGCCCCAAAACATCACTGCTTTAGCGGAGATCTGCATGGAGGAATGGGCCAAAATACCAGCAACAGTGTGTGAAAACCTTGTGAAGACTTACAGAAAACTTTGACCTCTGTCATTGCCAACAAAGGGTATATAACAAAGTATTGAGATAAACTTTTGTTATTGACCAAATACTTATTTTCCACCACAATTTGCAAATAAATTCATTAGAAATCCTACAATATGATTTTCTGGATTTTTTTTTCTCATTTTGTCTGTCATAGTTGAAGTGTACCTATGATGAAAATGACAGGCCTGTCTCATCTTTTTAAGTGGGAGAACTTGCACAATTGGTGGCTGACTAAATACTTTTTTGCCCCACTGTAATTTACCCATTTAAGACCAGATCAACTTTGTCAGTGTCGTGATCAAGGTTACACTTAATTAGATGTGCAGTTTACACAAAGACACATCTGTACATGGTAAGCTTGTTCGAGTTGCAGGTACATCTCCATTTTACACATTACACATTACACATTTTCTTGCAGGAACAGTGCACAAGCTCCAAGATGCCAGCTGGAGCTGGAGGGAGTGTCATCCAGTCGATCACCAAGAAGTCTCCCTCAATCTTCTAGCCGTGGGCCACTGGGGGATGTCTGGCTAGCTCTGTAGGCTCCTCCAGTGTATGACTGCTTAGTTGTTTGCCCGTTTTTGTTTGGTGATAGACCCCTGTCTGAGCACTTTCTGTTGCTGAACATCTGACATCTTGTTTGATATACATCACTTTTTGATCATACAGGTCACACATGAAAGCTTCTATGGCTTCATATACAGTGCATCCAGAAAGTATTCAGATCCCTTGACTTTTTCCACATTTGGTTACGTGACAGCTTTATTATAAAATGTATTTTAAAAAATGTTTTAACTCATAAATCTACACACAGTACCCCATCATGACAAAGCAACACTCCTGTGTTGTCTTGGCTGTGTGCCTAGGGTCGTTGTCCTGTTGGAAGGTGAACCTTCGCCCCAGTCTGAGGTTCTGGAGCAGGTTTTCATCAAAGATCTTTCTGTACTTTGCTCCGTTCAGCTTTCCTTCGATCCTGACTAGTCTCCCAATCCCTGCCGCTGAAAAACATATTCACAGCATGTTGCTGCTACCACCATGCTTCACCGTAGGGATGGTGCCTGGTTTCTTCCAGACATGACACTTGGCATTCAGGCCAAAAATGTCAATCTTCATTTCATCAGACCAGAGAATCTTGTTTCTCATGGTCAGAGTCCTTTAGGTGCCTTTTGGCAAACTCCAAGCGGGCTGTCGTGCCTTTAACTGAGGAGTGGCATCCGTCTGACCACTCTACAATAAAGGCCTGATTGGTGGAGTGCTGCAGAGATTGTTGTCCTTCTGGAAGGTTCTCCCATCTCCACAGAGGAACTCTGGAGCTCTGTCATAGTCACCCTAGGGTTCTTGGTCACTTTCCTGACTAAGGACTTTCTCCCCCGATTGCTCAGTTTGGCCGGGTGGCCAGCTCTATGAAGAGTAATTGGTGGTTCCAAACTTTTTCCATTAAAGAATGATGGAGGCCACTGTGATCTTGGGGACCTTCAATGCTGCAGACATTTTTTTAACCCTTCCCCAGATCTGTGCTTCGACACAGTCCTGTCTCGGGGCGCCACAGTAAATTTCTTCGACCTCAAGGTTTGTTTTTTTGCTCTGAAATGCACAGTCAACTGTGGGACCTTATATGAACAAAACCACCATAAAACTCATGATAGGCTATAGTGGTGTGCGGGTCAGCTGTTTGTTCACCTGCACCCACCCGCAATTGCTAATAACTCATCCACAAATGCCCAATTGTATGTCATAAAGTGAAAATCACCACACTGCCAGGCTGTCTCATCGTTGCTGTGTCGTCAGCAAACTTAATGATGGTGTTGGAGTCGTGCTTGGCCACACAGTCGTAGGGAGTCGAGGGGACAGTCGAGGGGACTAAGCACTCACCCCTTAGTGGCCCCCGTGTTGAGGATCCCCTGGTAAGGGTAGGCAACAAGTCCAGGATCCAGTTGCAGAGGGAGGGTCCCAGGGTCCTTAGCTTAGTGATGAGCTTTGTGGCACTATGGTGTTGAACGCTGAGCTGTATGGTGTTGAACGCTCAACACCCTTACCAGGTGGTATCCAATGAACAGCATTCTCACATCCTTTTGTCCAGGTGGGAAAGGGCAATGTGAAGTGCGATTTAGATTGCGTCATCTGTGGATTTGTTGGAGCGGTATGCGAATTGGAGTGGGTCTAGGGTTTTATGGGATGATGGTCTTGATGTCAGCCAAGACCAGCCTTTCAAAGCACTTCATGGCTACCGACGTGAGTGCTACGGGGCGGTAGTCATTTAGGCAGATTACCTTCGCTATGTTGGGCACAGGTACTCTGATGGTCTGCTTGAAACATTTGGTATTACAGGCTCGGTCAGGTAGAGTTTGAAAAAGGTCTTGCTCACGTCTATGGAGGGAGTGTGATCACACAGATCACACAGTCGTCCGGAACAGCTGGTGCTCTCATGAATGCTTCAGTGTTGCTTGCCTCGAAGGGAGCATAAAAGGCAGTGGGAGTTGATGTGTGATAATGCATGGAAGGTCCTCCTCTCTACCTCCATCTTTTTCCTAGGAGTTCTTCTGATCGGATCATTCTTTAGTGGTCAGCTCTCTGACAGGTAGGTTCATTCACGTTTGGCCTTAGGCACAGATCTAGGATCAGATCTAGGATTTATAGCATGGGGATAGTCTTGCTACAGAGACTGGTTGCCTCCCACAATGTAACCAATGTTCCATTCTGAGACTAGCATGGGGATGTAAATTGACCTAAGACTAACACAAACATCAACATGCAACAGTATGCACACACATCTACACAAAGGGAGCCTAAACCTACCCAACCACTCTGAATGAGAAGCCAAGAGATTTGTTTTGCATGCAGGAACAGTCATATATGCTTTTTTATGTGTAGTTCAACAGGAAGCATAAACCAATATCATGATATGACTTGCTCATAATGACATCAAATTATCGACATTGGTGCCGCCAACCACTAAAAGATACAGTAAGCTCCCAAAGCCTAAATACACAAAAGGTTTTTAGTTCAGAAACGGAATTACTAGAATGGGAATCCCTATTCAAGTCAATGAACGTCTTATGATCATATTTCTATGCTTGTGTTGATATTATTTCTGTGTCCTGCAGGTTTGGGAGGAGGCCAGTGATTTTCAGTACAATGGCTGTTTAGACAATCGTCGCACTAATCCAGTCTACCTCGGTCCACTGGCCCATGTACTGTGTGCTCAACTGTTTGAGGGGCGTGGGCCATATATCTAGTTACATTTCATCACTAGTATTAAGTGACATAAGTGTTTCGTGTGACAAAAGGCTAGGGCAGTGGCATTCATTTTCCTGCCCAACCTCTTTGAATGTTCCAGTTAAAAACCGGGGGCTTCCAACAGTACAGGATTGCCAATTGTGTTCTCAAATAGGCTACACAGCAGAGGTACATAGAACTCAGAATACCAAACACAGGAAGTTATTACACTGCATACTGCAAACAGTCTTCATGTACAATGCATACCCCAAACCATCCTGAATGGTTTGTGATGGTGGTGGTGGACCATTATTTTGTGTCAAGTAGTTGTAGTACAGCAGTAATAATAGTTCTAGGCTTTAGCCATAGGCTATAACCAGGGCACAGAGAAACTAACTCCTGGGCCTAGTAATGTGTTGTCTGGTGGTCCTGGTTCAGTGTCGGCAATCCTGGGGAAGATGACCCGCGAGAGCTACACCATCCTGGACCACAGTGTGGCCTTCGGCTTGGGCAATGCCTGCCTCGCTCTCCTCGCCTACTTCATACGGGGTTGGAAGATGCTGCTGGTCGCCTCCGCTATACCTGGCTTTTTCTACATCCCTCTGTGATGGTGAGTGATTACCGCGGAGCGTGGCTTAGTGCGCACGCTCCAAACCTGTTGTGATAGATCAATGGATAATGATCACAGCCCTGCAGATCATCACGGGACAATTATGCCATTGATATATGGTTAAAATGTAACTAAATGATATGTGCATGTGAAGACAAACCTGGAAGTAGGAAATATGAAACATAATTATTATTTGCTAAAATGATCATGCTGAGGTCAAATTGACTGAGTTTATAGATTGAATCATTGATAACTGATCCATTTATTTATATAAACATGGCGGTGTTCGCCTTAGAAATCTCACCAGGATAAAGACCACCTCCATTCCTGTCATTATTGAAAGAGATCATGATACCTCACATCTCAAAATAGGGCTACTTAATGTTAGATCCCTTACTTCAAAGGCAATTATAGTCAATGAACTAATCACTGATCATAATCTTGATGTGATTGGCCTGACTGAAACATGGCTTAAGCCTGATGAATTTACTGTGTTAAATGAGGCCTCACCTCCTGGCTACACTAGTGACCATATCCCCCGTGCATCCCGCAAAGGCGGAGGTGTTGCTAACATTTACGATAGCAAATTTCAATTTACAAAAAAAAAAATGACGTTTTCGTCTTTTGAGCTTCTAGTCATGAAATCCATGCAGCCTACTCAATCACTTTTTATAGCTACTGTTTACAGGCCTCCTGGGCCATATACAGCGTTCCTCACTGAGTTCCCTGAATTCCTATCGGACCTTGTAGTCATAGCGGATAATATTCTAATCTTTGGTGACTTTAATATTCACATGGAAAAGTCCACAGACCCACTCCAAAAGGCTTTCGGAGCCATCATCGACTCAGTGGGTTTTGTCCAACATGTCTCTGGACCCACTCACTGTCACAGTCATACGCTGGACCTAGTTTTGTCCCATGGAATAAATGTTGTGGATCTTAATGTTTTTCCTCATAATCCTGGACTATCGGACCACCATTTTATTACGTTTGCAATTGCAACAAATAATCTGCTCAGACCCCAACCAAGGATCATCAAAAGTCGTGCTATAAATTCACAGACAACACAAAGATTCCTTGATGTCCTTCCAGACTCCTTCTGCCTACCCAAGGACGCCAGAGGACAAAAATCAGTTAACCACCTAACTGAGGAACTCAACTTAACCTTGCGCAATACCCTAGATGCAGTTGCACCCCTAAAAACTAAAAACATTTCTCATAAGAAACTAGCTCCCTGGTACACAGAAAATACCCGAGCTCTGAAGCAAGCTTCCAGAAAATTGGAACGGAAATGGCGCCACACCAAACTGGAAGTCTTCCGACTAGCTTGGAAAGACAGTACTGTGCAGTACCGAAGAGCCCTTACTGCTGCTCGATCATCCTATTTTTCTAACTTAATTGAGGAAAATAAGAACAATCCGAAATTCCTTTTTGATACTGTCGCAAAGCTAACTAAAAAGCAGCATTCCCCAAGAGAGGATGACTTTCACTTTAGCAGTGATAAATTCATGAACTTCTTTGAGGAAAAGATTATGATTATTAGAAAGCAAATTACGGACTCTTCCTTAAATCTGCGTATTCCTTCAAAGCTCAGTTGTCCTGAGTCTGCACAACTCTGCCAGGACCTAGGATCAAGAGAGACACTCAAGTGTTTTAGTACTATATCTCTTGACACAATGATGAAAATAATCATGGCCTCTAAACCTTCAAGCTGCATACTGGACCCTATTCCAACTAAACTACTGAAAGAGCTGCTTCCTGTGCTTGGCCCTACTATGTTGAACATAATAAACGGCTCTCTATCCACCGGATGTGTACCAAACTCATTAAAAGTGGCAGTAATAAAGCCTCTCTTGAAAAAGCCAAACCTTGACCCAGAAAATATAAAAAACTATCGGCCTATATCGAATCTTCCATTCCTCTCAAAAATTTTAGAAAAGGCTGTTGCGCAACAACTCACTGCCTTCCTGAAGACAAACAATGTATACGAAATGCTTCAGTCTGGTTTTAGACCCCATCATAGCACTGAGACGGCACTTGTGAAGGTGGTAAATTACATTTTAATGGCATCGGACCGAGGCTCTGCATCTGTCCTCGTGCTCCTAGACCTTAGTGCTGCTTTTGATACCATCGATCACCACATTCTTTTGGAGAGATTGGAAACCCAAATTGGTCTACACGGACAAGTTCTGGCCTGGTTTAGATCTTATCTGTCGGAAAGATATCAGTTTGTCTCTGTGAATGGTCTGTCCTCTGACAAATCAACTGTAAATTTCGGTGTTCCTCAAGGTTCCGTTTTAGGACCACTTTTGTTTTCACTATATATTTTACCTCTTGGGGATGTTATTCGAAAACATAATGTTAACTTTCACTGCTATGCAGATGACACACAGCTGTACATTTCAATTAAACATGGTGAAGCCCCAAAATTGCCCTTGCTAGAAGAATGTGTTTCAGACATAAGGAAGTGGATGGCTGCAAACTTTCTACTTTTAAACTCGGACAAAACAGAGATGCTTGTTCTAGGTCCCAAGAAACAAAGAGATCTTCTGTTGAATCTGACAATTAATCTTAATGGTTGTACAGTCGTCTCAAATAAAACTGTGAAGGACCTCGGCGTTACTCTGGACCCTGATCTCTCTTTTGAAGAACATATCAAGACCATTTCAAGGACAGCTTTTTTCCATCTACGAAACATTGCAAAAATCAGGAACTTTCTGTCCAAAAATGATGCAGAAAAATTAATCCATGCTTTTGTCACTTCCAGGTTAGACTACTGCAATGCTCTACTTTCCGGCTACCCGGATAAAGCACTAAATAAACTTCAGTTAGTGCTAAATACGGCTGCTAGAATCCTGACTAGAACCAAAAAATTTGATCATATTACTCCAGTGCTAGCCTCTCTACACTGGCTTCCTGTCAAAGCAAGGGCTGATTTCAAGGTTTTACTGCTAACCTACAAAGCATTACATGGGCTTGCTCCTATCTATCTCTCTGATTTGGTCCTGCCGTACATACCTACACGTACGCTACGGTCACAAGACGCAGGCCTCCTAATTGTCCCTAGAATTTTTAAGCAAACAGCTGGAGGCAGGGCTTTCTCCTATAGAGCTCCATTTTTATGGAACGGTCTGCCTACCCATGTCAGAGACGCAAACTCGGTCTCAACCTTTAAGTCTCTACTGAAGACTCATCTCTTCAGTGGGTCATATGATTGAGTGTAGTCTGGCCCAGGAGTGGGAGGGTGAACGGAAAGGCTCTGGAGCAACGAACCACCCTTGCTGTCTCTGCCTGGCCGGTTCCCCTCTTTCCACTGGGATTCTCTGCCTCTAACCCTATTACAGGGGCTGAGTCACTGGCTTTACTGGGGCTCTCTCATGCCGTCCCTGGAGGAGGTGCGTCACCTGAGTGGGTTGAGTCACTGATGTGGTCATCCTGTCTGGGTTGGCGCCCCCCCCCCCCCCCCTTAAGTTGTGCCGTGGCGGAGGTCTTTGTGGGCTATACTCAGCCTTGTCTCAGGATGGTAAGTTGGTGGTTGAAGATATCCCTCTAGTGGTGTGGGGGCTGTGCTTTGGCAAAGTGGGTGGGGTTATATCCTTCCTGTTTGGCCCTGTCCGGGGGTGTCCTCGGAGTGGGCCACAGTGTCTCCTGACCCCTCCTGTCTCAGCCTCCAGTATTTATGCTGCAGTAGTTTATGTGTCGGGGGGCTAGGGTCAGTTTGTTATATCTGGAGTACTTCTCCTGTCCTATTCGGTGTCCTGTGTGAATCTAAGTGTGCGTTCTCTAATTCTCTCCTTCTCTCTTTCTCTCTCTCGGAGGACCTGAGCCCTAGGACCATGCCCCAGGACTACCTGACATGATGACTCCTTGCTGTCCCCAGTCCACCTGGCTGTGCTGCTGCTCCAGTTTCAACTGTTCTGCCTTATTATTATTCGACCATGCTGATCATTTATGAACATTTGAACATCTTGGCCATGTTCTGTTATAATCTCCACCCGGCACAGCCAGAAGAGGACTGGCCATCCCACATATGCTCTCTCTAATTCTCTCTTTCTTTCTCTCTCTCGGAGGACCTGAGCCCTAGGACCATGCCCCAGGAATACCTGACATGATGACTCCTTGCTGTCCCCAGTCCACCTGACTGTGCTGCTGCTCCAGTTTCAACTATTCTGCCTTATTATTATTCGACCATGCTGGTCATTTATGAACATTTGAACATCTTGACCATGTTTTGTTATAATCTCCACCCGGCACAGCCAGAAGAGGACTGGCCACCCCACATAGCCTGGTTCCTCTCTAGGTTTCTTCCTAGGTTTTGGCCTTTCTAGGGAGTTTTTCCTAGCCACCGTGCTTCTTCACCTGCATTGCTTGCTGTTTGGGGTTTTAGGCTGGGTTTCTGTACAGCACTTTGAGATATCAGCTGATGTACGAAGGGCTATATAAAATAAATTTGAATTTGAAAAATTTGAATTTGAAATTTATTTGCATTTTCATAATTATGATGAACGGTTATGATCCTAAATTGAATTCATATTGAACTGAGTTGCTGAATTACTTCATTATGTCACACCCTGATCTGTTTCACCTGTCTTTGTGCTTGTCTCCACCCCCCTCCAGGTTCCGCTCATCTTCCCCATTATCCCCAGCCTATTTATACCTGTGTTCTTTGTTTGTCTGTTGCCAGTTTGTTTTGTTTCGTAAAGCCAACGAGCGGTTTCCCCATGCGACTGTCTTCCTCTAGTTCCTGGTTTCCCAGTTTTGACCATTCTGCCTGCCCTGAGCTTGCCTGCCACTCTGTACCTTGTCACACCACCCTGGATTACTGACCTCTGCCTGCCCTTTACCTGTCGTTTGCCTGCCCCCTTGTTTTTGTAATACACTTTTGTTACTTCGAAACTGTCTGCATCTGGGTCTTCTCCTGAGCCTTGACAGTACGAACTCACCATGACGGACCCAGCAGACTCAGACCAGCTCCGCAACGCAGTCTCCTCCCAATGAGAGAGTTGTTGTTAAACAGTCTGATGTTTTAAAAGTTGTTCAGGGGATGTAACGCATACAAAAACCCAGGCCCAGACAAAATAAGTGGACATGTGTTAAAGCACTGTGCTGAACAATTGGCTGGTGCAACACGTGCCAGTATTGTGGAAAAACTCAATTATACCAATTCCTAAAGCATCTAATCCCTCTGTGCTGAACGACAATCGCCCTGTCGCCTTGACATGAAGAGCCTTGAGAAAATTGTGAAAAGTCATATTCTCAGCGTCACCCAGAAGCTCCTCGACCCATTTCAGTTTGCCTATCAGCCTAGCTGAGGAGTTGATGATGCCATTCTTGAAAAGCGTGCCCAAAGTAAACTGCCTGTTACTCAGGCTCAGAAGCTAGGATATGCATATAATCGGTAGATCTGGATAGAAAACACTCTAAAACCGTTAAAATAATGTCTGTGAATATAACAGAACTGATATGGCAGGCGAAAACCTGAGAAAAATCCAGGAAGTGGGATGTTTTTATTTTTGTAGTGTTCTATTGAATGCCATTACAGTATCCATTGACTTAGGACTAAAATTGCACTTCCTATGGATTCCACTAGATGTCAACAGTCTTTATAAATGGTTTCAGGCTTGTATTATGAAAAATGAGGGAGTAAGACCAGTCTGAATGAGTGGACCCTGCAGTGTTCCAGAGGTTTTTCATGCGCACGACCGAGAGCATGCCTTTCTTGTTTTCCTTTTAAATTGACGAAGCTTTTGTCCGGTTGAAATGTTATTGATTATTATGACTAAAAACAACCTGAGGATTGATTATAAACATGGTTTGACATGTTTCTACAAACTTTACTGATACATTTCGTCTGTCTGTTGTGACTGCCTTTGAGCCTGCGGATTACTGAACAAAACGCACAAACAAAACTGAGGTTTTTGGATATAAAGAGGGACTTTATCGAACAAAACAAACATTTGAGTAAATGGGAGTCTTGTGAGTACAACCATATGAAGTTCATCAAAGGTAAGTGATTCATTTTGTCACTATTTCTGACTTGGCTGGTAACTGTTTGTAATGATTTGTCTGCTGGGCGCTGTTCTCAGATAATCGCATGGTATGCTTTCACCGTAAAGCCTTTTTGAAATCTGACACCGTGGTTGGATTAACAATAAATTCATCTTTAAACCGATGTATAACACTTGTATGTTTTATGAGTTTTTATAATGAGTATTTCTGTTTTTGAATTTGGTGCTCTGCAATTTCACTGGATGTTGGCCAGGTGGAAATTTGATTTGATTTGAGGTGGGATGGTAGCGTCCCACACCCCCTAGAGAGGGATTAACATGGTCTATAGACACCTAGAGGGTGCCAAATCCCATGTCAGGGTTCTGTTTGTTGACTTTTCTTCTGCCTTCAACACAATCCAGCCTTACATTCTGGCATAGAGACTCATTTAGGACTTCTCCTTAGATGGGGGCTGGTTTTGTGGCTGTTGGACTTCCTGAGCCAACACTCACAGTGAGTCAAAATAGGTCCCCACGTGTCGGACATACGCAATACCAACACAGGCTCTCCTCAGGGATGTGTTTTGTCCCCACTCTTGTACACTAATAGTTGTACTAGTTCCCATCCTGACAGACACTTCATTAAGTTCGCTGATGACACTGCCTTGATCATGACGAGGAACATCATGGCCCGGTCCTAGAAGACTTTGTAGAGTGGTGTGAGGAATCACACTTGGTCCTCAATACCAACAAGACCAAAGAGATGTGCTTCAGAAAGCGTACAACACCTACCTCTGCAACATCTATCAGAGGTCAGAATATAGAGATTGTAGAGGAATACATCTGGGTGTCCTCTTGAACAATAAGCTTCAGTGGAGTAAATGTACAGACCTGATATACAAAAAGCTAGGTTATTTTAATGTAGACTGTACTACACTGACTCGTTTTACAAATCTTTCATTGCGAGTATTTGAACTTTTTGTATTGTTTGTTGGTTTGCCAATGCCACTGTCAGCCAGAGAAATATGCTGAGAAGGATTATCACCACTTCAAGCAAGGTACTTGGAGTCAAACAGACAGGCCTGGATGAGCTCTTTAAGGTCAGGGCCCTCCGCAAGGCTCACAAAATCCTTTTAGACCCAAGCCACCCCCTGTACCCAGACCTTGAACTACTCCCCTCTGGGCGCAGGTATAGCGCACCCCTCAGCAGGAAAAACAGAACTAGACAATCATTTGTACCAGGTGTGATATCCCTCCTAAATAGCTTGGGCTAATGTTCCTATCGACTCAGTAAGGCCAGCCTCTTTTTATTGGTATGTAACTGTTATGAAAGTTGTATTGTCAATTGTGTTTTGTATTTAAAACGCCACGTTAAACGTGTACATGACACTACAACAAAATGTAAGTAAGTAAAGACTGTGTGTCTTTGTTTTACAGTAGCTAGACAGTGCGAGGGACATGTGAACAATGTAAGGCCAGCGTACTTCTGAATAAAGGTAAACTAAAGTATACAAATTCCCGACCTCAGTTCTTATAACAATAAGCAATCTCAACAGTCGGATGTTACAATTGGCGACGAGTAAAACGCACAAGAGAAGAATGCGATTTACAAGACGAACTACGTGAGTAAACGCAGATCGCAACAACAGCCAAGCTAACGTTGGAATCATCTAGCTAACATCGTACATTACAGTACAATACCACGATGGCTAGTTTGCCACACTTTCCAATATTTGATGTGCACACAGAACCCAGCTTAATCGGCTCGAGGTGGGAAAAAAATTAATCAACGGATTCTACCATTTTCTAGTGGCAATTAGACATCGCGGATAACACACAGAAAAGGGCATTACTGTTACGCTATGCAGGTCGGATGTGTCACTGCAAGATACCGGAGCAGCTGATGACTATGATACAACTGTAGCCAAGCTCAATGCATATCTGTCTAAAAGTCAACACAGAATATGAAGCCTACGTTTTCAGACAAGCAAGACAAAATGAAAACGAAACCTTGGATGCTTACCACACAAGATTGGGGCAATTAACATCCACATGCGAGTTTGCAAATGTTGATAAAGAAATCAAGTCACAGATAATACAAAGCTGCAGTTCCGCACGCCTCCCCCTGATGGCGCTAAAATATGGTTCAATGGCTCTCCAACAAATACTTGATACAGGCAGAGCACAAGAGATGTCAGGTAAACAAACTGCAGGCATGAAGAATGCTCAATCAAAATCACAAAAATAACTTTCAGTGTGCGCTGTACAAAATTAAAAAATATGACAAAAGCCAGGGCTAGTAAAATGAAAGTGACAAACGTTAAAACGGAACATGCAATAACTGGAGGAAAATTCCCACACGAGGACAAACAAACTGCCCTGCAAGGGGGGGAAAATGTAAAGGATGTGGAAAGTTGAACCACTTTCAAAAATGTTGTAGATCACAAACCACAGAGTTAACTAATACATTTGCTGAAAAACTAACCCAATGGCGTCTGAAACATAAAGTGCAGTCACATGACACAAAAACATGACACCTCACCAAGCTCTGATGATGATGATGATTATGTGTATGTTGTGTGTACACTACAGAAATCATCGCAACCAGAACATCTAAGTTACCATTATGAACACTACTGTGGATGTTATTGTTGATTCGGGAGCAAGCGTTAACATTGTTGATGATGTCACATATGACAAGTTAAAGCCCAGCTGTGAATTAAAAAAGGCTAAAGCAAACATCTTTGCTTATGGCTCATCTGAACCACATCTACTGAGAGAGAAATAAACAGCACCAGTCGGCTCAAAGACTAAGATGGTGGATTCCACTTTCTATGAAATCAAAGTTGACTATGGCTCACTACTTAGCTGTAAGACAGCAACAAAAATTCGGGACGATTTCAAGTTTTCATAACATTCGGTAATCTGCATTTTTGGACACCGATCATGGCCGATTACATTGCACTCCACGAGCAGACTGCGTGGCAGGCTTGACTGCCTGTTATGCGAGTGCAGCAAGGAGCCGAGGTAAGGTGCTAGCTAGCATTAAATGTATCTTATAAAAACAATCAATCTTAACATAATCACAAGTTAACTAGTGATTAGCTTGTCCTGCTTGTCCTGCGTTGCATATAATCGATGCGGTGCCTGTTAATTTATCATTGAATCACAGCCTACTTCGCCAAATGGGTGATTTAACAAGCGCTTTCGTGAAAAAAGCACTGTCGTTGCACCAATATATACATAACCATAAACATCAATGCCTTTCTTAAAATAAAATACACAAGTATATATTTGTTAACCTGCATATTTAGTGAATATTGCCTGCTAACATGAATTTCTTTGAACTAGGGAAATTGGGTCACTTGCGTTCTGTTCAACAGAGTCAGGGTATATGCAGCAGTTTGGGCCGTCTGGCTCGTTGCGAACTGTGTGAAGACTATTTCTTCCTAACAAAGACAGCCAACTGCCAAATGAGATGATTTATGAAAAAAAGCGCATTTGTGTAAAAAGCACAATTGTTGCACGAATGTACCTAACCATAAACATCAATGCCTTTCTTAAAATCAATACACTGAAGTATATATTTTTAAACCTGCATATTTAGATAAAATAAATTAATGTTAGCAGGCAATATTAAACTAGGGAAATTGTGTCACTTCTCTTGCGTTCAATGCACGCAGAGTCAGGGTACATGCAACAGTTTGGGCCGCCTGGCTCATTGCGAACTAATTTGCCAGAATTTTATGTAATTATGACATAACATTGAGGGTTGTGCAATGTAACAGCAATATTTAGACTTATGGATGCCACCCATTAGATCAAATATGTAACGGTTCCATATTTCACGGAAAATAAACGTTTTGTTTTCGAAATGATAGTTTCCGGATTTGACTATATTAATGACCTAAGGCTCGTATTTCTGTGTGTTATTATATTATAATTAAGTCTATGATTTGATAGAGCAATCTGACTGAGCGGTGGTAGGTAGCAGCAGGCTCATAAGCATTCATTCAAACAGCACTTTACTGCGTTTGCCAGCACCTCTTCACAATGCTTGAAGCATTGCGCTGTTTATGACTTCAAGCCTATCAACTCCCGAGATTAGGCTGGCAATACTAAAGTACCTATTAGAATATCCAATAGTCAAAGGTATATGAAATACAAATGGTATAGAGAGAAATAGTCCTATAATAACTACAACCTAAAACTTCTTACCTTGGAATATTGAAGACGCATGTTAAAAGGAACCACCGGCTTTCATATGTTCTCATGTACTGAGCAAGGAACTGAAACGTTAGCTTTTTTACATGGCATATATTGCACTTTCTTCTCCAACACTTTGTTTTTGCATTATTTAAACCAAATTGAACATGTTTCATTATTTATTTGAAACTAAATTCATTTTATTGAGGTATTATATTAAGTTAAAATAAAAGTGTTCATTGTTCATTCAGTATTGTTGTAATTGTCATTATTACATATATATAAAAATCGGACGATATAATCTGTATCTGCTTTTTTTGGTCCTCCAATCATCTGTATTGGTATCGGAGTTGAAAAATCATAATCGGTTGACCTCTAAACCACACAGGAGGATTCCTTTTCACGTGAGAAAAAAAGTTGAACGGGAGCTTGACACACTACAAATTGAAGACATCATTGAAAAAATCAGCGGGCCAACGCCATGGGTATCCCCAATCGTGGTCACACCAAAACCCAAGACAACAGATAAAGTTTGTGTCTGTATCGACATGTGCCTTCCGAACACAGCAATACAACGTGAACGACACATCACACCAACGGTTGATGACCTCATCCATGATCTGAATGGAGCAGTGGTGTTCTCCAAGCTAGATCTTAATGCTGGATACCACCAGCTTGAGTTACATTCAGACTCAAGGTATAGCACAACCTTCACTATATATTCTGGCCTCTGGAGATACACCAGGCTGAAATTTAGCATAAATTCAGCTGCCGAGGTATTTCAAAATGCAATACAGCAAGTGCTGCAAGGCTTTCCCAACGTGAGAAACATGAGCGATGACATCCTAGTCTACGGTAGATCTCAAGATGAACAGAGAGAGAAATCTCATGCTGAACAAAGAAAACATGTGAATACAGCAAAACAACACTTGAGTTTTACGGCTATGTTTTCTCAGAGAATGGTATTTCGGCGGATCCAAAGAAAATCAAAGCCATACAGAATCTGCCAGCACCTCAAAATGCCTCGGAAGTTCGCAATCTACTGGGCTTTACAATACAATACGATACAATACTGCTCGTGGTTCATACCAGACTTCGCAACAACTGCACTGAGGTTAAACAGTGCTATTCACAAACCGAGAGAGAAGCTCTGGCGATCATCTAGGCATGTGAACATTTTCACTTGTATCTCTATGGAGCTCACTTCACAGACATCACAGATCATAAACCACTAGAGCATAACTTCAACAACCCAAAAGCCACACCCCCAGCACGACTTGGAGACTGAGACTTCAACCTTACATCTACACCGTGAAGTACAAAGCTGGTAAAGATAACCCTGCCGACTACATGTCAAGACATCCCATCGCAGGGGAAACGCCACAGAGAACCTCTTGCATGGCAGAGGAACATGTGAACTTTATCATCAACAACACAATTCTCAAAGCGATAACTCAGAGGTGCAAGAAGAAACAAAGAAAGATTCTGCTCTATAGAAGGTGATTCGCCTATTGTCCACAGGAACGTGGCAAGATTCACCACGTGACACACAAGATGCTGATTTCCCAACACTAAAAGCACTCTTTCGCATGAGACATGAACTATGAACTAACAATCAAAGCACAAGCAAACGTCATCCTGAGAGGGGCACGGCTCGTTCTTCCAGTCTCTCTCCACAAACAAGCAATCAACCTAGCTCACACAGGACATCCTAGGTATTGTAAAAACAAAACAGCTACTGAGAGAGAAGGTTTGGTTTCCAGGTATAGATGACATGGTGGAAAAAGCAATTCAGCACTGCATTCCATGTCAAACTGCCACTGCAGATTCCTATGGAACCGCTGTCTATGTCGAAACTACCCAAAGGTCCATAGCTAGAATTGCCTGTATTGCAGGACACTACTGTTCATTTCGTGTCCTCCTGTCCACTAAAAGACCAGGCTCACTGGCAGGGACGACTACATTGGTGGACCATAAGGATAACTTTTCCTCTTCCTTTACTCGCACCCCTTTCCATTCCATCCTGCGGTGGGGGAACCTGTCAATCTCTCCAGGTACTCATCGACTCTGGGGCCGATGAGAGTTTTTTGGACGCTACCCTGGCGTCCGAGCTAGGCATCCCCACTCAGCCCCTCTCCATTTCAATGGACGTTAGAGCCCTGGACGGGCACTCTATATGCCGGGTCACCCACAATACGACTCCCATCAACCTATGAGTGTCAGGGAAGCACAGCGAGGCTATCCAATTTATGCTAATCAAGTCTCCTCAGAACGGGCTGGAGCCCGTTCTGCCACGCCCATTGTCTGAAATCAGCGCAGCCTGCCCAGCGCCTACTGGAGAACCAGCTTTTTGTGAAAGTGGAGAAATGCAAATTCTATCGCTCCACCATCCCCTTCCTTGGTTACATCATCACTGCAGGGAATGTACAAATGGATCCCGGGAAGTTGAGAGCGGTGGTGGATTGGCCCCAGCCTACGTCCAGAGTGCAGCTGCAACGTTTCCTGGGATTTGCCAACTTTTATCGCCACTTTATCCATGATTACAACGCCCTGGCTTCCCCTCTGTCTGCACTCACCTCGCCCAAGGTTCCGTTCATGTTGTCCCCAGCTGCTGGACGGGCAATCGTGAGTTTCTCGCGGTGAAGATGGCGTTGGAAGAGTGGAGACACTGGTTGGAGGGAGCGGAACATCCATTCATTGTGTGGACAGATCACAAGAACCTGGAATATCTCTGCACCGCCAAACGTCTCAATTCCAGGCAAGCTAGGTGGATGCTTCTTTTCACACAGTTGAACTTCTCCCTCTCTTACCGACTGGGATCCAAGAACATCAAGCGGGATGTGCTGTGACGCCGCTATAGCCCCACGGCTACAGCCTCGGACCCCGAGACCATCCTTCCCATCTCGTGCCTGGCGACGGCACTCGGCTAGGGAATAGGGAAGCAGGTCTATGAGGCACAGCATCCCGGTCGAACCCCAGGGAGGGGGGGGGGGGGCAGACAACCAGATGTTTGTTCCTGACGCTGTCCGCCCCTCGGTCCTGGAGTGGGCCCACTCCTCCAGGCTTACCTGCCAATCGGGCTCCCGTCGGACCCTGGCCTTTGGGCGTCAACACTTTTGGTGGCCTACCATGGTTCCAGACGTTTCCGCGTTTGCCGCAGCCTGCACGATCTGTGTGCAGTACAAGGCTCCTTGGCAAGCTCCTGTCCCTCACTGTTTCAGGTCTCACATATCCCTGGACTCCGTCACGGGTCTCCCCCGTCTCATGGCTCCAACGCCAGCCTGACTGTAGTGGACTGATTTTCCAAAGCCGCCATTTCCTTTCTCTCCCCAAGCTACCCTCTGCTAAAGAGACAGCCCAGCTCATGGTGCAGCACGTCTTCCGGATCCATGCACTCTCAGGGAACATAGTCTCCGACCGGAGTCCTCAGTTCTCATCCCAGTTCTGGAAGGCGATCTGCACACTCATTGGGTGGTCGGCCAGCATGCCCTCCGGGTTCCACCCTCAGTCCAATGGCGCCAATCAAGACCTGGAGACGACACTTCGCTGCCTTGTCTCCGCCAACCCCACCACCTGGAGCCAGCAACTTGTGTGGGTTAAATAAGCCTGCAACACCCTTGGTTGCTCTGCCACCAGGTTCACGCCTTTCGAGTGTTCCCTGGGTTATCAGCCCCCGCTCTTCCCAGAGCAAGAGGAAGAGGTCGGCATACCCTCGGCCCAGATGTCAGTACCTGGAAGAGAGCCCGGTCAGCTCTTCTCAAGACTACCTCCAGGTATCGATGGCAAGCGGACCACCACCTTTCCCCGGCTTCCTGCAAACTTTTCCCCCCGTTTTATCAGCCCTTTCCCCATCTCCAAGATCATTAGCCCATCTGCTGTTCATCTTCTGTTGCCCCGTACCCTCCATATAAACTCAGCAAAACAAAAAAAGTCTATTTTTCAGCACCCTGTCTTTCAAAGTTATTTCGTAAAAATCCAAATAACTTCTCAGATCTTTATTGTAAAGGGTTTAAACACTGATTCCCATGCTTGAATGAACCATAAATAATGAACCATAAATAATTAAGGCACATGTACCTGTGGAATGGTCGTTAAGACACTAACAGACAGTAGGCAATTAAGGAAACAGTTATGAAAACTTAGGACACTAAATAGGTCTTTCTACTGAGTCTGAAAAACACCAAAAGAAAAATGCCCAGGGTCCTTGCTCATCTGCGTGAACGTGCCTTAGGCATGCTGCAAGGAGGCCTGAGGACGGCAGATGTGACCAGGGCAATAAATTGCAATGTCCGTACTGTGAAACACCTAAGACAGTGCTACAGGGAGACAGGACGGACAGCTGATCGTCCTCACAGTGGCAGACCACGTGTAAAAACACCTGCACAGGATCGGTACATCCGAATATCACACCTTCGGGACAGGTACAGGATGGCAACAACAACTGCCCGAGTTACACCAGGAAATCACAATTCCTCTATCAGTGCTCAGACTGTCTGCAATAGGCTGAGAGGCTGAACTGAGGGCTTGTTGTAAGGCAGGTCCTTACCAGACATCACCGGCAACAACATCGCCTATGGGCACAAACCCACCGTTGCTGGACCAGACAGGACTGGCAAAAAGTGCTCTTCACTGATGAATCACGGTTTTGTCTCACCAGGGGTGATGGTTGGATTCGCGTTTATCGTCGAAGGAATGAGCGTTACACCTAGGCCTGTACTCTGGAGCGGGATTGATTTGGTGGTGGAGGGTCCGTCATGGTCTGGGGCGGTGTGTCACAGCATCATCGGACTGAGCTTGTCATTGCAGCCAATCTCAATGCTGTGCGTTACAGGGAAGACATCCTCCTCTCTCATGTGGTACCCTTCCTGCAGGCTCATCCTGACATGACCCTCCAGCATGATAATGCTACCAGCCATACTGCTCGTTCTGTGCGTGATTTCCTGCAAGACAGGAATGTAAGTGTTCTGCCATGGCTAGCGAAGAGCCTGCATCTCAATCCCATTGAGCATGTCTGGGACCTGTTGGATCGGAGGGTGAGGGCTAGGCCCCCCCCAGAAATGTCCAGGAACTTGCAGGTGCCTTTGTTGGAAGAGTGGGCTAACATCTCACAGCAAGAACTGGCAAATCTGGTGCAGTCCATGAGGAGGAGATGCACTGCAGTACTTAATGCAGCTGGTGGCCACAGCAGATACTGATTGTTACTTTTGATTTTGACCCCCCCTTTGTTCAGGGACACATTATTCCATTTATGTTAGTCACATGTCTGTGAAACTTGTTTAGTTTATGTCTCAGTAGTTGAATCTTATGTTCATACAAATATTTACACATGTTAAGTTTGCTGAAAATAAACGCAGTTGACAGTGAGAGGACGTTTATTTTTTTGCTGAGTTTACATCCCACTTTTCATGTGTCTAGTGTTAAACCTATGTCTCACAGCCCTTTGTCTCCTGTTTCCCAGGCCTTCCCCTCTTCGCCGTCTCATTGACAGCAAACCGGCGTACAAGGTGTGGCACCTCCCGAAGATTTGACCACGGGGCAGGGGATTCCAGTACCTCGTTGACTGGGAGGGTTATGGCCCGGAGGAGAGGTGCTCAGTCCCCGCTAGGGACATCCTGGACCCAGGCCTCATCACTGAGTTCCAACGCTGGCACCCCAGTCAACCAGGTATGAAGGCCCATGTAAGACGCCAGGTGATGCCCCCTAGAGGGGAGGGTACTGTCACACCCTGATCTGTTTCACCTGTCTTTGTGCTTGTCTCCACCCCCCTCCAGGTGTCGCCCATCTTCCCTATTAACCCCAGTGTATTTATACCTGTGTTCTCTGTTCATTTTTTTTCGTCAAGCCTACCAGTGTTTTTTCCCCATGGTCCTGTTTTTCTCTAGTTCCTTTTTTCTAGCTTTCCCGGTTTTGACCATTCTGCCTTCCCTGAGCCTGCCTGCCGTTCTGTACCTTGTCACACCACCCTGGATTACTGACCTCTGCCTGCCCTTTACCTGTTGTTTACCTGCCCCCCTGTTTTTGTAATAAACGTTTGTTACTTCGAAACTGTCTGCATCTGGGTCTTCTACTGAGCCTTGACACATTGTTAGTAATGAGAATGATTGTTATTATGATGTGAGATTAGGAATTTAATTTGATACATGTTATTCTGTTTCCTTTGTTAAGCAGTTCACAAAAAAACTATCCAGTAAATATACCACTTTGGGGTTAAAGGAATTCCTGCCTCAGTCTCCTCCATTCCTCTGTCACCTGATCCGTGACCACCTGTTCACCTTGTCACACTGTTGTCAGTCATCCTACCTGTCCGGCTACACACACAAATTCCAAGATTCAAATTCTAGATCGTTACAGCTGCCCCTAAATTAGCTGCCCCTGAATTATTTTCCCATTTCTTCACAATGCAAGATTCCAACCTTAGATTAAGGCCTCTAGATTAAGTCTTCCAGATTAAGGCCAGTAGATTAAGGCCTCTAGCTTGTTCTGGTATGTCTGGGAAGTATGTAGGATGGGGGTAAGAAGTGTACAGAATGAAGGACTGCCAAGTATGGAATGTCTCACAATTGCCACAACAGCAGAACTTCTGTGCAATTCTGGAAATTCAGCGTGTGTGTGTGTAAATTTTTCCCTACGTTATCAGGACCAGAATGTCCTGACAAGTCAACAGAATGTCCTGATAGGAAAACCATTTTTGTCTGGACTTTTTCCAAGTCCTAAATTTGTTAAAATGTTGTTTTAGGCTTAAGTGTTAGGTTTAGAGTTGGGTGTTAAGGTTAGGGTTAGGAGTTAGGTAAAATAGGATTACTCCCCCAAAAGTCCTGTAAAAAAAAAAAGGTGTGTGTGTCGGTTCTTCTAAGCAGCATTTTGGATGACAAGCTCCTTTACCCGGCTCTGCAGCAGCAGCCAGCGAGGAGATTCCCTTCGAGACGGACAGAACCCCCACACACACATGCGCGCACACAAAAGTACTATTATATATAATGACGGTAATAATAGGGTCATTTAGCAGAGTGTAAAGTATTTTGTTCCAGCCCAACAGCAATACGCTTGATTTCTGTCTATGATCTTAGTAACCTATTATTTAGCGTTGTGTAGTGTTGAATCCTGTGTCCTCCTCTTTGGCAAAGGAGCCGTGGTAAAGAGCAGAAGCAGGGGTTTCCTAGACCTCAGCCGCACCACTGACATGAGAAACGTCTCCATCCTCAACCTCATGCTCTGGTAAGGGCCACTTCGACTGGGTTCATGGTCATTACTATCTGGTAATGCTAGAAAAGACAGAAATGTTGCTTTTTAACCCCACATTTTCAACCACAAACTATCCTTAACCATCACCTGAAACTGAAAACATATCTTATCTACATGCTCATCGGTTCACCAATCTGTATTTCTGCATGGCCATCCCATGATTTTCCTTCCTTCCCTCTCTCTTCTCTCCCTCACCCTCTTTCCCTTTCTCTCTCTGTCCCTCCCTCCCCCAGGGCAGTGACCTCCATGGTTTTCTACAGTCTCTCCCTCAGCACCCCCAACATGAACGGCGACTCCTACCTCAACTACTTTAACTCGGCACTAACAAGATTGTGACCTACATGAGTACCGAGTTTTGAATCGCCGTTCCCGGCGACCCACAATCCTCTTCTACTTGCTGCTTTTCTGTGGCATTCATGCTGCTGGTCATCAAGCTGGTCCATGAGGATCTGTGTCTGTGTTGAACCCCAGTGATCTGTAACCAAATCTAAATTATGTTTTCCCCCCTACCTAATACCTCAAGGTCTTGTGTAGTACATTATCTATTACACATTATACACTGGATGGTTCGAGCCCTGAATGCTGTTTGGCAGACAGCCGTGGTATATCAGACCGTATACCACAGGTATGACAAAACACATTTTTACTGCTCTACTTCTGTTGGTAAACAGTTTATAATGGCAATAAGGCACCTCCGGGGTGCCTAAGAACAGCCCTTAGCCATGGCATATCAAATCAAATTTTATTTGTCACATACACATGGTTAGCAGATGTTAATGCGAGTGTAGCGAAATGCTTGTGCTTCTAATTCCGACAATGCAGTAATAACCACCGAGTAATCTAACCTAACAATTCCACAACTACTACCTTATACACACAAGTGTAAAGGGATAAGAATATGTACATAAAGATATATGAATATGATGGTACAGAACAGCATAGGCAAGATGCAGTAGATGGTATCGAGTACAGTATATACATATGGGTTGAGTAATGTAGGGTATGTAAACACAAGTGGCATAGTTTAAAGTGGCTAGTGATAAAAAAAATGTACATCAATTTTCATTATTAAAGTGGCTGGAGTTGAGTCAGTATGTTAGCAGCATCCACTCAATGTTAGTGGTGGCTGTTTAACAGTCTGATGGCCTTGAGATAGAAGCTGTTTTTCAGTCTCTCGGTCCCTGCTTTGATGCACCTGTACTGACCTCGCCTTCTGGATGGTAGCGGGGTGAACAGGCAGTGGCTCGGGTGGTTGTTGTCCTTGATGATCTTTATGGCCTTCCTGTGACATCGGGTGGTGTAGGTGTCCTGGAGGGCAGGTAGTTTGCCCCCGGTGATGCGTTGTGCAGACCTCACTACCCTCTGGAGAGCCTTACGGTTGTGGTCGTGTGTGTGTTTGTGTCAGGTATGGAAGATTTCATGCCTTAGCAAGAATGAATGTACACTGAACACAAATATAAATGCGTCATGTAAAGTGTTGGTCCCATGTTTCATGAGCTGAAATAAAATCACAGAAATGTTCCATATGCACAAAAAGCTTTATTTCTCTCAAATTTTGTGCAGAAATGTGTTTTTACCCGTTAGTGAGCATTTCTCCTTTGCCAAGATAATCCATCCACCTGACAGGTGTGGCATATCAAGAAGCTGATTAAATGGCCTCCAAGGCCCACAAAGGCTGCCATGTGAAATCCATAGAATTTTTGCCTAATTTATTCATTTCAATTGACTTATTTCCTTCAATGAACTGTGACTTAGTAAAAACGTTGACATTTTTGCAGGTTGTGTTTATATTTTTATATAATATACATGAACCCAGATCTACGATGTTATGATTGAATATACATATGTAGGATCTTAATTTGATCTCCCTGTTGGAGACCTGTACTGCAATGCAATAAATGTAAAAACTTGTGTATTTGAGGTTTAAAAGGGCTTCTGAAGTTTGTAATTTACACTTAGAAATTTTGGACTTAATTTTCCCTTTCAAAAAATGTATCAACGCTTACAACAATGTCCATTAATTATAATCCACATAGTGTCTTCAGACAGTATTCATACCCCTTGACTTGTTTCACATTTTGTTGTGTTACAGCCTGAATTCAGAATGTATTACATGTTTCTCACCCATCTACCCACAATACCCCATAATGACAAAGTGAAAACATGTTTATAGACATTTTTGCAAATATATTGAAAATTTAATTCAGAAATATTAAATGTACATATAAAAAGCAACACTTCATGGCACAACATCTTTTCCCCCATGTGACCTACTTGTGTGTATGTACTGACTTGTATGTAACTGATAGATGCACACACACACCTCATGTTAATGTATGTAAATTGTAGTTTTTTTGTCTGTAAGGTCTTTTTCGTTATGAGACTTAAATCAAAAACCTTTGCTATGACACTCCAAATTGAGCTTGGGTGCATCCATTTCCTTTTGATTATCCTTGAGATGTCGTTACAACTTGATTGGAGTCCACCTGTGGCCAATTAACTTGTTTGGACATGATTTAGAAAGAAACACACCTGTCTTTATAAGGTCCCACAGTTGACAGTGCATGTCAGAGAGGAAACTAGACCATGAAGTCTGAGGAACTGTAAGTAGATTTCTGAGATATAATTGTTATGAGGGATGTATCTGGGTAAGGATATGAAACAATTTCTAGTGTTGAATGTTCCCAACAGCACAGTGGTCCCCATCATTGGAAAATTGAACAAATGTGGAACTACCCAGACTCTGCCTATAGTTTGCCGTCCAACCCAAACTGAACAACCGGGCAAGAAGGACCTTGGTCAGGGAGGTGACCAAGAACCCAATGACCACTCGGACAGAATTACGAAGTTTCTTGGCTGAGATGGGTGAACCTGTGAAAAGGAAGTCTCAGCACATCACCAGTCTGGGCTTTATGGGAGAGTGGCCAGATGGTAGCTATTCCTGAGCAAACTACACATGGCCGCATGCCTGGAGTTTGCAAAAAAGGCGTGTTGAAGACTGAGCGTAAAGAGAAATATTCTGTGGTCTGAAGAGACAAATGAAACTCTTTGGCCTGAATACATAGTGTTATGTCTAGAGAAACCCAGGCACAGCTCATCACCCATCTAACATCATCCCTACTTTGAAGCATGGTGGTGGCATCGTGGGATGCTTTTCAGAGGCAGGAACTGGGAGACTGGTAAGGATGGCGGGAACAAAGAATGAAGCCAAATACAAGCAAATCTGTGACAACCTGTTTCAGACTGCAAACTACCTTAGCCTGGGGTGACGATTTATGTTCCGACAGAGCAATGACTCCAAGCATGCAGCCAAAGCAATGCTGGAATGGCTTCAGAACAAGAATGTGAAAGTTCTTGAGTGGCCCAGTCAAAGTCCAGACTTGAATCCCATTGTAATTCTGTGGAAGGACTTGAAGATTGCTGTTCACTAGCTCATCTAATTTAACAGAGATATAGACTCTGCAATGAAGAATGGGAGAAATCCAGATGTGCAAAGCTGATAGACATACCTAAGACACAACTCAAAGCTGTAATCACTGCCAAAGGTGCTTATACAAAGTATTGAGTCATTGGTGTGAAGACTTTGTAAATAAGATTTCTGTATTTCATTGTCAATACATTTCTAATATTTTCACTTATGGTATTGTGTAGAAATTGTTTATTTAATCAATTTTGAATTAAGGCACAATGTGGAATAAGTCAAGGGTTATGAATACTTTTAGAAGGCACTAATAATTCACATTTCCTGTTGCTACAGGATTATTTTCCTACTATAGCAAACTGGCTCAAATGTAAGATCCTACATCTGTAATCCAACTTGATCTTTCTGTTTTCAGGAGTTTACACCACAATCCTGCTGTACTTTTTGGGATAATCAGCCTCTTCTCTGCTGGCCTGTCTTCTGCTTCTGGACACCATGGATTGTCAAGTCCAGATTGTCACATGGTAAGTCATAAATGGGACCTTGAACCATGGTACTAATTTATCTACAGTCATTGTAATATTTGTCAGTGGTTGTCATGAACTTGAAGTGCAGGTCAACTTCTATAGACATTTTTACGGTCAGTTAGTGCCATATCACTAATGCCGTGTGCCATATGATTTTGAGAAGGCAGAATCCAGCTAGCACATCTTGTTTCCTTAAGTTGTGGGAACATTGGTTGTGGCAATGAAGCCATACCTTTCCTAACTGTTAAAATGGAATGTTTTTTTAAACATTCTGAGAACAGAAGTGAAAATGTTGAGTTCTGGGAACATTCATTTATAGGTTTTTGCTATGGTTCCTTAAGTTTTCCTGGGAGGTTTTATTAACACTCTGAGAACAAATGATAGGCTATTGAGGTTTTTGTAAAACTTTTGCCAAATGTTTCAAGACTTTTAATAATACTGCTAGCATCTTGGGTAAACCTCTGTATTTTATTTTTATCCCCAAGCACCGATGGGACATGGAAATTAATTTCACTAAGCTTTCACAGATAGGGCTCTACCTTTGCAGAGCACATGCTCCTTTGCCCTACCAGTCTCAAGTGCCCTTTTCAGTGGTATAATTTCCCAGAAAAGTGAGTTAACTTCCCCTGTTACTGTAATGGCGAGAGGTTAGCATGTCTTGGGTTTATGATCAGGAAACCCCTCATTCAATGCAGGTGGGGCAGAGCCCCACATCTTTCGCAATACATGCATTAAGGCAGCTTCCAAATGCAGGTGATTCAGCCTAGCTAGTGCTTTCGGTGAAGCGAGCCAGCAAAATAGGAGCATTGCGTTGTGATTGGCTCAGTGTTTTGTCACTCATGGACACTACGTCATCGCTAAATTTAAGCCTTAGTAAGGTTAGACATCCAAAATGTCAGACCTTTGGGTCCTGCTATAGTTATATTACAAGTGCTTCCAAGAAGGCTTGGTCATTGGCCACACAACGTGATTTTATCTACAGTAGCTTTGCTTGAACTGATCATGTTAGCTAGCAGTCAGGAATCATATTGACAATCTACTGGCAAATCCATTTAATTGTCATATGAAGAGGCATCGCAAATTCAACAATGAGGAGTTAGGAAGGAATCCCTGGCTAACTGATAGCATTGCAAAGCAACAAATAGCCTGCTATTCAATGGCGTGGCTGTTTTTGAGTTGCCACCATGGCATTCTCTGGATTTAGACTTTGACAAAAATTTGCTGACAAAGGACTGCAGCGCCACCTTCATGTTTAAGTGAGCACATCACAAGCCAAGTTGAGTCCCAAAAAAGTATTGTATGCTACTACATAAATAGTAATACTTAGCTACGGTATACATAAGTGTTGTAGACTACTAACAGTTTATGTGCCGCACCCTAATAATTTGGTGTATTTTCACTTAATTTTGCTTAACGTCACTGTTCTGACTTGGTGGCGCTATCTAAGCGCTTTCACTTATTTATCCTACGGTTCTGACCTGGTGTACAGGGAAAGTACTTTAAGAGCAGCCCGTGTTCTGCATTCTGTCGCTGTACATTTCAAAAGTGCTGAACAGTTATATTGACTAGGGCTGTCGTCGCTCGTTAATGTCCTAATCGAAATTACGGAATCCCTCATCTGCTCATCACTCCCTTATGCCATAGTTTGTTCATCTCATTTGCCAGGGGAAACCACATTTGTCAGTCAGCCATATCAGCTTTTTTTTTTGAAAGGCAGTAAATGAGGCTGATTGAACTGTTTCGCTACCAATCAAGGCTCCGCTGGTAGCCAGGTGTAGCGGTTGTAGGGATTCACTCCATTGCACTGGAAAGAGGCCCTAACAGTTGTGTTATTGCTGGCATGCATCTGAAAATTGAGTTTGCCCCACCAAGATTTACATGCTAAAATTGCCACTGGTTATATTTGTGCCTCTGACTTTCTCCATTCACAATTCATTAAAGATTATCCGTAATCATGGTAGCATGCACATTCTTTAGAAACATTCTTATTGACATTGACTCAACTGATACATTTACCATTTGATTAATACTGGGCATAAAATCTGAAATGCAACCAAAACAAACAGCAAATGCATCCAACAAATGTGTAGTCGCAAGCTTGATGTAGTCATTGCCTGCTATGCATAGGGGACCAAATATTTTACTTAATATTTTAATACATGTGATTTTGTCCCAATATTTTTGCTCCCCTAAAATGTACGAAGTGTTGTAATTTCTAAACGGTTGACCTGACATGGTGAATTAAAGCTGAGTCTGCACTTAAACCTCAGTCATAGTTTGGATTATATAGCAAAAGGAAGTGCTTCACTGTCCCAATAATTATAGAGGGCACTGTACACGGCAACTACCTTTGTAAGCATGTGACTAAATAAAAATAAGCATAGGTAACACCTGGGCAGAGGAACACTGCCGCTGTCATTTTAGTTGTACCTCCAATCAAATCTTATGTCACATTTTTATTTACCACAAAGCCCATTGAGACCCAGTCTCTTTTTTGAGGTAGATTTGGCCAAGAAGGCAGCAACATTTCAATACAGTACAGAATTGAAAGTCAACTTGATCCAGCCTATTTAAAAAAATATATTTTTTAAAGCATTTACAAAGACTCCCATCAATATTTTAAATTCATTCAGTTGCATTAACATATCTAGGATGAAGCATGGATTGTAGACTATTCCATATCTCTGGTGCACAAGAGAAGGCAGTCTTGCCTAATACTGTGAATGTCCTGGGGACTTTAAGTATCAACCACCCAGCAGACTGGGAACTGCTGGTGGTGGAGACCAGACTAGAGGGTGTTTAACCAAAAGGGCTTTGTAGATAAACTCAATGTAGCTTTCTGTGCATCTAAATTGAGGTCCAACCCACAATTTGGTTCACTGTAAACGGGTGTAGATTAACAGTGAAACATTTACTTACAGGTCCTCTTCTAACAAAGTTAAATATAAAGATTTTAAAAATCAAATGGCGACACGAGGAATGGATAGTGAATAACAACTAAAAATAGCATGGTTATATACCGGGAGTACTGAGTGGAGGGATAAAGTAATTGAGGTAGCTATGTACGTATGGGTGAAGTGACTAGGCAACAGGATAGATGCTAGTAGCGTGCTCGTGTGTTTATGGACGTACTGTGTGAGTGGCTAGTCAGTGCTAAAATGGGTCAATGCAAGTAGCTATTTTGCAGTCTTCTGGCTTGCGGTAGAAGCAGTTCAGGTTCCTGTTGGTTCCAGACTTGCTGTATCGCTTGCAATGCGGTAGTAGAGAACAGTATGGCTTGGGTAGTTGGAGTCCTTAATTTTTGGGGCCTTCCTCTGACACCACCTGGTATAGAGGTCCTGGATGGCAGGGAGCTCAGTTCCAGTGATGTACAGGGCTGTACTCACCACCCTCTGTAGCGCCTTGCTGCCGTGTGCCTTGCAGTTGCCGTACCAGGCAGCGACGCAGCCAGTCAAGATGGTATCAACAGTGCAGCTGGAAATAGTCAACACATTGGCACGGTTATAAATATAAATCCGGTGGGTGCTGTCCACTCCATTATAGACGAATACAAGTGGACTGCTTCTTCCCTAAATAATTCTTGCATAGTTTAGCGCTGTGCTTTGGCTCATTGTCCTGTTGTAGGGGGAAATTGGCTCCAATTAAGCGATGTCTATAGGGTATGGCGGTAACCTTCCTCCTAGATCCCTTTTACCCTGTACAACTCTCCCACTTTACCACCACCAAAGCACCCCCAGACCATCACATTGCCGCCGCCATGCTTGACAGATGGCGTCAAGCACTCGTTTTTTCTGCGTTTCATGAATGTTTACTTTCTTTTCCCAGTCCTCTGTCCAGTGTCTGTCTTGCCTATCTTAATCTTTTTTTTATATATACACTGCTCAAAAAAATAAAGGGAACACTTAAACAACACAATGTAACTCCAAGTCAATCACACTTCTGTGAAATCAAACTGTCCACTGAGGAAGCAACACTGATTGACAATAAATTTCACATGCTGTTGTGCAATTGGAATAGACAGGTGGAATTATAGGCAATTACAAAGACACCCCCAATAAAGGAGTGGTTCTGCAGGTGGTGACCACAGACCACTTCTCAGTTCCTATGCTTCCTGGCTGATGTTTTGGTCACTTTTGAATGCTGGCGGTGCTTTCACTCTAGTGGTAGGTAGCATGAGACTGAGTCTACAACCCACACAAGTGGATCAGGTAGTGCAGCTCATCCAGGATGGCACATCAATGCAAGCTGTGGCAAGGTTTGCTGTGTCTGTCAGCGTAGTGTCCAGAGCATGGAGGCGCTACCAAGAGACGCCAGTACATCAGGAGACGTAGAGGAGGCCGTAGGAAGGCAACAACCCAGCAGCAGGACCGCTACCTCAGCCTTTGTGCAAGGAGGAGCAGGAGGAGCACTGCCAGAGCCCTGCAAAATGACCTCCAGCAGGCCACAAATGTGCATGTGTCTGCTCAAACGGTCAGAAACAGACTCCATGAGGGTGGTATGAGGGCCTGACGTCCACAGGTGGGGGTTGTGCTTACAGCCCAACACCGTTGGCATTTGCCAGAGAACACCAAGATTGGCAAATTCGCCACTGGCGCCCTGTGCTCTTCACAGATTAAAGCAGGTTCAGACTGAGTACATGTGACAGTCTGGAGACGCCGTGGAGAACGTTCTGCTGCCTGCAACATCCTCCAGCATGACTGGTTTGGCGGTGGGTCAGTCATGGTGTGGGGTGGCATTTTTTTTGCGGGGACGCACAGCCCTCCATGTGCTCGCCAGAGGTAGCTTGACTGCCATTAGGTACCGAGATGAGATCCTCAGACCCTTGTGAGACCATATGCTGGTGCGGTTGGCCCTGGGTTCCTCCTAATGCAAGACAATGCTAGACCTCATGTGGCTGGAGTGTGTCAGCAGCTCCTGCAAGAGGAAGGCATTGATGATATGGACTGGCCCTCCCGTTCCCCAGACCTGAATCCAATTGAGCATTGAGCACATCTGGGACATCATGTCTCGCTCCATCCACCAATGCCACGTTGCACCACACTGTCCAGGAGTTGGCGGATGATTTAGTCCAGGTCTGGGAGGAGATCCCTCAGGAGACCATCCGCCACCTCATCAGGAGCATGCCCAGGCGTTGTAGGGAGGTCGTACAGGCACGTGGAGCCCACACACTACTAAGCCTCATTTTGACTTGTTTTAAGGACATTAAATCAAAGTTGGATCAGCCTGTAGTGTGGTTTTCTACTTTAATTTTGAGTGTGACTCCAAATCCAGACCTCCATGGGTTGCTAAATTTGATTTCCATTGATAATTTGTGTGATTTGTCAGCACATTCAACTATGTAAAGAAGTATTTAATAAGAATATTTCATTCAGATCTAGGATGTTATTTTAGTGTTCCCTTTTATTTTTTTTGAGCAGTGTATTATTGGCTAGTCTGAGATGGCTTTATCTTTGCAACTCTGCCTAGAAGGCCAGCATTCCGGAGTCGCCTGTTGACGTTGAGACTGGTGTTTTGCGGGTACTACTTAATGAACTTGCCAATTGAGGACTTGGTGTCTTCTCAAACTAGACATACTAATGTACTTGTCTTGCTCAGTTGTGCACCGGGGCCTCCCACTCCTATCCTGGCTAGAGCCAGTTGGTGATGTTCTCTGAAGGGAGTAGTACACAGCGTTGAATGAGATTCAGGTTCTTGGCAATTTCTTGCATGGAATAGCATTTCTCAGAACAAGAATAGACTGTTTTTAGAAGAGTTATTTTGTTTCTGGCCATTTTGAGCCTGTAATCAAACCCATTAATTTCAATGCTCCAGATACTCAACTAGTCTAAAGAAGGCCAGTTTTATTGCGTCAACAGTTTTCAGCTATGCTAACATAATTTCAAAAGGGCTTTCTAATGCTCAATTAGCCTTTTTAAAATGATAACCTTGGATTAGCTAACACAATGTGCCATTTGAACACAGACCCATTATCTGCAACCATCAATCCTATGTAGATATGCCATAAATGTGGTGTTTCCAGCTCCAGTAGTCACTTACAACATTAACACTGTATTTCTGATCAATTTGATATTAATTGTCGGATGTGTTTTTTTCTTTAAAAAACGTTGACATTTCTAAGTGACCCCAAACTTTTGAGTGGTAGTGTAGGTGTTCCTTTTGTCCAGGTGGGAAAGGGCAGTGTTGTGTGTAAATGAGATTGTTGGGGGCGTATGTGAATTGGTGTTGCTGTGAGCCATGAATCGCCTTTCAAAGCACTTCATGGCTACAGACTTGAGTGCTACGGTGCAGCTGTCATTTTAGGCAGGTTACCTTTGCTTTCTTGGGCACAGACTATGGTTGTCTACTTGAAACGTAGGCATTATAGACAGGTAGAGGTTGAAAAAGACAGTGAAGATATTTGCCAGTTGGTCCTCGCATGCTCCTAGTACACGTCCTGGTAACATTCACAAGGCCGCAGGGCCAGACAGATTAACGGTCTTGCTCACATCTGCTACAGAGAGCGTTATCACAGTTGTCCGGAACAGCTGGTACACTCATGCGTGCTTCAGTGTTGCTTGCCTCAACACGAGCATAGAAGGCATTTAGCTCGGCTGGTAGGCTCGCGTCACTGGGCAGCTCACGGCTGGGTATCCCTTTGTAGTCCTGTCGTGGAAATTCTAATGAAAGGGAGACTAGCTTCTACTTATTTTATTATGACTTGCAATTCTGGAGTGGTTGACTAACACTCAAAGGGTGCAGGTATGAGCCCAAGCTTATTTCTCATTCTGTGCAGAAATCTGTTTATACCCCCTGCATTTCTGCTTTGCCAAGATATTCCATCCACCTAACAGGTGTGGCATATCAAGATCAAACAGCATAATCATTACACAGGTGCACCTTGTGCTGGGGACAACTGCACATTTTAATGTCCACCAGAGCTGTTGCCAGATAATTCAATGTTCATCTCAATCATAAGCTGCCTCCAACATCGTTTAGGAGTACATCCAAACGGCCTCCTAACCACAGGACCTCCACATCCAGCTTCTTCACTTGTGGGATCGTCTGGGTGGGCCTATGGCGGCACCCATTTAAGAATTGTAAAAAAAATGGTATACCTGTTTGTAGTCTTAACATCTGGCACATAATGGCAGAATTGCCATAACTAGGCAAACCATTTGTTTTTCAAAGTTTGTTCTAGAGTTTCCTGCTCAGATTTCGTGATCCACTGTCCAACTATAATGACTCAAACGCTCCTGTCTATCTATAAGCTAGTTATACACATAAGCAAAGGGGATTTACTCACAATTCTAAACTGGGTGGTTCAAGCCCTGAATGCTGCTTGGCTGACAGCTGTGGTATATCAGACGGTATGACTCTTTTTGCTGCTCCAATTTATGTTGGTAACTACTTTATAATAGCAAGAAGGCACCTTGGGTGTTTGATTATATATGGCCAGTACCTTTTTTATTGCTTAATTATAAACCGAGTTCCAGCCCTAAATGCTAATTGGCTGAAAGCCGTGGTACCAGACCTTATACCATGGGTACCTTTTTTTTTACTGTTCTAATTATGTTGGTAACCAGTTTATAATAGCAAGTGGCAATTTTAGCATGTAAATCTTGGTTGGGCAAACCCCAAATGTGGAGGGGAAGCCACTACACAATACATTAATTGCACTGTCTCCACAAACTGTTGGGGCCTACATAAAGCTGTTCCAACACCTTACAATTGCTATTAGCGGAGCGTTGTCTGGCAGCGAAACAACAGTTCATTCAACCTCAGCCTTTTCTTTTTTTTTTTAACAGCTGATTTGGCAGACTTGCTTTGACAAATGTTCATCTCAATTGTCAGGAGAATCCACAAACAATGGCATAAGGGGAAGACAATCAAAATTACGGATAGCCTCTTATCCACTTAAGACCTTAATGAGCTCGCTAGGAAGGATGTAGTCAATAACTGCATAGCACTTTTGAAATGTACAGTGACAGAATTAGGAATATGGGCAATTCTTAGTGTTCTCCCTGTACATCAAGTCAGAACCATATGATAAATAAAGGGGGCATATAAGCAGACGATGAAAGCTCTTACAATGGTCAATGACTACGTTTCTCTAAAACGGGTAATAGGCTACATGTGCACCAAGTTGGAACAGGACTGGAAAATAGACTATTAGGGTGAGGCACATGGGCTACTAACAAACACTTAGTATTACTTTCCTAGCTACATTATACATACCTCCTTGGCATATTACATTTTTGGACTCTCCTTGTTGTGCTGTGGCGCGGTGTTCCTTTGTGGGCAAACTTTGTCATTAAAGTCTGTCTTTGTCTGGATTTATGGTGCTTTCAAGACCGCTGGGAACTGTGGGGGGTGGGTGTAAGTGATCTTCAGGTTGTAGCTCTAGAAAGAGGCCCGTGCTCATTACTTACAATTCTGAGTTCAATGACCGTTCAAAACATATTTCCCCAGTCTGGGCTTTTTTTTGTTCCCCCCCCCCCCCCCCAGTTGTCTTGAACTCAAGTCAGATTTCCCAGCTCTGAGAACAGTTTTGACCACGGCAGAAATCATGCTGGATTGACAGCATGGCCAATGTTTATCATTTTAATATTGGAAAAGAACCTTAAACTAAATTGGGACAACACACTCCACTGAATAGCAAGCTAGTTATTGCTTTGCAATGCTTGCAGTTAAACACTGCAAAGCATTGAGCTAGGCTGAAACGCCTTCATTTTGGCACTGCCTTCCTGTTTGTATGGAGGCTTTATTAAGTCATATTTTTTTTACCTTGTTTGTGACACTGCCTCACCTGCCCTGAATGACGGGTCGCCACTGAACAGCAACAAGGCACCCACCCCATGGTTTGTTATGTGGCCGACAAACCATGGCGAACAGCTGTATCCAGGTACTGTTACATCATACGTAAGAGTAGCCCTGGTACAGTATATTGGCCATATACCATAACCCATTGTGCCTTTAAGGGCAAATTATGTTCTTGCAACATATTCAATCTTTTGTCAGAGTTTGCAAGGGTTTGTAACCGAATTTAGCTTCTAACGTCATTACATAATCATTAATTGGCGCGATAACGTTAAGTAGAAAGTGTTTATTGTATAAATGTAGTACCTGCTTCTTTTTAGACCTTTTTGAGCAGGTTAAGTGATAATTGTAGTTTTAATAGGACCTGGCCAAATTTAGCCACGCCCCCATTCGGTGTACCGAAAACCCGGCAGGAACGGATTCATTTATTGGTTCCTACGGTCCAAACGTTCTGTTAGGCTTAGACTGTTTTTGGAGAGGACCACAGTGGGTGTTGGCTAGTTAGCTAACGTTCGTTTAAGGCATTTGGTATGAAAATGTGCCTGTGGTCCCAATAAATTGAAGCTTGTGTTGCTAGCTAACGTTGGTCTTGGTTTATCTTTTTACCCCCGATTTGGAGAATTATTTACAAGTTAGCTAACGTTACTTGTCTTAATAGTTATTGCTTTGTTACCATAATATTAGCTTGCTAGCCAGTTGATTGCTAGCGAGTGCCTGTATGCCAATAATTAACTTTAAAATGGCTGGATAAATTAGCTAACAAATTAGCTTGGTGAATTAGACCATATAACAGACAGCTTAGCTAGCTAACCACCTTGTCACCTGTTTTGCTTTGATAGATGCACAGGCTAGTTTGATAGCTAGGCAGTCAGGTGGCTTTTTGGATTGTTTGATCATCAGATGGCAATTTGGGATCAATAAGATTTACGCTGTTTAGGAGAAGCTTTATTTAGCCATCAAATTATTCTCAAACATGGCCCCCAAAAGAAGACCAGTGCCCCTAAACATCACTCCCACTGGTGATGAGAGGATTGTCCACCTCAACGACCATCACTGCTGCCTCAGTAAGTGTAATTGCTTAGCCAGCTGGCTACTGTTCAACAGATGCACTTCAAGTCCCCCTCTACTTTCAAAGTCTTAACCGTGAGCTAATTCATCCTCCAGGGCTAACCTGGAGGCCCTACAGAAGAAGCTGGAAGAGTTGGATCTAGATGAGCAGCAGAAGAAGCGCTTGGAGGCTTTCCTTACCCAGAAAGTCAAAGTGGGCGAGCTGAAAGACGATGACTTCCACCGCATCTGTGAGCTGGGCGCTGGCAACGGAGGCGTGGTTAACAAGGTGTGCCACAAACCCTCAGGCCTGGTCATGGCCAGAAAAGTGAGTGGTGTGACTGCTGTGGCCAGTATGTGCTGTGGGAATAATGACAAAAGAACCTGGGGAGCTTTGTTCACATTGCCCTAAAAAAATGGAACTGAACTTTGTAATTCAAGTGACCAGAACTCAGACCACCTCTTGAGATGGTGTCGGTTTTGGTTTGCTTCAGGGGCACTTTTGCGTGTTCTAAGTTCCTTTGGCGTCTACTCACTGCACACACAAAATAAGCAACCCACTGAGTTCACAATTGTCTGAATGGGACCAAGTGTGACATCCTTCCAGATCTAAGAATGTTATCAGATTGAGGGGAAGTCCACTTGGACAACCAGTGGTTTAGATGGCATAACTCTGTTACCATGGAGTTGCACCTGAGGCTGATTTTTCAGTTTAAAATGTATACCAAACAATTGATTTCAAAGTTTAATAACAAACCATACAACTCTATGCACAAGGACTACTGTAACAAATTTACTGAACTGTACAGATGCAAAGTTTGGTAATGGAATTACTGTAAAAGCTACCTCAATTTTAACCTTTGGCAGTAATTCTGTTACCAAACTGCATGTGTACAGCTTGCCCAGTACATGTTTTTGTTATAGTTGTCCTTGTGCATAATGTTCTACAGTTTTGTTCAACTGAAATCAATGATTTGTTTGGAATAAAGTGATTGAGTCTCCATGGAAATTGCCTGTAGCTTATCATGAGGGACTGAAGCAACACTGTTACAATAAAACAATTAGACGGCCATTTTGATTCAAAACCAGCATGGGCTACTAGTTATGAGACACAGCTGTTTAGATGTTGTATTGTATTCATCCCTCCTCCCTCTCCTTAGCTGATCCATCTGGAGATCAAGCCAGCCATCAGAAACCAGATCATCAGAGAGCTACAGGTGCTGCTTTTGTTGTGATTTAACTTCAAATATACAAAAGTAGTACTCAACAATGTTAAAGGTTTAATTCACTGTTAGGGATATATCAATAATTTAGTCAAATCTGAGCTAAATAAGGCTATTCCCCTGTTTGTAAACCCACCTGATCTGTCTCCCTCAGTTGCTACATGAGTGTAACTCGCCCTACATAGTTAGTTTCTACGGGGCCTTCTACAGCGACGGAGAAATCAGCATCTGCATGGAACACATGGTGAGGTAGGGGGGAGAGAATTGGGGGGGGGGGGGGGGGGGGGGGGGGCTGTGTGAGTGCGTTTCAAGAGCAAGGGAAAAATTTTGCGGGAGTAGGGGGAGATGGTGAAGTTGCAAATGTAATGCAGGTACTCGGACCTTGCCCTACTGCTGCCGTATGGCAGTGCGGTGGTTGTGAGTGGCTCTCCTCTCTCCCTACAGGATGGGGGCTCCCTGGACCAGGTGCTGAAGGAGGCCAAGAGGATCCCTGAGGAGATCCTAGGGAAAGTCAGCATTGCTGTGAGTACCAGCAAACCAGCTACATAGCCTAAAGATGGTGCCAGTCAGATGGCTAGCTTTCCATTTCCTTTTATATTTTATTTATATATTTTTGAGACTTACTGCAAAACGTTTTGTTGTCACAGGTTCTCAGAGGGTTAGCCTATCTACGAGAGAAACACCAGATCATGCACAGAGGTACATGTTGATTTATTTTGTAGTTTGATTTACATACTACTGTATAGTTGTCGTTAGATCTGTCTTGTATGTAGTTGCCCACACTCACTGACATCCCATCCGTCCCCCAGATGTGAAGCCCTCTAATATCCTGGTGAACTCTCGTGGGGAGATCAAGCTGTGTGACTTTGGTGTGAGTGGACAGCTCATAGACTCCATGGCCAACTCCTTCGTGGGAACACGCTCCTACATATCGGTGTGTGTGTACACCTCCTCTCTGTGTACACCTCTCTCTGTGTGCATGTAAGCCTCTGTGTAATCCATTTATCTGTCTCTAACCAACAGCCGGAGCGATTGCAGGGCACCCACTACTCTGTTCAGTCTGACGTGTGGAGTATGGGCCTGTCTCTGGTGGAGCTGTCTATCGGCCGGTACCCCATACCCCCTCCTGACGCCAAGGAGTTGGAGACCATCTTCGGACGGCCCATCATGGATGGGTCTGAGGGAGACATGCACAGCAGCACCTCACCCAGAACCCCCGGGGGCAGACCTGCCAGCAGTGAGAACAGAGTTTCTCCTCCAGATGGTTAGAATGAACTTATTTGTACACTTGATCTCTAACGTTTCACTGTCTTGCAGGCGATGGGCCTGTGATGGCCATCTTTGAGCTGCTGGACTACATTGTCAACGAGGTGAGCATTGCTGAGGAGACCACCCCCCCCCCCCCCCCCCCCCATGGCCATGGAATACGAATTATTGTAATAGACCGTCTGGTACTAAGATATGACCGACTCTATATCCAAGGCATAGTGTATAGATGGGCTGTTTTTATTCTGTTAATCTTGTTCCAGCCTCCCCCCGAACTGCCCCATGGAGTTTTCACTTCTGATTTCCATGACTTTGTGACTAGATGGTGAGTCTCCCTCAGTCTGAATGATTTACAGAATACAATGTCTTGATTTATTGAATTGCATTTATTTGGGTAAAAACGTATACAACGAGATGCAATAAATTCCCAGAGGATGACACTTAACCCATTACACTTGAGGGAATTGGCCTTTAATATGGATGGGGCTAAATTGAAATGTTTGTTACAGAAACATGAAATGCATAAGCATGGTAGCAAGTAAAAGGGAACAGTGGAGCGTATCGGCCCGTTATTAGATAAGTTGAGGACACAAAGGTTCACCTGACAAGACTGAGTCCAAACAATACACTTTGCTTTTGCATTTGACCTTTTTATTGTACTTTTTGGCAGATTTGCTGATAAGTCTGAAAATACTCTGGATACATTCAGTAATATAAGAATATGTGGGGTAGATGCAACATGTATGAACTAGATATATTTTGCAAGGGTTTGAAAGAGCACTAACTGGTGTTCAAGTGGCCACAAACCTCAAGTGTGCGCAGCTAAGTTATAAAATACAGTTTTAGGCTTTCGCAAGGCAATTCAGAGGCACCAATGGTAATTTTTGGTGCGCTTAACAGTCATGCGTGCGTGTTCCGCAACGAGTTCTCTACAACTAACAGGCTCATTCTGTTCAGAACCACCCTGGGTAATGACACTCATCTTACCACTATATCAAAGATGGTCACTAAACGTTGATACGGTATATGACATGAGTTTGATACAGGAATAAATGGGAAGTGCACATTTGGACTTAGGGGTGTTTGGCCTGCTTGCATGACATCAAAGATGGTAGTCCTCAATGTCTCATCTTTCAAAATAGTCTTAATTTACAGCATTTCCCTCACTCGGACAACAAAGCATTGTTGAAAAGTTGCCCAATTAGTGGGAGGGATGGGGGCGACTCCTTGTCGCGTGCGGTGCTCAAGTTCATAAAGGCTGTCAGCCAAACCCCTACCGCATTGAAGTGCAGAGCCTGAGCTCTGTCATTTATAGCATGTTCCTGTACAGCCACTGTTCCAATTTTATGTGCACATCAGGGCCCAAATCTGCAATTTTCAACCGGTGTATATGGGTACGAGTAATGTCAAACACTTGTTTCCAAAGTGGTCCTCAGCATTAGTCATTAGATCTAACTGCTTTGTTAGCTCTGACTATGATCTTCTTGTGCTTCAGTCTCATGAAGAACCCAAAAGACCGGGCTGACCTGAAGATGCTGATGGTGAGTTTTGTGCTTATCAACTGCCTGACTTAACCTAGGAAATTGGACAGATTTTATTGACATGCTGATGCCACGGATGTAGTTTTGTACTGAGCCATGTATCTCTGTTTCAGAACCACGCGTTTATCAAGCGCTCTGAGGTAGAGGAGGTGGACTTTGCTTGCTGGCTCTGTAAAACCATGGGGCTGAACCAACCCAGCACTCCCACATGCACTGCAGACTAGACACGCATGCAGTGGCCTGTGGACGCAAGCAGCCTCCACAACCACATGTATACAAACACACTTTCCTTGTCAGCCACCTTTCCTCTCAGGTGATCCTGGTATGAACTGGCCTTAGTCAGTCACTCTCCTGTCAGAAACAAGCCAACAATTTTTCAACCGTAATCAACATTGCTTCAATGGTGTGGTTAGGGCAACCCCTCACACTGTCAGATTCCCCTATCAGACCGTCAAAGCTGGTCTGGCTGTCGTAGTCTGCAGTATCAACAGTGTGGCATCAGGGAGCTTCATTACTCTGGACGAGCAGACCTAAGGTGTAAAATGGGCCTGGTCAGAGGTAGAGGCTTTAGATAAACCCATGCTGTGAACTCTTAACTCACAATCTACACAGTTGGCACCAAGTTGACATTTATCTACAGTGCCTTCAGAAAATATTCACATCACTGATTTAAATTGAGATTTTGTCACTTGTCACACAATACCCCATAATATCAGTGGAATTGTTTCTCAATGTATTAAAAATGAAAAGCTGCAATGTCTTGACTCAAGTATTACACCCTTTTATTTATTTTTTAATGGCAAGCCTAAAGTCCAGGAGTGAATGTGCTTAATAAGTTGCATGGACTCACTACTATACTCTTTAACATAATAGTAAAAATGATCTGCAAGGTCCCTCAGTTGAGCAGTGAATTTCAACCACAAAGACCAGGGAGGTTTTCCTATGGTTTAAAGGACACCTATTGGTAGATGGGTAAAAATAAAAGCTGACATTAAATAACCCTGTGAGCATGGTGCAGTTAATTTTACGCTTTGGATGGGATATCAATACATCCAGTCACTTCAAAGATACAGGCACCCTACCTAATTCAGTTGCTGGAGAGGAATTTCACCATGAGGCCAATGGTGATTTTTAAAAATGACGATCAAAGAACTGAGATTAACATAAATGAGAGCAAAGCCTCTACAGAATTAAATATTCCAAACATGCATCCTATTATCAGTGAGGCACTAAAGTGGCAAAGAATGTACAAAGTTATGTTTGGGGGAAACCACATCACGGAGTGCAACTTCATATTTCAAGCATGGTGGTGGCTATATCTATAGGATGCTTGTTGTCAGCAAGGCCTTATTTTTTTTTTTTAAATATATATTTAGGCTAAAAATAAACTAAATATAGCTAAGCACGTACAAATCCTAAAGAAAACCCTGGTCTGCTTTCAAACAGACATTTGGAGACAAATTCACCTTTCAGCAGGACAGTAACCTAAAACACGGCCAAATCTACACTGGCGCTGCATACCAAGATGACATTGAATGTTCCTGGGTGTCCTAGTTTTGACTTGACTCAGCTTAACTCTATGGCAAGACTTAAATGGCTGTGTCGTGGTGATTAACCCACTTTTATTTAATAATGGGAAAGTATTGTACAATCCAGGTGGCAAAGCTCTTAGACTTACCCAGAAAGACTCACAGCTGTAAATGCTGCCAAAGGTGACTAACATGTATTGACTCGGGGTTGAATACTCAACAACACAAAATGCATTTCTTCCACTTTGACATCAGTGTTTTGTGTAGGTCAATGACAAATCTATTTTAATCCCACTGTGTAACAATGTGGAAAAAGTCAAGGGGTGTGGGTACTTTCTGAAGGCACTATTTTTGCATTCCTGTAACACCAGAACCCTTTGAACAGAGGATACGCAGAAATATACGCCTTGTTTTACAAAGAAAGAAATCGGGATACTTGACATCACATACTAAGCGAGACCTATAAACACAACTGCACTTCATCTATTTTCCCAAGATCATCTTTTGCTTTTCAATTACACGTATCAATCACTCTGTACAAGCAGTAACTCAAACATGGGCCACCGCTGCAGTGTGTGACATTGGTATTTTTAGCCAGGCCATAGGTGTTGTTACAATTATGATTAGGAGTTACTCATATGTATTGACATGTACATTGTCTTCACATCTCTGTGTATGCATATTGAGCAGAGGAGGCTGGTGGGGGGAGCTATAGGAGTATCGACTCATTGTAATGTCTGGAATGGAATAAATGGAACGGTAATAAACATATGGAACCACATGTTTGACTCGGTTCCATTTATTTAATTCCAGCCAATACAATGAGCCCGTCCTGCTAAAGCTCCTCCAACCAGCCTCCTCTGATATGCAGATATGTTAAGCGTATTTGCATACTGTACATCAGTTTTTATTTTTCTCTTTCGGCAGATTGAGTGTAGTGTTTGTGTTAATGAGATGTGGGATGGCATCCTGTCTAATTATTTTACATCAGTGAAGTTAAAGGAAATTATACTAGAAGAGGATGCCATTTAGACTATTGAGATGCAGCCCTAGTGTCTGCATCCTGGCCAGGCTCCCTCCATCCCTTTGGCTGTAGGAGAGATGCATGCCTGACCAGTGTTGGGAGATGAACACACCTTAACCAGAGTAATTTATATCTCCTAATACAGTGTTTCCCAAGTCCTGTCCTCAAGTACCCCCAACAGTACACATGTTTGTTGTAGCCCCGGACAAACTCACCTGATTCAACTCATTGAGGGTTGTGGGTACTCGATGACTGGAGTTGGGAAACA
Source organism: Oncorhynchus mykiss (assembly GCF_057628025.1). Classification (NCBI taxonomy): domain Eukaryota; kingdom Metazoa; phylum Chordata; class Actinopteri; order Salmoniformes; family Salmonidae; genus Oncorhynchus; species Oncorhynchus mykiss. The sequence continues at coordinate 8,212,760 of NC_143049.1, forward strand.
CTGTCGTAATATACACTTGAGTGTACAAAACATTAAGAACACCTTCCTAATATTGAGTTGCACCCCCTTTTGCCTTCAGAACAGCCTCAATTCATTGTGGCATGGTCTCTACAAGGATGCTGGCCCATGTTTGAGTGGTGGACCATTCTTGATACACAAACTGTTGAGTGTGAAAAACCCAGCAGCGTTGCAGTTCTTAACACAAACCGGTGCATCTGACACTTATTACCATACCCCGTTCAAAGGCTCTCAAACCTTTTGTCATTACCATTCACACTCTGAATGCCACACAGACACTATCCATGTCTCAATTGTCTCAAGATTTAAAAATCCTTCTTTAACCTGTCACCTCCCCTTCAAATCAATCAAATTGTATTTGTCACATGCACTGAATACAACAATACAACCTTACCGTGAAATGCTTACTTTACAAGCCCTTAACCAACAATTCAGTTTTAAGAAAATGTTTACTAAATAAAGTTAATAAAAAATAAAAGTTATACAAAATAACAATAGTGAGGCTATATACAGGGGGTATCGGTACCAAGTCAATGTGTGGGGGTACAGCTTAGTCGAAGTATTTTGTACATGTAGGTAGGGGTAAAGTGACTATGCATAGATAATAAACAGTGAGTGGCAGCAGTTGTAAAAACAAAGGTGGGGGGTATCAATACAAATAATCCGGGTGGCCATTTGATTAATTGTTCAGCAGTCTTATGGCTTGGGAGTTGAAGCTGTTAAGGAGACTTTTGGACCTAGACTTGGTGCTCCGGTACTGCTTGCCGTGTGGTAGCAGAGAGCACAGGCTATGACTTGGATGACTGGAGTCTTTGACAATTTTTTGGGCCTTCCTCTGACATCGATTAGTATATAGGTCCTGGAGGCAGGAACCCAGTGATGTACTGGGCTGTATGCACTACCCTCTATAGCACCTTACAGTCAGTTGCCAAGCAGTTGCCATACCAGGCGGTGTTGCAAGCGGTCAGGATGCTCTCGATGGTGCAGCTGTAGAACTTTTTTAGGATCGCGGGACCTATGCCAAATCTTTTCCAAGTCTCCTGAGGGGGAAAAGGCGTTGTCGTGCTCTCTTCATTACTTTCTTGGTGAGTTTGGACCATGATGGTGTTCACATCACCAATAAACGAAGGTACTTGAAACGTCATCTACACGGATTAAAGTGGATTTAACAAGTGACATCAGTAAGGGATCATAGCTTTCAAATGGATTCACCTGGTCAGTCTGTCATGGAAAGAGCATGAGTTCTTCATGTTTTGTACACTTAGTGTATATAAAAGCATGTATACAGCAGGGCATGGAGCTGCCATAAAATAAGTGTGTTTCTGTGTCCTGGGGTGGTTGATGGCATTTCACTGATTTCTTTGCTTCTCTTTGTGTATTTCTTCTCAACAATGGTTTAAAACTATGGATGTTTTGTACCATGTCAAAAACATCAAAAATGTTATTTTCATGGCATAATTGTCAATAAATTATATGTAATGTCACAACGGAACACAGTCTCCTTATTTTCTATAAAACTATTGAAAGCAAATTCTAAAGGGATTTTCTTTCATGGCATGACATGAACTACCGGTATCCTGGGGTGTATTCACTAGGAATGAAACGGGGAGGGACCTACCTGAATTTGTATAATAAACTCTTGTTTCGGTAGCAATATTTTTGCAACTGTTTGCTACATTGTGGTAAAACACTATGATACCACTAGGGGGAAGTATAGCAATTCAGAGGCGCTCAGGGTAGAAGTTGCCCTCAAGCACAGATCTAGGACCAAGAGGGAAAACAGCAAACCTGACCTCAGATTAGTGTCTAAAAACAATTGTATCATATCCCTTCAAAGGCCACTTCAGTAGAGTAAACAAAATCCCCACAGCCGACCTTACCTATGTGCTAAGGATGTTGACTGTGTAGGTTTTGTGTGTACACTCACGCTTGAGCGTGTGTGTGTATGAGTGTGTTGGGGATAAGTCTAAAGCTTAAAGAGCTCAGATTCTAGCAGAGTGTGTGCAGGTTTTTGTATATAAGTCTGTGTGTGTGTGCACATGTTTGTGTGGTGGGGGTAATTCTAGAACTTAGAGAGGAGGGGGGCTATGAGGGAGATGGGTTGCTCTAAGCCACTGCGGCAGTAAAACAGCAAAGTCTGCAGTCATTAATATGCAAATATGCAAATTAGAGGGTAATTAAGATCCTGCGTTCGTCAGTAGCTCTTTGATTGCTAATGAATTCCAATCTGCAAGAAAGGGGGAGGGGAAGATGAGGAAAAAGCAAGTGGAAAAGAGAGACAGAGAAGAGTAGAGAGAGGTATATTGCACCTCTAATCACATTCTGTGAAAACAGGAAAGGGTAATGGGGGTCCATCATTAGAGGGTGAATAGGCCTATGCATGAATGCTTAGATGGATAAATGAAAAATAGATGAATGCTTTTGTCTATTGTCATGACAGAATGTTGACTCTGTCAGAGAATGAAGGGTGTGGTTGTTGTTAAACAGTGATTAACGTACATCATCACCAAACACACAGCATGGTGCAAGCCAGACCCGCTACGGGGAGCAAGAGAGATGCATGCTGGTTAACGGTGATTCTTATGACCCCCGTTGAGCTAGAGAGGGAGAGAAAAAGAGAGCAGTATGGAGAGAAAAAGAGCAAGAGGTAGCCTGGCGGGGGGGTTGCAATGGCAGCATATGTGTCATTGAGCACGAAGGATGTTATTTTATATTTTTGGCAAGCAGTAACTTCACTCACGGGCAGACACACTGCTGTTATTGTTGCTTCAGTGCTCCCTTGGCACCCCTAATCCCCCCCCCCCCCCTCACTCTCTCTCCTTACATAGCCTTCAACCCCCACCCATCTTCATCTCTTTCTATCTCTCTATCGTTCGCTTGCATATTATGGCAACAACACCTCTTTCCAAACATCGCCACAGAAGTAATTTTGTTGCTTTAGAATTAAGTTGCCCTTCTGCACTGATCTAAGATCAGTTTTGTGTTTTTTTCTTGTACTAATTTATTTGGGCAGTAATTATGGCAAGCTGGTCCCAGATCTGCACTATTGGGAGTTTGTTGCATTTGTTACAGGAAACAGGAAACCATAGTCATAACAGGAAGCCCCAGGTTTTGCACACTGTACCTGATGCGTGGGTGGCTGCACGGGGCCTACCTGATAAGAAAGGGGAGCTGTACAACTGTAGAGAGAGGGAGCCCAGGAAAGCGTGGGTGGAGGAGAGGGTGCTTTAGGGTTAGGAGGATGGGGTTCCACGCTTAAAATAGCTTTTCATACTTTGCGTAGGCCTATAGGTAAACCACACCACCGTACAATGCTACAGTGCAAAGATGGCAATACTTATATAAAACAGAATTTCACGCTTTTACAGAAGAAGTGGTAAGACCTTTCCACAGGTGCAAAAGCCTAGTAAATCTAGGACATAGTAACCTTTTGTCATAAACTGCTCATAGCTGAGAGGGGAGGAAAAAACACAACGTAGATACAAATGTATGACAGCAATGACATCAACTTCGAATCGGCATAAAAAATCATTACAACAGCAGAATAGTAGAAACGAGGTGAGGGAGGAAAGAGCAGGTCAGGAAACGAAGTGAACATCTCACCCTTGGTTTGTGAAGCCACACATGTGGTGCGCTCTGTACTCTTGTGAAGGCTGGGGCAGATGTAGCTCAACTCAATACCACTGAATTTTTTTTCTTTCTTTTGAAACACATAAACACACACACATACACACAAAAACTAACATGAGCCACAGACACATGCTGTGCTTGTTTATTTTACCACTGAAATACCTGTCTCACGAGAACCAGGTCCAGAGTCTGTATTACTTGCCATTCCCTCTACAAAACCATAGGGGAAAACCAGGCGCTCTTTTGCCCTTTTCTCTCTCTCTCACACACACACACACACACACACACACACACACACACACACACACTACTTTATACAATACACACTTCATGTCAGACCCAGCTGTTACTCAGTGCCCGACCCCCCTCAACTGATGAAGCCTTGGTTCATTCAGACAATTCATAACAGACTACTTGCCCCTGTGGAGGGAACGCTACAATCATCCAAACTTCCATTTCATTATACTACTGATGGACACAAATAATGTTGACAGGGATTTTGGATTTAAGCCAACGGCTAACACCATTAGTGGGCTTACCATAGTGGGCTTATAGTGACACAAGTCTCAACGATACAAACGGGGTCCAAGTACCTAAGAAATAGGAAATGAGACGCACTTCAACTAAAATAATCTGAATCTTGTCAGTCAAACAAATGTATCATCCTCCTCCCAAATGGAGAAAAGGTGTCTGTCTATACTAACTAATCACAGTGTAATAGAACAGTAATAACACATTTTCCTGTTATATGCACTCCTTTCCCTTTCTCTATAACACATGGCATATGTTGCTGCCCATACAGTTTCCCTGCCCACACGCTATACATTCTTGTTGTGGTCTTGTCCACTAATTCCTCACCTCCCTATGTATATTGAGTCATAAGCTAGGGCCACCAGGGATGGTTAGTCCTCTGTTTCAGGTCCAGAACGGTTGCAGAAGAAAACACTGTGCACTATTCTCTCCGGGTGAACCTTATATAAGACAGATTTTTTTTTACATACTTCGATGAAAACTTCTTAGCTCACAAGCTGTTCTCACAAAGGATCAATATAAAAGGCAAATGCTGCTGTATCCTGTACTTTTAAACCCCCTCTTTAACCACACTTTCACACCGCTGAGGTGGAGCCATTTGTCCAATGCTGCCTTTGGAGTGACACACACACAAACACGTACACACACACACACACGCAGAAATCCTGACCCCTGATCTGCCCCCTCTAATTATTTTGTGTAAAATAAATGTTAATACTGGTAGGCTAGATTATTATTAACAGATACTGTCTATGTGTTTAAATCTGCAATACTCTTTTGTTGGAGGATAGGGTGGGCTGGTAGATCACATTAGGTCTAAATGGATTAGGATACTAGTAACCTTCACGCATTATCTTAGTAGCCTATATTCACGTTTTGTTGTTGTTTTTACAGAATTTGTGACTGAATTGTATAGGCCCTGTGCAAATAGGATATATGTACGGTTTGTTGATGTACCTAATATGAGGATACATATTTTGCAATGGTTTTCAAGTTCAGCCTTTACTAATAACTGCATCATGCACTGTTATTGCAGTTAAACACATTTTTAAAATGAAATGCTGTCCATAACACGGACCATAGCGGGTCCATGATGGGGTAACCTTGGAGGCGGCCCAACGAACAATGTCGATATATATTTGGACTTTCTTACTGTCAATCAGATTCTCGTGGCATACCATTGGTTGTGCGTCTGCTGTATTATCGTTCCATCTCACACTGTTTCTTTCTGGTCTGCCACTATTCGGTTTTCCGCAGTCTCCCTCCGCAAATTGACGTAGTTCTCATGGTTTGCGATTTAAAAACATGTAATTTTAATGCATCGACAATAACACTGATGCTGTACAGCATTTTAGTTTATCTCCATATCGATGTGTTACTGGATGTTTATTGAAAACGGCAGTTTTTAGTTGTAGGGCGTTTGAAATCGGACACCACTGGTGTTTTTACGATCCTCGTAAGCCGCGGAGGGATACTCTTTGGGAACCGACAATTGTGGAGGCTGTTAACATGTCTACTCGGAGGATAAAATGGTTACAATTGTCGCAACTAAAATAATCGATTGAGATATCACAAGAGTGATGAAGCTATTTGGAAACGTTGTCTCATTTTCCTGACGTGGACTCTATAACGAACCAATAAGGGTTTGGGAGAACACGATATCGTCGTTCGCTCTTCATTTACAGTCCGGAGCACAGAGGGAATCTATCCCCAACTTTGTTTTTCTCTCTACAAGCGTTCTTTCCCCCCCTGTTGGATGCTACATAATTAAAGAGGTTACTGAAAGGTAAATACACCACATCACACACTGTATATTTGTGAACGATATTATGATATTGACCGGCATATGTTTGGCGGGGGCATTGTGTAACTTTAGCGAATAATAATAATGAGTTGTGTGAGTAGCACTCCCGGAGAAAACGGGGTCTTGAATTTTTGTCCGGCCTGGGCCATGGGAGCGAGCATGCAGCAGTTGGGCAGTAACACCAGCTACTTGCAGGCTTGTCGGAAAATAACGTTACTTCTTTGTTCACTTTGGACAACATTGTCAAGTTTTAAAAGTAAACTAACATGCCAGTTCGAACGGCCAAATCATTGTAGTGATGCTACTGGCATTTCTGTATCAATATTTTCTGTAATAACAAACGAAATGTTTTTTTTTAGACGGTTCGAAATGTGGTTAAATATTTAGAGGAAAACTTTGTGGTGTAGAGGAAAGTTGCGCCCAGAAAGGCACGCATGCATGCCTCTATTTTCTGGGTCAAATAGGCAGTTTTTATATTTTACATTTATTTTATAATACACGTACGATCTAATTTATCTCAATTCCCAGTTATGTGCTCCTCAACATTTTCCACTCTGTTTATTTCGCATTTGGCAGTAAATCCCCCCCCCCCATCCTCTTCTGTCGCGTTGAACCCCGTGAACATGAACATAAGCAATGTACATTCTTTACACGGTTCGACACATTTTATTAACGTTTTTCCATCATGCACATTTAATTTAATTGGCAAGGAGAGCAAATTTTACTCCATTGTTCTAGCCGTTATCACAAACTTTATCAGGGCCTGACTCTCTTTGTGTTCTACACTAACAGACTAGTGGAGAAGTCGTGTGTATTCGACAGCTAATTCACAACCGGTTTCTCATCCATCCCAAACGCACGGACTGAACAATAATTTATGGGCTGACAATGGTAAAACCTGAACTTGGGGGATTCCGTCGAAATCCACAAAAACTATTTAGATTCGCCGTCCGGGAAGGCCTAAGTATTGGGGGGGGGGGGGGGGGGGGGGGGGGGGGTTCGTCAGTGTGGCCCATTATGGATCTTCGATTTTAGGGAGTTGGCAGATTTCCGCAGAGAACTGTCAGGCAACTGTTGATCGTCTGCTGCAGCATGATTTTCTGTACCAACAAGATCATACTACTTTTCAGTAGTAATGCATGTGTTAGTGTACTCCTTATACTAGGAGTATATGTGACTATGTGATTCTAAGTAGGTTATAGTATACTTTTTTTTACAAGGCTTACATAACTATCATACAGCCTATTCATGATTACATTCCCCACAGTGACAAGTTTACCAAACTGAGTTTTGCATGAGGCCCCCTCTTATCTTTGCACTTTCTTGTGTGTTGGCTCTTGGCCATGGGGTGCTGCCTGCCTGGTAGTGTTTCAGATGCTGCCCTCGAGGGAAGACACACTCACCATCACCAACAAAACTGATGCTCAGCACACATAGGCTACTCTTGTTCTTGATGTGTCTGAAATCCTTTCACACAACCAGAACCCAGTGCTTGTCGATGCCCTGAGCTGTTCATTAGCCTACTTAGATGATTGTGTTTGATTTTGGAACACAGATTTTGTAGCCTAAACCTTACTTTGGCTGAAGTTTGAGGAAAACACTTGAGACCTGAGTTATGTTCATCTGGTACAAACAGGGAAATGTTGTGAAACAGAACAACTAGGTCCTTTATTTGATACACTCATGGGGTTGCTGTGCTGGTAAAGTTCAGATATTGCCTTTGATGTGTAGGCTGGTATTGTTGTTGACAACGACTCTTGAAGCAGGTTGGTTTCTTAGGTTGCAGAGGCAGCCAGGGCTGAGGAAGGAGGAGAGAGGCGAGTATTGGCTTTGTGGTAGACCAGAGGCCATACTCCAGATAGCTGACTGATGTGGGCTAGAATGGGGAAAGCCCAGAGTTTGTGACACTAGATCTTTGATTAAGGCACTGAAAACCTCTAATACACAATGATTAAAGCATCACCAGTAGTTCATCCCAGAGTGTACGTTTGCTAGTAGTTTCCATACCTTAAGGGATTCCACACCACCTGTTTTGTAGATTGAGCTATGTAGCACAAATCTGCAGGCCATAATTCCAAATGAATGGGAAAGAGTTGCGTCATCTAACTCAATAACAGAGCAGGAAACTTGTAGCAGTGAAATAACTAGTAGGCTATATTTGTGCCATCCCTCTCCCTTATTGGCCTTTTGAAGTGTGTGTAAAGGGTGCTTTGTGTTTTGCCAACCCTAATGTTGGTCATTCTATACAGAAGGCAAGTGATATCATGCTGACTCGATGCTCATGGCATTTTTACCATGATGGCCGACCGGGTATCAAACCTGATTTACTTTTATATTCCCTAGACTGTTAGCCCACTGAACTAAAGCCTATGCGTGGGAGCCCCTTGTTTGCTCAGGGAGCAAACTTCAGTCTTCTGGTCTCGGACAAGGTTGCTTATCACGTTGACCACCTACATGCTCTGCCAAATGTGAACTTATGTTCTACAAGGGGAATTGTGATGTGGAGTATCCATTACAAAGATATGTCTAACCACACAGTAAAAAGTGGTTGCAACCAAGTTAATGGTTTGTGTAGAGAAATCTTGGTGTCTGAATAAGCAATTTGTTGGTGGATTTGAATCCTGATGCTGAAAATGTACCCTTGACACAGGAATCAATTGATTTAAGATTTGACTTCACACTTTTGTCACTCTGATTCTCTTGTCTTCTGTATTTCAACTATTTGTACCTCTCGACCAGGAGTCTCCAACCTTTTCTAGCATGAGAGTTACTTTGGGAGCCCCGGCCCACACACACATTCAGTTTTATACCCCCCCCACAAAAAAAATTCTCCATTTAATTTTTTTCCTGATATTAGATTTTTTTAGTTTTCCACTCAATGTCTATTGTTCTTAGAGAAACAATGGAAATGGATGTCCTGTGTCCATGCCAATTCTTAAATCACATCAGAAGACCATTTATTTTTAGTTTGGGAAGATTTGAGTGTACTTCCCCTTTAATTACATCTAGCGAGTGAGGAATGTGCCGGTCTAGCAATGGTGCTTTACTGCTGCTACTCATTTCATGGCAAAGTATGCAAATTAACAAATAATATATTCAGGTTTATGTACTTACTCATGATATACTTCTGCCAGGTAAGCCTACTTTGCAGTTAACATTTAATTGAGAAGGTTTTGGGGAAGGTATTTCTGTCAACCCACAAGACGGTTATCGCATCAATGGTCTACACACAGACAAATGCACACGCCACACAGACAGACGGGCAGATATTCTGTTAGGATTGCCCCCCCCCCAGGTGGAATAATGACAATGTCCTGTTGATTAGATATTGGCTGGAAGCTAACGGTGTCTGATACTTGGGAGGTTTTGTTTATGACAGTTTTTTTACCCTGCAACACGTGAAAATTGCATGTACTTTCAGAATTGTTTGGCGAGCTACTCATAGGTGGGCTGCTGGTGGCTGGCGATCGACCTGCTGGAGACCCCTGCTCTAGACCATGTGTCACTCATTCCACTGAGGCAGTGTCTGCGGGTTTTCAAATCAAATTTTATTTGTCACATACACATGGTTAGCAGATGTTAATGTGAGTGTAGCGAAATGCTTGGTTTTTCACTTCCCCCTTGCGTTTGCTTGATGAATTAAGGTCATTGATTAGTTAGGAACTCCCCTCACCCGGTTGTGTAGATCTTAATTGGATACAAATTGAAAGGGAAAAACCAGCAGACACTTGGCCATCCATGGAATGAGTTTGACAACCCAGCTCTAGACCTTGCCAATTGGTCTGTTATCCCACTAAAGATCACTTCTCTCTCTCTCACTCTCTCTCTTCCCCTCAGTTGCTGAGACTGCGAGGGCCAAAGGAACAGCAGCAGAGAATGGCTACAGTGGGAACAGACAAGGAGCTCAGCGACCTGCTGGATTTCAGCGCGGTAAGACATTTGCTGTCAACAGCCCTGCAATATTTTTGTTCCCAATACTAGAATATATTTGTCCAGAACAGCTCCTTCGGGTATATAATAGGTTGTTTGTAGTCAAATACACATAGTCTCTTATAATGGGAGGGGCACGGGAAAAACGTAGACTGGTAAAATGTATTATTTTAGATAATAGTTTATGTACACAAACACTTCAACACACCTTTTGTTGTCAAGACAAGAGTGTATGAATCCAAACCCATCAAGATAGACATGCCAAAGACCATTTGCTAAAATGTCTCTTAACTATAATAAAAGTAAGTGTTTTTTGCTGTTTTATTGTTTGGTATAGAAGGTTGGTACATAAAGTGAATAGCACGGTATCAATCAGCCAGTGTTGTTATTGGACTGTTTTTGTGAGTCACTCGCGTCAATGACTAACTCATTGGCATGTTTTTTTAGATTGCTTCACACTGTTGACAGCTGCGGGAGTCTGTTGTAACTGAGAACGACTAAATCCTTCTATCAGATAGATTAAATTAGCGCCTAGCACCAAACCATGTAACATCAGAGGTGTAATGTAACCGTTGTAATTGTACTTTGGTGTCTATTAAGAGCGGCTTTGGTTTCCTGTAGTCGAATGAAGATGACTAGTTTAGTGAAGTGGTTGCCACAGGCTCGCCATTTTTCTCAAGACATAGATATCAAAAGGAGACCTCTGCTTGTTTTTTGTGTTTAAAAAACATTTTTTTTTTGAACTTTAGGGCCCATATCCACAGTGCTTCTCTAGCATCAGGTTGGACTTTTACATCATAATTAATAAGATTGTATGAACTGATCCGAGATTAGCGTTCCAACTCTGAGATGCTTTGTGGATATGGCCCCAGGACTTAAAAAAAATGTACACCCCATTTCTTGTTGAATGTTTTCGACTCAGTGTTTGTCTCTGTTTCAGATGTTTGCACCACCGGTGTCAAATGGGAAGAACAGGCCCACCACTCTCGCCAGCAGCCAGTTTGGAGGCTCCGGTAAGACCCGCCCTTGGTTTTTATACAAAAATAAATGCCAACTGAATGCTTACAGCTCCCAAATAGATTTTTAATAAAGCCTAATTATGGTGCAATCATTTAAGAATTTCAGTTAACATGGTCTTCTTCAGGTCACCTTGGTGATAGTACAACAACATTTTGACCAACATGGTCTTCATATGTGACCATATGATCTAAAATGGTCAACATCCACCTTTTCCCTACATCTCATCTGAAGCTGTTTCATTAAGGGTGTTACTGCTTTGTAATGGTCCCCTATATATGTCTTTAAGGAACAGCATGACATCGATGGGCTGTTACAGCCCTTTCAACAACACTTTCTTATTTGTCTTCTGAGAACCCTCCCCACTGTCCCACCTCTGACCCCACCCCTCCCCACTGTCCATCCTCTCACTGCCCTGAAGGGAGTGTTGTCAGTGAGGTCAAATCACAGTAGCTGTATCAATACTCCAAATAGGCTGAAATGGCATACTGTCCTTCATTACCACTGATTGGATATGATTCCACCGGTCATCTCCTTGCAGATGTTTGTTAATAAAGTTCATAATGAAAAGGAAGCAGCCTCAGTCCCCCCCCCCCCCCCCCCCCCCCCCCCCCCTCCAGGTGTCCCCACCCTCACCTTCTCAGCTGCTGCCTCTCCATCACACTCTACGGAGGGTGTTAAAACAGGAGAGGGGGGGGGGGGGGGGGGAGAAATTACCCTATTCACCCCCACATTCCCCATCTCTCACCCTGTGGGGATGGGGGAACTATTTCCGTTATTCTTCGCTCCTCACCCCAAAACAACCAACCAACTACCATCCCTCAATAGATCCCATCTCCTCTTGTTGATAACCATCCAATATCAACACAAGAACCATGGGGCGGCAGGGTAGTCTAGTGGTTAGAGCGTTGGAGTAGTAACCAAAAGGTTGCAAGTTCAAATCCCCGAGCTGTCGTTCTGCCCCTGAACAGGCAGTTAACCCACTGTTCCTAGTCCGTCATTGAAAATAAGAATTAGTTCTTAACTGACTTGCCTAGTTAAATAAAGGTAAAATAAAAAATGCTCCACATCCAACTTGCATCCTCTCTCTCACTCGGCCTCAAGCCACTTTTCTTCAACCCTCTCCTCTCCGCCAATCATTTTCCTTCACCGCCCTTCTCCAATCACCTTCTTTCACCCTCCTCGAATCCCTGAACCGTTGATGTAGGTATTTTCAGGTTGTAACTGAAAAGAAACAGGATATTGAAGTAGCATAAATCAGATGAAAGGGATGGAGTAGGTGAAGCGTGGAAACCGAACTACGGTGTTTCTCTAAGCTTGAGGGCCACTTACATTTTCTTTTGTAGCGACAAAAGGTGCACACTTACAGAAAAGGGCCGTTACTGTTCTCAATCCAACGGCTGCTCCTGGTATTGTGTGGCAGCCCTCAGCACAGGTCTCCACAATGCTCATCAGAGGCCAAAACAAAGGGCCTAGGCCGCAGAGAGAAGTGGATAGGCTGGCAGCATATGTGGCCTAGTGTATGATTTCACCCAGGAAGCCCCCACCCATCCTCTCACAATGGGGAGGAAGAGGCTCTATAAGGGAAGGTTCCTAGTCTCTCTGCACTACCATCTCCTTGGTAGCATTGGTTAGTATCTGCTCTGCCTTGCCTTTTTTTCTAGATTTGATTTAGATGAGCTGTGGTTTATTTGTATTTTTTTTGGTGCTCATCCCTGTAGAGTGGAAAAGGTTTGACGTGTGCTGTCATGGATTAGGATGAGTTTAGCCTGGCCCAAGATATTGATCAATGGTCAATTTTTGGGGGAAGGGTAAGCTGATCACAGATCTGCGTCTTTGGGAGATCTTTACCCGTAGGAACGGTCATTGTCGTGCATCCCTAGTTCTCTCTGACTTTGGGTGTCTATGTGCAAAACCCTTGAGGTGTAAACTAACTTCCAACCAAGTTTCATTTACTGGCAACCAGAAACTGAGATTCTGAACTGGTATTTTTAAACTCTGGCTTGGGTTGAAATGCAAAAGAGGAACGTATGCATTTTGCATGATCTTTTCGTTCTTTAGGAACTTTCCTTCATGTGAATGGAAATTTGGATTTGGTAATTCAGTAACTTGATCAGATTTGCTCATGAATTGGATTCCTTGTGCAGTATAGAAGCATACTCTCAGACTTGATCAAACAGAGCTTTAAACATAAGATACATTGTCCAGAATATGCTTGTAGCGTCGAACTTGAATGATTATAAAATAGCTTCAATATGGAAAGTAACATGCCTAATCATGTTCAAATTTGTAATTTCAAGTTGGTGTTGAATATTGTCCTCCCAGCATCGTGACACTGGCTCTTATATATAATTTCAGACACATCCTATAACACACAAGATACTGTTGCGTATCCATTGTAGACATTCCCTAAATCATAATCACACTCCTTAATACTTATTAGGCATCATGTATTATGTCTGGTTGACTCACATTTCTGTCATACAGGGCTGGGATGAAAGGAAGGAAGGAAGGAAGTGTAGACACCAGACAGTACACCAATCAGTGCCCGGGGCATTATCCTATAAAAGCAAAGTGTTTGTGCCTGCATGTTCCCTGTGTATTGGTCCTGTAGCCTCATAGCTTGTGTGACTCAGGCTGACTGGCCATTTCCAGTATCTCTTCCTGATGTAATTATAGGCCAACCTCGCTTGAAGGGGTGGTGAGACCCGGGTTTAAAGGGGACTCGCTAGTGAATGTGTCTGGTCTGACTCAACCCTCTCGCTCTCTGAGCGAACATGCTGAGACGTTCTCTCACTCACTCTTAACTCACTCAGTCACAGAAGTATCCCTGGGGGGGGGCAAACCCTATAAAAGAGGTTAAGGTGTGGAGTTCCTGCCTCATGTTTTTAGGGTTGTTGTCATCAGCAATGGCTTGGTAACATAGTAGACCAACTATTTTCAAGATTCTTGGTTAAATTAATCCGTATAATTAGAATGTGGAGTTTAGTACTGGGTCCTCTCTTCTACCAGGGTTCTGTGGACAAGAGCTCTGTGGTTTTCTCTGATGTTCTATTTGTCATATATCAGGCTGTCATGGTAACGACTTGCAGGAGGAAGCCATTTGAAGTTTTGAGGAAAACAAACGAGTCTACTTAGACGAGTCTCACTTATTCTCTCCTTTATACTAATCAGCAGATCTGTTAATTAGTAGGAAAATGTGGTCCTAATGAATATGCATGAAAGTAATTTTAATGATGTTTTACTTCAGAGTTGCTCACTTGCCCTCTCCCTCACTCAATGTGAGTAATTTGTGTGGTGCGAAACTTTCTTCGTCTTTTTCTCTCTCTTTTTTTTCTCCCCGGTTGAAACGCAGTTCCCGTCCATACATTTCAATGCAGTCCAAATCCCTGGACCTGCCATTTTAAAATACCTTGCAATAAGAGTTGTGATGCTACTTACTACTTACCCCAGAAGGTCTAGGAGAGTGCTTCCTTCCATGCATTCCAGACACTCTTCTCCATTCTCTCCGTACTTCCTGTAGACCCTTGCTCTCCTCAGGAGAACACATGAATAGCCCGAGGTGTGAGGCCCTAGCTACCTGCAGAGCTCCCTATTATCCCCGTGCCTTTGTGAATCTCCATGGGTGTCAGTTCAGGTCTATATCCCCCTGCTGTCCATCTGTCAGTCTTCCTAAAGAGCAGTAAGAGATACCCACCATGTTCATTTCCTACCCCAGCGGCTATGCTAAGTCTTCCACATTCTTCAGATGACCAATTTTTAGCCGCCTATTCACGGTGTTGACGTGAGGGGGAGCGAGTGGCTTATAAAGGTCCGGCCTGATTCAGTAGCAGGATGCCAGATTAAGATGTCCTGATAACGTTTGTTGGCAGCCCTCGACAGAGTTATGGAGATATTTAATGGTCCATTGCAGACGTTTTTATTGCTATCAAATCATTTCTGGTTAATAATTATAAGTACCTTAATGTGATTGTTACTTTTTGACCATTTTAATTCAAAACAAACTGGGCTTCTTAGAAAAGGGTAATTTCTCAAGCAAGAATTTTGATAGACCACTCCCAGACAGTCCTGAGTGAGGAGGGGAAAACTGAGAATTAGCTGTTATTGGCAGAGAGGTTTGGAAATCTTTTTTAAATGTATTTTTTAAAGATATTTTTTTATTGGTCTATTAACCAAGTCACTGCATGGTAAGGCCAAAACTACATCCCACCAAAAGACTGACATTTCAGCCATTCTTTTCAAACATCTCTTAAACTAAAAGGGCATTCTCATTTTCACAGTATCATTCCAACCTCATTTATCGGTCCACAATATTCGGCACATTTAATCATTTGTGGGCGCTGTCTCATTAATCGTTGCTTTTGCGATCCACCTAAGAAATGTCTAGGGGAAACACTGGTGTCCTTTCAGCAGAGGAAAGGACTGGTCTATATCCCTCTGTGTACATGTCCTCTCTGAGTCTGTTCTACTGCTTGACATGGAGAGTGACAGTCAGGTTGAGGCAACAAACCCCTCGTCTCCTTCATCTGCGATTCTGCTGCCATCTCTCCTATAGATCAGTTGTCACGGTGATATAGCAGCTCTTTCCTCTCTGGACCCATCATTCTCCTTGATGGCTGATCCAGTCGTGCTTCCAGCCTGCTCCCCTCCGCCCCTTTCCATTTTTTCTTTATTAGACAACAAAACAAAAATATGAATATTCATAGAGCGAAGCCTCATTAATATGCACAATTATGCAAATCAGCGCACAATTAAGCCTCAGCTTCTCCCCAGAGACGCTGGGTAGCGGTAAGAGAGGAAACAGAGGGGGAGGAGAGAAGGGGAGGGGGGCAGGAATTTTTGCTTCAGCAATCTTTAAAATCGCTCTCCCTACTTCCCCTTCTTCAATGCAAATCCTTTGACCAGGGACAACATGCATGACGTGTGTCCCTTCTGTCATTTGTGTACTCCTTAGTCCGCTGTTATGCAAAGGGAGGTGTGAAGGGATGGGGATACGAACAACTACTGCGTTGCCATGGACAGAAGTGGGGAGAGTGGGAGAATGACAAATGTTGAGGGTGATTGTAGGAGGCTCATACTGGGTGTTAATTATTCAAACTTCCTACAGCTCATAGCTACACTAAGTGACAGTGTGGTGGCAGAGCTGTCACGGGGAGCTGAAGTAGCAGCGCTCAGCCAAAGGTTATTTAGAACACTTCTAGCCAGTGAGGAAGCAGCAGTGCTTCCTAACTGGGTCACCCTCCATTGCATATTGGCTTCTAGCCTATATCGCCTATCTCCCTAGGTACTGGTGTAGATCTTAAAGGACAAGATGGGTATTGGCATTATCTTAATGGATCCCGCTTGCCCTCTGATTGGCTAGGTGGAATTATTTCCATTTTGGTCACATCTCCAACTTCTCAAACCTACAAATGCTCTGGGAGGGTACTAGCAACTAGGGGTTTATTTGGAGTTGGGTGAAAGACTACCAGTCTACTGCTAGTTTTGGTCCCTTTCCCTCTCTCTTATCTCCTTTCCCTTTCCAGTCCTACATGGTTCTGAGTGAGCAGGTCTAACCCTGTGCGTTCCATCTTCTAGGTATAGATGAGCGGAGCGGCCCTGGCCCCTGGGTATCAGGAGAACAGAACAGCTCTTCCTTCAACCAGGGACGGGTAAAGGAACACTGCACACTTCATACTGTACACTAGAATGACTACACACTGATCAGCATGGACATGTTTTTCTTACACACGGGATATTACTAATAGTATATGACTATCAATTTAAAAAATAATTGATATCACTGGCGCTTTTAACAGTTAGGAGCACCACATAAAATTTGAAGAGCACAGAAAATAATGTACATGACAAAGTATGTGGACACCAGCTTGTCGAACATCTCATTCCAAAATCATGAGCATTAATATGGAGTTTGTCCCCCCTTTGCTGCTATAACAGACACTTTTCTGGGAAGGTTTTCCACTAGATGTAGGAACATTGCGGCGGGAACTTGCTTCCATTCAGCCACAGGAGCATTAGTAAGGTCAGGCCCCGATGGTTGGTCGGTCAGTTAGCGTTCCAATTCATCCCAAAGGTGGGGTTGAGGTCTGGGCTCTGTGCAGAACAGTCAAGCCCATCCAAAACAATCTCGACAAACCATTTCTGTATGGACCTCGCTTTGTGCATGGGGGTATTGTCATGCTGAAGCAGGAAAGGGCCATCTCAAAACTGTTGCCACAAAGTTGGAAGCACAATTGTCTAGAATATCATTGTATGCTGTAATGTTAAGATTTCCCTTCACTGGAACTAAGGGACCTAGCCCAAAACATTTGAAAAACAGCCCCAGACCATTGTTCCTCCTCCACCAAACTTTACATTTGGCACTATCCATTACTCCAGGTTGTGTTTTTCTTGCATCCTCCAAACCCTGATTCGTTCTTCGGACTGCCAGATGGTGAAGCGTGATATATCACTCCAGGGAACATGTTTCCGCTGCTCCAGAGTCCAATGGCGGCGAGCTTTACACTACTCCAGCCGAGGCTTGTCATTGCGCATGGTGATCTTGTGTGGCTGCTCGGCCATGAAAATCTATTTCATGAAGCTTCCATCACAGTTCTTGTGCTGATGTTTCTTCCAGAGGCCGTTTGGAACTTCGTAGTGAGTGTTGCAATCGAGGACAGACAATTTTAATTCATTTTAGCAATCTGCGGTCCTGTTCCATGAGCTTGTGTGGCCTACCCCTTCCCGGCTGAGCCGTTGTTGCTCCTAGATGTTTCAACTTCATAATAACAGTACTTTAAGTTGATCGGGGCAGCTCTAGCAGGCAAGAAATTTGACAAACTGACTTGTTGGAAAGGTGGCATCCTATGACTGTGCCACCATTGAAATTCACGAAGCTCTTCAGTAAGGCCATTCTACTGACAATGTTTGTCTATGGACATTGTATTGCTGTGTGCTCAATTTTCTACACCTGTCATTAACGGGTGTAGCTTAAATAGCCGAATCCACTAATTTGAAGGGGTGTCCAAACCCTTTATATAGACAAAAGTATAAGTCAGAAGTTTACATGCACCTTTAGCCAAATACATTTATACCCAGTTTTTCACAATTCCTGGCATTTTAATCCTAGTAAAAAATCCCCTGTCTCAGGTCAGTTAGGATCACCACTTTATTTTAAGAATGTGAAATGGCGGAATAATAGTAGATAATTATTTATTTCAGCTTTCATTTCTTTCATCACATTCCCGGTTGGTCAGAAGTTTACATACACTCAATTAGTATTTGGTAGCATTACCTTTAAATTGGGTCAAACGTTTCTGGTAGCCTTCAACAAGCTTCCCACAATAAGTTGGGTGAATTTTGTCCCATTCCTCCTGACAGAGCTGGTGTAACGGAGTCAGGTTTGTAGGCCTCCTTGCTCACACTCTTTTTCCGTTCTGCCTACACATTTTCTATAGGATTGAGGTCAGGGCTTTGTGATGGCCACTCCAATACCTTGACTTTGTTGTCCTTAAGCCATTTTGCCACAATTTTGGAAGTATGCTTGGGGTCATTGTCCATTTGGAAGACCCATTTGCAACCAAGCATTCACTTCCTGACTGATGTCTTGAGATGTTGCTTCAATATATTCACCAACTTTTCCTCCCTCATGGTGCCATCTATTTTGTATAGTGCACCAGTCCCTCCTACAGCAAAGCACCCTCAACTTGATGCTGCCACCCTCATGCTTCACAGTTTGGATTGTGTTCTTCGGCTTGCAAGCCTCCCCCTTTTTCCTCCAAACATAAAGATGGTCATTATGGACAAACAGTTCTATTTTTTGTTTCATCAGACCAGAAAAAGTATGATCTTTGTCCCCATGTGCAGTTGCAAATTGTAGTTTGGCCTTTTTATGGTGGTTTTGGAGCAGTGTCTTCGTTCTTGTTGAGCGGCCTTTCAGCTTATGTCAATATATGACTCGTTTTACTGTGGATATAGATACTTTTGTACCTGTTTTCTCCAGCATCTTCACAAGATCCTTTGCTGCTGTTCTGGGATTGATTTGCTCTTTTCGCACCAAAGTACGTTCATCTCTAGGAGACTGAACGCATATCCTTCCTGAGCGGTATGACGGCTGCGTGGTCCCGTGGTGTTTATACTTGCGTACTATGGTACCTTCAGGCATTTGGAAATTTCTCCCAAGGATGAACCAGACTTGTGGAAGTCTGAATTTTTTTTTCTGAGGTCTTGGCTGATTTCTTTAGATTTTGTCATGATATCAAGCAAAGGGGCACTGAGTTTGAAGGTAGGTCTTGAAATACATCCACGGGTACACCTATTCACTCTTATGTCAGTTGGCCTATTAGAAGCTTCTAAAGCCGTGACATCATTTTCTGGATTTTTCCAAGCTGTTTAAAGGCCCAGTCAACTTAGTGTATGTAAACTTCTGACCCAGTGGAATTGTGATACAGTGAAATAATTTGTCAACAGTTGTTGGAAAAATGACTTGTGTCCTGCACAAAGTAGATGTCCTAACCGACTTGCCAAAACTTTAGTTTGTTAACAAGAAATATGTGGAGTGGTTGAAAAACTAATTTGAATGACCCCAACCTAAGTGTGTGTCAACTTCCGACTTCAACTGTGAATATAGCTTACATTGGGTCTATATGAATCCTACTTACTTTTGAAGAACAGCTCCTAAGAAGATATCACTGTTCCTTTTTTTCTGTGGCACCAAATGTTTGCGTATACTGGTAAAGTTACCACATTGTTAGGACTGCACGATAGGAGCAAAAAGTATTGTGATTTTACTTGCTCTATAGATCAAAACACGGGTGAAACATTGGAATCAAAGAGAGAATGATTTTTCAACGGTTGGTGGTGGTCATGAAAACAAATTAAAAAGACTGGTTAATACCCGGTCATAACTCATACCAAAGTGTTGGTCAGTGTTTCCCAAGGGACGCGTAATCACATTGGAATATGTTTTTTTATGATATTTTTTATTTTTTTAATGCTTGCATACAGTGCTTTGCGAAATTATTTACCCCCTTGGTGTTTTTCCTATTTTGTTGCATTACAACCTGTAATTTAAATCAATTTTTATTTGGATATTATGTAATGGACATAAACAAAATAGTTGAAATTTGAAGTGAAATTAAAAAAAGAACTTCTTTTAAAAAAATCTTAAAAATAAAAAACAGAAAGTGGTGCGTGCATATGAGTTCACCCTCTTTGCTATGAAGCCCCTAAATAAGATCAGGTGCAACCAATTACCTTCAGAAGTTACATAATTAATCAAATAGATTGCACACAGGTGGACTTTAAGTGTCACGAGCTGTCACATGATCACAGTGTGTGTGTGTGTGTATGTATGTATGTATGTATGTATATATATATATATATATACATACATACATACATACATACATACATACATACATACATACATACATACATACATACATACACACATACATACATACACACACACACACACACACACACACACACACACACACACACACACACACACACACACACACACACACACACACACACACACACACCTGTTCTGAAAGGCCCCAGAGTCTGCAACACCACTAAGCAAGGGGCACCAACAAGCAAGTGGCACCATGAAGACCAAGGAGCTCTCCAAACAGGTCAGGGACAAGGTTGTGGAAAAGAACACAAACTCGTGGACCAAGCAAGGATGGCATTAATCGGAGGCAGCAAAGAGACAAAAGATAATCCTGAAGGAGCTGCAAAGGTCCACAGCGGAGATTGGACAGACTCCATAGGACCACATTAAGCCGTACACTCCACAGAGCTGGGCTTTACAGAAGAGCGGCCATAAAAAAGTCATTGCTTAAAGATTTTTAAAAATCCACGTGGTCAGATGAGACTAAAATGTAGCCTTTTTGCCATCAAGGAAAGCTCTATGTCTGGCGCTAACCCCAACACCTCATCACCCCAAGAACACCATCCCCACAGTGAAGCCTGGTGGTGGCAGCATCATGCTGTGGGGATGTTTTTCATTGGCAAGGACTGGGAAACTGGTCAGAATTGAAGGAATGATGGATGGCGCTAAATACAGGGAAGTTCTTGAGGAACACCTGTTTGTCTTCCAGAGATTTGATACTGAGATGAGGTTCACCTTCCAGCAGGACAATGACCATAAGCATAATGCTAAAGCAACACTCGAGTGGTTTAAGGGGAAACATTTAAATGTCTTGGAATGGCCTAGACAAAGCCCAGATCTCAATCCAATTGAGAATTTGTGGTATGACCCATCCAACCCATCCAACTTGAAGGAGCTGGAGCAGTTTTGCCTTGAAGAATGGACAAAAATCCCAGTGGCTAGATGTGCCAAGCTTATAGAGACATATCCCAAACTACTTGTAGTTGCAATTTCTGCAAAAGGTGGCTCTACAAAGTATTGCCTTTGGGGGGGGGGGTGAATAGTTATGCACATAAGTTTTCAGTTTTTTTTCTTTGTTTCACAAAAACACTTTGCATCTTCAAAGTGGAAGGCATGTTGTGTAAACAAAATGATACTAACCCCCCCCCCCAAAAAAAATCTAATTTAATTCCAGGTTGTAAGGCAACAAAATAAGAAAAATGCCAATAGGGTGAATACTTTCGCAAGGCACTGTACATACAGTACCAGTCAAACGTTTGGATGCACCTACTTATTCAAGGGTTTTTCTTTATTTTTTACTTTTTCCTACATTGTGGAATAATAGTGAAGACATCAAAACTATGAAATAACACAAATGGAATCATGTGTATAATCAAAAGTGTTAAACAAATCAAAATATATTTGAGATTCCTCAAGGTAGCCACCCTTTGCCTTGATGACAGCTTTGAACACTACGTTTCTGTAGATTGTTCTAAAACCATTATTTTGTCAACAGTAATAGCCACTGCAGTATGTTGATTCCTGCTATGAAAGTGTCTGCCTGTTTCACTGTCGGCTGCTGTGTGAGCGAGCCACTCTCTCCCTCTCCCCAATGTGTGCATGGACGAGGGAGAGATGCATTCCGAGAAGCACAAGCATATGATCTTTGCACAAAATGCAATTGCAGGAAAAACACAGTTTTCAGCGAGACTACAGTTCCACTTAGAGGGGAAAATCGCAACTTTCTGTTAGTATCTATTTCTATGGTTTTGATGCGCCGCGTAGTCGAGCGCCCCATTTTGCGGCGAATAGGCCTACATCAAGTAGCCGATGCCAAGAGCTGGACATTTTTGTTTCGAGTACCATCAGGTGTCTTTATAGGCCAATATGCACAAAGAAGTGGGCAAATTCTCCGAAGAGCCAAAAATAAATCTGATCATTCTGGATCCTATTTTGACAGGTTGCACATCCAAATATGAATCATGTGTTCTCTGGATATGTAATCTTAAGTAGCTTACTTTTTGAATTATGGGCTACCGTTTCAGTTGTCTTACATGGCAGTGGGTAAAAATTGCCTAGGTCACTGCCGCTAATGTAAACAAATAGCAATTTTTTTATTTTATGTATTTCTAATCCAGCGATAAATTTTGTGATTGTGATAAATCTGACTATCGCCCAGCTCTACTAAATCAGAGAGCCATATACAAAAACGAATAGTATAATTAGAGAACATGTTTTCATATTTAGAAGGAATGTGGAAAGCAGCAATGTTCATGTTTCGGAAAAATCTGTTAGAGCAGTGTTGCGGCAAAATAATGTTACTCGTGTATTTTTTTTTTTACATTTATTGGATTTTAATCACACTGGTGCTCTAAATAAAACTTAGGGTCGCACAGCCAAATATTTAATCGTGGTCGCTTTAGAGCCCTGATGACTTATCTGGACTAGGGTTGGCCGATATTGCGGTTCTATAGTCGATGATTGATTAACAGCAATCGTCAATGATGACGACATCGTGATGTGACAGACAATGGTTTAGCCTATTTGAACTTGTCTGGCACCGCTCAGGAAAAAACAGTCTCACAGCACAGCACACAAGTGACATTCTGGGTAATTTGTCTATTCCTATTTGTTATAGCCTATTTCAATTAATGTTCTCGCCTACGTTCTGTAGGCGAGAAGGAATGTAGGCCAAACAGAGTGGAGAATTTCATCAAAGCAGCACAGTCTCCAGTCAGACAATATTGTTTCTCTGTCGGATGCATTGGCGTTAGGCTATAGCCTAAACCATTTTTGTATTTTAATTTTTTATAACCGATACTTAATTTTTTCCCCTCTATATTCCTTTTGCTCCATTTCATAGGCTATAAATATGACTGAAGGTGACTATTTTTGTTTTATGCGTGACTTTCTCCCCACCAAACAATGAATATAATGGAGTTCCATCTTAAAACCTCTTGGCACTACCCATCCCGGATCCGGGAGAATTGTCATCAACTACACTAATTAGCATAGCGCAACGGTCAAAAAATATTCATGAAATCACAAGTGAAATCTAATGAAACACAGTTTAGCCTTTTGTTAATCACCCTGTCATCTCAGATTTTGAAATTATGCTTTACAGCCAAAGCAAGACAAGCGTTGTGTATAGCATTATGTCCAGCTAGCAGCAGGAAGCTTGGTCACGAATATCAGAAAAGCAATCAAATTAACCGTTTACCTTTGATCTTCGGATGTTTTCACTGACGAGACTCCCAGTTAGACAGCAAATGTTCCTTTTGTTCCATAAAGATTATTTTTATACCCAAAATTCCTCTGTTTGTTTGTCACGTTATGTTCAGAAATCCACCGGAAATAGCGGTCACGACAACACGGGGGGAAAAAAATCTAATTATATCCATAATATCGATAGAAACATGGAAAACGTTTTTTATAATCAATCCTCAAGGTGTTTTTCAAATAGCTGTTCGATAATATATCAACCGGGACAATTAGCTTTTCAGTAGGAGCGAGAGGAAAAATGACTACCTCTGTCTTTTACGCAAGAATCACTCGGAGCCCTCAGCTGGCCACTTACGCAATGTAGTCGTTTACGCTCATTCTTCAACATAAAGGCGTGAAACTACTTCACAATGATGTAGACACCTTAGGGAATATGTAGAAAAAGGAATCTGGTTGCTATCCCTTTCAATGGCCAATAGGGATGCATAGGAACACAACGGTTTCAAAACATGAATCACTTCCTGATTGGATTTTTCTTAGGCTTTCGCCTGCAATATCAGTTCTGTTATACCCACACCATATTTTGACAGTTTTGGAAACTTTAGAGTGTTTTCTATCCTAAGCTGTCAATTATATGCATATTCTAGCATCTGGTCCTGAGAAATAGGCGGTTTACTTTGGGAATGTTATTTTTCCCAAAATAAAAATAGTGCCCCCTAGTTTCAAGAGGTTAAAGTTATTTGAATAGCCTAAAAACACAAGCTTAAACTTGTCATTAAAATGTTCTATAGGCTGTTGAGATTTTGTTCTCTCATTATTAGACAGTCCTCTATCTTAAATAACCTATCCATGCGGACCAGGAAAATCTCTTAATGCGTGGTTGAAAAACCAAATAACCTATCTTCCTACTAGGCCTATCCTAAAAACTTTACGACAAGTTAGTTATGAACAGTAGCTTATTTCCCAAATATTTTATCATACGAAGGCGTCGTCCCAAAGTTGTTGTGGCTTTCAAAAATAACAAATGAAACTCTATAGCATAGGCTCTTCTCAATCACAGCGGACAACACAATTTATTTTGCGGCAAATAAAGCAATTATTATCCAGTTATAAGGACGGTAGTGCTTTTTATCCGTCCCATGATGTAGGCCTATAACCTAGCTCACTACGGTAAAACAACCCGTTCCTCATCAGACACTTCCATCATGTGCACGCCAGACAGACACACACAAACCTGCTCTGCCCCTCCAACAGAAAGGAATATCAGAAAACATTTGCCATTGCCTCCACTTAGCATCTGTCCAGGCTTTCAACAATATTATCTTTCATTATGATTCATTCAGTTGCATTGTGTTGTATTCTTGTCATTAAGAAAAATATATATGGGGCTGGCCAATAGGGGTGATTAGCATCGTATGTCACAATGTTTTACGGGTACATAATCACGATAGTACAAAGGTTGACATCGCCCAACCCTAAGCATAGATTAGCCCAAAGAGCCTACATGCGCAGTGCGTTTGGTTGAAGATTGGCATACTGAATCAGTTTAAAAAAAAAAAAAATTTAAAGACAGCAATTGATTTTAAGTCTTCATATTATCTCTCATCTCTCTCCCTCCCTCCAGGGTTATGGCGAAGGGGGTCATTACAACGAGCACGAAGGCCTCGCTTCCACCCCCTTGTTCGGCTCGGGGATCGTTGGTAAGGAAATCTGAATATATTTCCTCCAACCTGGTCTGTGGTTTAGACCTTGGAACAGGAGCGGGTTCTCTCCTCAACCCTCAGCCCTTTAATTAAGCTCAGCTGATTTGACGGCCCCATCAAGACCAAGTAAACCCACTAACAGGTCCCTGTGGTCTTGTGTGGCTTTCGGAGCTGCAGTAAGCCACCCTGTATTTACAATAAATGACCAGGAGAAGTGACTGCATAATGATGCGTCTTTAGGGGAGCAAATTGAAATGCATACAAGTGAATGGAGATGCAGTTGTATGTGTGTCTCAGAGGATACAGAGACTGTGCGAGAGAACCTCACTGTCACTGTATATGAGAGACCTCCTTCAGGGGCATTCCATGTGTGTGTGGAGGTGACTAGGCACATACACGGGGACAGGGTGTTTAGGCTGTGTGCTGGAAGGGGGTTAGGGGTTTAGGTGCACCCAAGCACAAACAACTGGAGAAAGGGGAACACCCCGGATTGAGTGTTAATGTGCTGGAGATGCGTAAAAGGTGGCTTAAAAGGTCTTTACAATGGCCTGCCCTGATTGTCCCTCTTGTTTTAATAGGGAAAGCTGAGCGTGGACCCTACTCTTCTTTTGGAGCGCAGGTAAAATCAGACTCCTCTCTTGACCTCGCTTCTCTTCCAACGTGTCAAATGTTTTTTCTGTGTCCCCTCTGAAGCTACCATCTCTTCCTCTGACTGATGTTCTTGTGAATCTGCCCACCTTGTCCCATCTTCTCCTTCATCCCTGAGTTTTCTCCCTTCTCCTCCTGTCGACCTTCTCATCCTCTTTCCTCTCTCCACATTGGGATAATCTCTCATGCAGTATTTGTATGTCTGACCTTGTCTTCTCTCATTCCTCTCCTGCGTAGCCGGGCTTTATGCCCAGTGAGATGCCCATGCCCAGTCCTGATGCCCTGTCACCCTCGGGCCTGAAGTCTGGCTCCCAGTTCTACCCCTCCCAATTCAACCCTCGCAGGAGACCCACCCAGGAGAGCATGGGTAAGGACAGAAACCACTGAAAATTACCCCATAATACACTCATGCTATCCCCATTTCCTAGCATGGATACATGCAAGGAAGATGATGCACAGAATTAGAACGGGTAGAATAGACATACTAATGTAAAGCAGTGCCAATTTTCCTGGTGGCCACATTTTTAAAAAATGTTGTTGAATTTAAGCTTACTTCCATGGAATGGCATTTCTATTTAAATGCTTACTGCAATGCATTTGTTGTAAATCTCGGACGTTCTACATAGGGCTGGGCGATATATCAAATTAATTCTAATTTGTTTTTGTGTGATTCCAAATGCCAGTATTGCAGAATTTTTTTCCCTCGTTTTTGTGAGCGTTTGTCCTCTTGTTCTCATGTTGTCTTTTTGGTCTTGTTTGCTCTGTCTGTCCTGTGCACCTTCCCATTTACACCAGAGATCTGTATGTAATTATGAGATGCTCATGCCTTAACAATGGGAGTCGTTGTCCCAAAGGCGGGGAAGGCATGCGACAAGCTTAAGTTCAAAATAAGCGCGTAGAAACCCACTAGACTTATTTTGGACAGATTCTGGCCAGAGTGAAACCTCTCGCTTCGTCTCGTTCTCCCAAGCCCTTCCCCCTACCACTCACAACAACAAAGATGAGGGATCACTTCTTCCTCTCTGACAAATGGTTTAATTTAAGGTTTGGTCCAACAGAATTGGTCATATGGACACCACAACACATGGAGACAATATTTTACTGTTATAGGGGAGACATTAACCTCTCCAACCATCCCGTTTTGTTTCAACTCCTCAAATTTTGAGCAAATCAAACACTACTAAAACGGATGTAGCAATGAACACATTCTGGAAAATGGATGCTCAGTTTTTGTACCACGTATCGCTAGCAGCATTTTAGTCAAATAAAGATTGTTATACTAGCTGTTTAGTCTGTGTATTATACATGTGCAATAATCATAACACAATTATATAAGGAATTGGCAACTCATTCTCATTCTGAGAAATAAGGTAGGCCATTTGATTTCAACATCTGAACAAAGTGGAAAGGCTAGAATGCCGTTTTTAAACAGTTGGATACGGGCATAAGGTTGTGTTCACAACAACTGTAGCTGAATTCAGAGCTTCTGAAATTATACCTAGATCCAAGTTGACTAAACTTTTTTATATTATGACTATTAACTGGCTTATTGCTAGCATGTGGGCTTGGCTTGAGAGATTGAGACTGGTGGTCATTTTCTGCATTATTAGTGGGGTTGCATTATGCATGGTTCTGGTTAAATGTGTTACAAACAGATCATTTTTATAGACCGACCTGAAAGCTAGATCAGTGAGAATTGCAACAACAAAAAAAGCAGGTACTACTATTTTGATAAAATAATTAAATGATGTGTTAGTCTTATGGTTGTTGAAGGCATATGTTCAGCCTAGGTATAATTGACCAACTTCTGAATTGATTTTATTTTTTGCTGTTTTAAATGCAGTACATTTTTACCTTGTACCACAAAGCTTATTTAGAGAGAACATTTTTATAAATCTAGATGTATATTGGGGGAAAGTTAGATGTGTTTTAGGCCAAATCGCCCAGCCCTAGTTCTACATGTATACTGTTGAATAATTGCTACCTCTTTGTACAAAATCACATGGAATTCATGACCGTATCCGCTCCACTTTTACTATGTCAAAGGAGAGGAGTTGCTCTTTATTCTGGTTCATATTTCCGACTGATTACCTTCACTTCTCCTACTGAGGTTTAAAATAAGAACCTGAGAAATCGCACTTCTGCTAAACCTGCAGGGGATTCAATGGAAGGAGAGGTGGTGTGAGGCCACTGCATAAACATATTGGTTGTATAAGATTAGATTACATTTGATGAAGTTATGGGCCATAAAGGCAAATATTCCTACCAGCACAAATGGACAATTATTTGGAATGCCCTTAACTGCTTTCATAACTTTGTTTCATCTCGTTTGTGTGTGTGGGTGTGTGTGTCAGATGCCCAGCCAAAAAAGATCAGGAAAGTTCCCCCTGGCCTGCCCTCTTCGGTAAGTACTGTTACATTCCCCAGCATGAAATCCAAAAGTCGCTCAAACAGAAGGGAGAACTAACAGAGTTACTGACAACGACCATTAAAACAAAACAGGCGGGTTTTTTAGGAGGGGCTCTAAATGACAGTCACGGGGGTGTCCACTGAAAGTTGCATAGCAAGACACTAACCATGAGCGCCCACTAAATTTAACCACTACGAGGCAAACGAAAGAAGAAAAAAAACAACTTAGACAGGAAGCAAACCAAAAAACGGTGGAGCAAAACTAAATCAGGGAAATTGGACAACGGAATGTTTTTCTGGAAATCAAATAGAGAGAGCCAGCTAAAGGTGGTAACCTTTCGCGTCTATCAAGACAACTGGAGCACTGGGCCAGGCGCTCTTAAATATCACCTGTGCCAGCACAGTTGAAACATCTTCTGACTAACAAGATGACAAGCCAGCGCAGGTGTAACATACTGACTAACCAGGTGACACCAATTGGTGCCCCCATTGTGCTAATGTCCAAAATGGAACACCAAAGCTTGTAAAACTGTCCCCCTCTCCAGCCCCACCGTTACCCCCCTCTTACTAGACTGCCACACCCTAGTCTGCCTATTTGCCCCTTAAGAACACACACCCACACCCAAGAACACTCAGACCTTTTGCCCTCTCCAAACCCAAAATGTGCCCACCTACCCAACCATATCCACACCTTTTCCCCACCCATTATCAGGAATGCTCCCATTTTTTTTTTTTGGCATCCCCCATCCTTAAAATGCCTCCCAGCACTCATCGTCACTGAGTGTGCACTCCAATAGCCAGACTAAGCCCCCCCCCATACACACACACACACACACACACACACAGTCCCAGTGCATGGCGGGCTTCTCCCTGGTGTTCAGAGCAGCAGCCTAACGTGCAGAGAGAGAGCCTCCAGACCCACAGCTGTGTGCCTTTACACTGCCGACGAGGTGAAAAAAATAAACAGAGCCCTACTCATTCACCCATTCATTTATTTAGAAATGTTTTTATAGAGGGTCATATTTATAGGCCATTTTTTTTCTAGATGTGCTTGCATTCCTTCCAGCCCAGCACCCTCGTCCACAGATTACTTAAGGGGAAAAATTATGCTTGATGACATGCAGACCTGGCCGTTACTTGACTTCACTATACCGTTTCTGCTCTTCCCCTGTTCTCCTTCCGATTCTCCCTCTGTCGCTCTCCCTTCAACTCCCTATCTTTTTTTCTCCCCCTCTCTTGTGCTCTACTTCCTCTCCCACCCTCCTTTCTGTTTCTCTCTCGCCCCCCCTCCATCCCCCTCGTTCTCTCCCTCCCCCATCCCTCTATCCCAGCTGCCCGTAGAGTTGGCTGCAGTCCAGGAATGGGCAGATGGCACAGTAATTAGTAGTGCATCTCTCCATTCCCTTTTGTACCTCTCCTCCTCTCTTCCTCTCCTCTCTTCCTCTCTCTGTTCAATCAAATAACAGAAAAAACTTCACTGTGTAAGATCTGAGTTGTCGGGCGCATAGTTTGATTCTCTAACCCCTGCCAGAGTAGAGCTGATTCTGAGAGCTCTGCTAGTTCACAACCTCAGGACCTTCACCTCTTTAGTGACATGCCAGAGACTACTAGAAATCCTATGGGTGATGCTCTGTAAGCCACAGAGGAGACTGGATCATGTGTGTTAACCAGACCTAACTTGATCATGTGTGTAACACACACACCACATATCGCAAACCTAGCCGTAAGGCCCTGCGATCACAGAGAAGAAGCAGTAAGTTGAGGGCAAAATCCCCCCCCTTTTCAACCATTAAAGAAACCATTTGTTGTCTTGGTAACAGAGCATTAAGATCATAAGGAGTTCAGACATTGTACTGAGTTAATGGAAACCTCCATGTCATTAGTTCAAGGCAGCGCCTTCGGAAAGTATTCAGACCCCTTGACTTTTTCCATATTTTGTTATGTTGTTACGCATCCTGTTTCCATTGCTTTAAACTAAAATGGATTAAATAAATCTTTAACAATCTACACACACTACCCCATAATGACAAAGCGAAACAGGTTTAGAAGTTTTTGCACATTTACTACAAATAAAAACGGATACCTTTTATTTAAATAAATATTTAGGCTCTTTGCCACGAGACTCTGAATTGAGCTCAACGCATCCTGCTTCCATCGATCATCCTTGATGTTTCTACAACTTAATTGGTCTACCTGTGTTACATTCAATTGATTGGACATGATTTGGAAAGGCTATATAAGGTCCCACAGTGCATGTCAGAGCAAAAACCAAGCCATGAGGTCGAAGCAATTGTCCGTAGAACTCCAAGACAGGATTGTGTCAAGGCACAGATCTGGGAAAGGGTACCAAACACTTTTGCAGCATTGAAGGTCCCAAAGAACACAGTGGCCTCCATCATTCTTAAATGGAAGAAGTTTGAAACCACCAAGACTCTTCCTAGAGCTGGCTGCCCGGCCAAACTGAGCAATCGGGGGAGAAGGGATTTGGTCAGGGAGGTGACCAAGAACCCGATGGTCACTGACAGAGCTCCAGAGTTCCTCTGTGGAGTTGGTTGTCCTTCTGAAAGGTTCTCCCATCTCTACAGCACTCCACCAATTAGGCCTTTACGGTAGAGTGGCCAGACGGAAGCCACTCCTCAGTAAAAGGTACGTGACGGGCCACTTGGAGTTGCCAAAAGGCACTTAAAGATTCTCAGACCATGAGAATGTAGATTCAAGATTGAACTCGTTGGCCTGAATGCCAAGCGTCACGTCTGGAGGAAACCTGGCACTATGCCTACCGTGAAACATGGTGGTGGCAGCATCATGCTGTGGGGATGTTTTTCAGGGACTGGGAGACTAGTCAGTCAGGATTGAGAGAAAGATGAACGGAGTAATGTATAGAGATCCTTGTTGAAAACCTGCTCCAGAGTGCTCAGGACCTCAGACTGGGGTGAAGGTTCACCTTCCAATAGGACAATGACCCTAGGCACACAGCCAAGACAATGCAGGGGTAGCTTCGGGACACGTCTCTGAATGTCCTTGAGTGGCCCAGACAGAGCCCGGACTTGAACCCGACCGAATATCTCTGGAGTCCTGAAAATAGCTGTGCAGCAACGCTCCCCATCCAACTTGACAGAGCTTGAGAGGATCTGCAGAGAAGAATGGGAGACACTCCCCAAATACAGGCGTGCCAAGCTTGTAGCGTCAAACCCAAGAACTTGTCTGTGTAATCGCTTCCAAATGTGCTTCAACAGAGTAAAGTGTCTGAATACTTTTGTGAATGTGATATTTTAGTGTATTTTTTTTAATGTTTAGTAAATGTACTAACATTTCTAAACCTGTTTTTTTTTTTTTTTTTTTGTCATTATTGGGTATTGTGTGTGGATTGTGGAGAAATAACTTTAAAATTTTTTGAAAAAGGATGTAACCTAACAAAATGTGTGAAAAGTCGAGGGGTGTGAATACTTTCCAGCAGATTATACAGGTGTACAGAGTTTAGGCTGTACTGTGTATAGGCCAAATAATGACATAAAACAAAAGGAGACAATTTAGTTCAGAGGCAGCCAGAGTTTTCTTGTAGTAGTCTTTTAATGTGGCCCAAAGGTTGCCCTATTAAGACTGGGAGTGTGTCTGTGGACTTGTTATTTTCAGTCTTAAAAAACCTTCCACACTGCTTAGTTCTAGAGATATGTCAATGACCCAGTGTCCTCAAATGTCAGAGGCTGTTGATTTGAATTAATAAATAAAAATACATACTCCTCAATAGAAGAAAAAAATAATAATTGATAAACGCTATATTGTACAATGTTATGAAGGGAGGGATGGGTATCCTAATCAAGATATCGATACATGTTTTTTTTGACTACACCTTCTCTACTATCTCCAATCAATTGGGAATTATTACTAGAAAATAGTCCGTTTGACGTGCTCATCTCCCCTACTGTGTGTGCGTGTTCTCTAGGTGTATGCATCGGCCTCAGGAGAGGAATATAACAGAGACGGTGCAGGGTATCCTGCCTCCAAGCCTGGAAATGTTGGCTACCCTGGCTCCTTCTACATGCAAGGTCATTACTTTATACCAGATCGTGTCTGGGGGCCAAAACTACACAGTGTACCTATCAGAGTGGGTTAGCCCATAGTGATAACTCTGCTATATGGAGAATGTGGAACAAAACATTGTTTTAGGTGAGGTCAATCAATTGAATAATGCATTAGCTGACCAGTGACGTCTATGGCGATGACCCATTCCTGTCTTTTATTTTCTCAATTTCTGCCTGTGGAAACGCCTACTGATAGTGAGTCAAAGCCCCGAGCTAATGTGATACTCCGCCTGCCCTGTGTGTCTATCTGTACACTAGGATGAAGTCATCAGGCGTATGTGACATGCTTCATATGTTGTGGACCCTTATTGTCTTATCTCTGGATGCTGCTCGTCCCTCTGGTGCTCACCCTCTCTCTTTTGTCCACACCCCTACCCTCCACACACAAACACCCATCCCTACCCTCCCCTGGTTTCCCCCTGACAGAAGGCCTGCACCCCTCCCCTGACCCGTGGAGTTCTGGCGGGTCGATGGGGCAGCCGGGTTACTCTACAGCCATGCTGGGTAACTCCCCCCACCTGGGCCAGCCTACACCCTTCACAGCCATCAACCCCCAGGACAGACTGGTGAGACTTCTGTCACAAACACATACACCAAAAGGTTCTCTGTTTAAATAAAGGTTACATAAGATGGTAGTATACACCACTGTCATCTCGCTCTCTCCCAAAACACAGAGAATGACTTTTTTAAGCCTGTTTTTGTGCAGAAACGCCAGCCGCTGCCTCTCTCGCCCCAGAACTACCCCCTGCACGGCAGCGAGGTGAACGGGAGCTTCCACTCAGGATCCACTGGCTACGGAGTCTCCAACCACACGTCCCCCATCAACGGAACAGACACCATCATGGGTATGACTGTCTACCACTGACTCTATGTAGACTGTCTTTTTCTATATAGCTTCCTGTTTCTGTCTATTTTTCTCTTACTTTCTGGCCCTTCCTTTGTTTGTTTGTTTCTCCCTTTACTTCTATAAAATGGAAATATCAGTTCTAATAGTTTGCTGTCTACTTTATTGTTTCATCACAGCCAACCGGGGGACAGGAAGCTCAGGAGATGAGATCGGCAAAGCCCTAGCATCGGTGAGTAGAATCGCACAGACCACATCAACCATAGTCTTCAGTCATTTTGCTGAAAAAACGACTGGTCAATTAGTCGACTGGTCAATTTGTTTATTTTTTATTGAATTGTTTTTGTTAGGCTGTTGGTCGACCTAAATTTGTTTTAGTCGAGCAGTAACGTGTGTGTGATATATAGATGCGCCCGTCTCCGTGAACTAATCCATTGCTGAGGCCTAGACTAAGAGCCAATTTATGCTTGATACGAAAATGTGGTCGGAGGCTACATGTGGACACAAGTGTGACACAATTGCAGAGGCCAAATCCAGCTCTGTACCGCATCGCCTCCCACATTTTGCAACAATGCAGAGGGCTCTGTATAGCTCCTCATTGACATGACTGGTTGACGGTAGGTGGGGGTGGTACATCCTGTATAAACACAAACTTACTTCCTTGAAAACAGCTCTGCTCTGCTCCATGAAGCGCTAGAAGTATGAATGCCCTAACTTCTTCTGAGGCCGTATCACCTTAAATGCTGCATGGCCAATGCAGATGTCAGATTGACCATGCGCCCAAATGCACAATGCACTTCTCTCTCCAGAATATGTCTCTCCTGCCAATTTGTGCACATTCATTGTTTCATAACTTCATTGTGTGAATTGTTTGCATTTTGATTGTTAGTGTACATAAATTCCCCATTACATACAGTACCAGTCAAAAGTTTGGACGACACCTACTCTATTGTAGAGTAAAAGTGAAGACATTAGAACTATGAAATAACACATGAAATAATGTAGTAATCAAAGAAGTGTTAAACAAATCAAGACAAATTTGAGGTGTCGGGTACTCTGCTACAGTGAGCTCCTGCCCAAGTCAAGCACTGCTTTTTATCCCTTGCGCAAATGGCTACAACTGTGTCTGTCCGGAGCTCACTGGTGCAGGAAACTCTTGAGGGCCCTGAATATTTTATACAATGTTGCACGTTCCCTAGCGCATGCTTCGGGCAGAACCCAAGTTAGTAGTTGATACAATGTTTCAAGTTTGGCTACACATGGTCTGTCTGCAACAATGTGATTCATCTGATATTTATTTTTACCAGGATATTTATTACCTGCAGGCTGCAATGTTTTTATTTGGCTTTGTGTAGGCTATTTTTACATAGATGGCAATAGAAGTTACTTTTTAGGTTTGTATCCTTTTCATTTAGAGTTGGATAGAATTTTGATTTAATCCCATGACAATGATTTTGAGATATGAAGATGTAATTTATACATTTAACTTAGCACATTTTCTTGAAACAGTTTAACGAAAATCGTAACGGGCACGCAGATCGGTAGAAATAGTTTGAAAAATTAGCAATCCACATGAAAAAGGTTGCCGACTCCTCGTGTAGCGTTTTACTGGCACCTTCAGGAGAGTAATGGAAGAATCTGTGAAAACCAGCTGGAGCTGGAAGAGAATAGTTGGGTCAGATTAAGTTTTTTTTCTTCTGGTTATCTAGATCTCTGGCGCCCTCTTGAGGCACTTGTCTTCATCAAACCGTCAGCTTAAAGCATCAGACAAGATCAATGCATATAGTTGATTTTATTAAAACACATTGGGTGTGTCTATATATGGGAAAAATACACGTTTAAAAATGTCGACCAATCGATTTGGTCAAAAGAACAGCCGACTTTCGGTTGACCATTATTTTTTCTTGTTTGGGACAGCCCTAGAAAAAAAAACGATCTGCAAATAAGAGGATGCTGAGTCTTATGTAGTTCTCTGTCACAGATCTTACTATTGAATAATGTTTCTCAAATTGCATACTACCGTGCTCTTAGCATGCAAATTGGAGCATGAGTCCAAATCAAAGTATTCGAAACGGAGTACTGAGGGCACTTCTTGAATGCGTACTTTGACGGATTCAATGGTTAGTATGCAAAGAAATATGAATTGACCACATAAAAAATTGCGCACATTTTCTTGAAATCAATTATTTGAGCTGACGTGAGTAAATACACTCCGACTTTGGAATGAAGTGTTGCCTATTCACATCTCATATGTTGCCAGACTACAATATTTTATCTTGATACGTTAATAAATACATGCTGTATACATTTTGGCATGGTTACTTGCCTACAATACCCACTGTTGGTTGTAAAGCCCATAGTAAGTCTGTAGTGCTAACTGGCTAGCTACTACTGTTAGTTGGCCAGATATCCATGAAGAATTTACATCTACCTTGGATGACATTGATTTTAGGTCATTTTTGCTTGTAGTGCTAACTGGCAAGCCACGAAGAAGAGTTAAAATCTACTGTACCTTGCATAACATTCATTTTAGGTCATTTTTGCATGTTTACCTAGCTGGCTGGATAACAACAATTTACATATCTAGCTGATAACTATCAAATAAAATGTTTGCTTTGTGTACATCTTGTTTCGTCTTTATTGTTGCCATTGTCCTGGCTGGAAGAAGGTTCAGTGATTGGGAGGTGCAGCGTGAGGTAATACAGTAGGGGGGAGTGCGAGTGCTTCTCAATGTAATGTTTTATGCATTCTCCATGTTTATGCGTTCTCATCCTCACAAGAACGTCCTCTAAGAAGGCGCTTGGAACATGAGTGTGGAGCACGGTAGTATGCATATTGAGAAACACCCACCATTTCATGTTGTCTTTTGTTTCTGTGTAGATTTATCCCTCAGACCACAACAGCAACACCTTCCCATCATCTCCGTCTACTCCAGTGGGCTCTCCCCAGGCCATAGCAGGTGAGTGGGCAGGGAGAATACACCTGTAGCTAGGAGGAACGCACCTGGGTTAGTTAGCCTGTAGTCTAATTTAGCATAGTGTTTCCCAAATGGGGGGTTGGAGCCTACTGCTAGTTCCTAGCCCAGTCTTCATTCACGACTGATTAAGGTGTTATTTTGCTAAGTCTTTGGGTGAGTGAAAGGGCAAAAACATTAGTGAATCACTGACCTATGAGATCACACCTGTTTTAGGCCTTAGGGGGCACTATCCTGGGGTGTAAGGTTACAGCCACATGGAAAATGACAAGAAAATCTATTTTGCAGAGGAAGCTTAAATGACACAATTACAATGATAATGTGGCTCCATCTATTGGTTTAGAGTGGAACTGAGTAATAGGATTAGGTTCTTGCTTGACAACAGTGCTTTGAGTGTGACGTCTGAAATGGGGTTTAGGGTTGACTGCTTTTTTGCCGTCAAGAATGGACCGTTTACCTGGTAGCTGGACAGACCCACTCTTGCCGTTAGCGCTGACTATTTTCACAGACCCTGTTGTCCAGATGCTCAATGTCTCTACCTCTGTAGGTTCTGCCTCTCAGTGGCCCCGGGGCTCGGGACAGGCCACACCCTCTCCAAACTTCGAGGGTGGACTGCAGGCTCTGGTGAGTAACTAACTTATAATGTTCAACTCCATGTATGTGTGCAGTGGCACTGGTTACAATGATCAAAAACATCGGATCAAAAATACCACCTTGATCCTAAGCAAGTTGGATGAATTGAAGTCGATAAATTAAGTGTTTACTCATTGGTTTTACTTAACCCCGCCCTTTCCCCCTCCCCCCTAAAGCAAAACAAGATGGAGGACCGTTTGGAGGAGGCCATCCACGTGCTCCAGCGTCACGCCGGGGGACAAGGGGGTCCAGGGGGGCTGGCTGACATGCACAGCCTCCTCAGCGCCGGGATAGGAGGGCTCGCCCAGGCCTTCAACAACGCTGGCCTGGGACTGGCCAACAGACTGCCCAGCCTGGTAAGAACAGGAGGGATAAATACATAGTGGCCATATCTAGCCACATGGGTGGTATGTCCATTGATTCACACTATTATGTACATCCTCCTCCTTCATGTGATACCAATGTAACACCTACTTGTCCGTAGTACTGTCTACTTGCCTAATACCATGTTTCTCATCTGTTCTATAGATGTCGAACCACCACGAGGACTCGACTAGTGGGGGTGTGCATGGTCATCATGGCCCTCCCTCTGGCAGCCAGCCCGAAGGCTTCACCAGTGAGTTTTTTTTTTTCTTTTTTTTTTCCCTCTCGCTCTTTTCATCATTTCAGGAAAGGACACGCAATGTTTGTCGATCTCTCTCTTTCTCAAATTATCTGCTGTGCTTTTCATTGACTTATCTCCCGCTCCGTCAGGCCTCTCTCGCTCCACACACTCATCCAGTGGCTCTGACATCAAAAGGGAGGACAAGGAGGATGACGAGAATTCCTCTGTGGCTGACAAGTCAGAGGATGAGAAGAAAGACTCGAAGGCCCGCACTCGAACAAGGTGACTAACCCTTCTGATAGCGATAAAACATATCAGAAACACACACGTCCATATGATTTGAAGTCCGTCTCTCTCGGCCAAATCCTAACTTGAGACGCGCGTATGTGGGGTCTGTGCCATTGTTATAAAGGGGGTGAACTCTCACTCACTGAACATTATCATGATTTATTTAATGATTTAAATTCTGCTGCTTGAAAATGATTAAATGTATTCAGGGAGTGCAGGTTTGCCATCATTATTTCAACTTAACACGGCCCCAGCACCCAAAAAGAGGTGATTCTCCGTAGCACTGTTGTCATTTTTGCCCTCGTGTCTACCGTTGTTTTCAGAGAGATGTTCTCCTTCCAGACCTTCTCCTCCTCCCTATCAGACACGGGAGCAGAGTAAGTCTGCATCCAATCACGTGAGCCTCACACTTAAGGGGGTGTGGCCATAAATATAGATAGCTATTTAATTATTTTGAGAATAAATTATAAAAAAACGGATTATATCAGAACCATTTTAGACTGTGGGCAGAATTTCAGCATTAAAAAAAAAAGCCGTGCTGTTTGTGCCTTGAGAATGGTTTGTACAATCTTGAAATTATAACACATTCTTATAGCATACAATCTCTGAAGCAGATACGCCATCAGTTATTAAACTCAGGTTAAGTATTATGAATGTTCAATTTGATGCCTTGCATTTCAGTTAAATAAGATGGTATCATGTCAGAGCTATTTCATGAATATAAACCTGGCTTTAAGAAAATGTTATACATTTATAAAAAAAAAGCTGTTTATGTTCTGTCAGTTTGCAGAAATATGTAACTGATTTATATAAAGTCCTGTTTTGTTGTAAAATTTGGACAAAATAATACTTGTTTGGACAGTCTTGTCCATGTTAGTAAATATGTCAGTCATACCCATGTAATGTCTTCTATCCCCCCCTTCCAACCAATCCTTCCCCCCTTGGTCCACATTGACTTTTCATCAGTCGTGATGAGGAGGACGAGGACGAAGAGGATCTGCCGCCGGAGGTGAAGGTGGAGCGGGAGAAAGAGCGGCGGGTGGCGAATAATGCCCGCGAGCGGCTGCGCGTACGGGACATCAACGAGGGCTTTAAGGAGCTGGGCCGCATGTGTCAGCTCCACCTGACTAATGAGAAACCCCAGACCAAACTTCTCATTCTGCACCAGGCCGTTAATGTTATACTCAACCTGGAGCAGCAAGTCCGAGGTCAGTGTGCTGTCACTGGGGGATCCAGGTTTAGACAGGAGAAAAGACCAGGGTAGGGCCGCGTCCCAATTCTGAGTTTCTAGTCTCCTATTCTTCAGGTTGAAGGCCCTGGGATGTGTCTCGATTGTCTTGAATGGTTTGGTCTCTGTGGCTCTCTTCCTTCATTGTTGTGATGTAATTGGAAAGGTGTCAGTCCATATTGCTTTCACCTGTTCTGTGTTTTTAGATCATTGCAGATGAAGGAGGGGAGGCCACTTTAAAGTATTGAGATGCTGCCTTTAGGCTAGTTCCCAACTATCAAGTTGTGTTTGTTGATCAGTGATGATGGGAGGACAGGGGATGAGGAAGCAGGCTATTTAGACTGTTTTGGGACTAGCCCTTCTCCAGTCCTACAAGGCTTTGCTGCTGTGGACACATACAGGCCAGCACTGGACTCATGTCTGGTGAAGTATGTGTTGCCTGATCTAAATGGCATGGGGCTGTCTGTCTGGGCTGTCTCCACTGTAAAATATGCTTCATGTGACTCTGCCTCACCCTCCACTATATTAACATTACTGATTTCCTTTATTTGCTTCTATCGCTGTCTGTGTCCAATCACTGTGCTGCTTGTCTGAGGCCTTAGCAACACACATTTTCTTTTTAACAACATTATCTTCCACTTCACGTTAAAATTATTTCAGGACCAGATGATGGCTTCTGTATTTGTTTCATCAGCTTTGGCGAATGGCCCAATTTTGAAGTGTGAAGATGTGATCTATTGCTTATGAGTGTTTTACATTTGGAAAAAATGTAAAACCTCCTCAGATAAAAAAAATACAAGTCCCAAGTTACGTTCTAGTCTTGTTTTATTTCTCTTGGGTTAACTTATATGGGCTTGTCTCCTCTATTATCCACAAGAAAGGAAAGTAATTCAGGCAGCTATCATTTGACATTTACCCCTCACGTTGTTTTAAAAACAAGACCTTACCACTTCTGTTTCTACAAATGTGTTACTGTGTCTGGCTC
This sequence comes from Oncorhynchus mykiss, assembly GCF_057628025.1. Classification (NCBI taxonomy): domain Eukaryota; kingdom Metazoa; phylum Chordata; class Actinopteri; order Salmoniformes; family Salmonidae; genus Oncorhynchus; species Oncorhynchus mykiss. Next base: position 8,252,668 of record NC_143049.1, read on the forward strand.
TATGCATACTCTGTATTCTGCTTGCTGATTGGCTATACAAATGCAGACACAGGTTGTGATTGGATGGAGGGGCTCACTGTTCTGCTCCTATCCCATTCCTCAATGTATTAACTTAACCCTTCACTTCCTTATTGCAATGTCTTTGTTGCATGCCCTTATTTGTCAAATGTTAACCTTTTTAATGTACTGATTTCATTGGTCATCTCCACGCCTCTCCCTCTCTTCAACCCCCTCTTTCTCTTTTCGTCGTTTACTTTTGCAGATGGCAGCAGTGACTTCAGCTTCCTTTCATTCAGATAAATACATCTATGGCAGCTGATGTATTTAACATGAGGCACCAGTGGCATTCAGCTTACTGTTGTCCTGTTTCCCAATCTCTCCCCCCTGGCTTCCTCTCTGGCCTTGTGTATGATCTAGACCTGCCAGAGGGTGTGTCGCTCTCTTTCTCCCTCTCTTCCTTGTTCTTCTTACCTCCTAACTGACAGCCCCCCCCCCCCCCGCCCCCCCCCCCCCCCCCCCCAAAAGGCCTCGTATTATCCTCTGACTCCCACCCTGGACCCTGATCAGCAGAAGACAGACTTGTCTTGGCTTTGTCAGATTCCATTTGGAACATTTGGTCTGATAGTTGTCAGCCCATAATGGCTCAACATTCAAAACGCCCAATTTGACAAAATAACCCTAAAATGATCTATTTTGGCCAAGTGAAAGTCTGCCGAGAAGTAATCAAGTTGCTTTGCGAATACGGTTTTGCTACATGCCAATTTTCTTTCTTTCGGAAGTGAGTGTCATTTGCAAGGTCCTACGCGATGCCTTCGTTGACAGTCACAGTAGTGCTCTGGCCTTAAGATTCCTCCATGTAAAAATTTTTTAAAAAAACATATTAAAGAAAAGGATTCTAGTACCATGTCCTTGGCGGTCCATCCCTCCGCTCGATCTCTCGCTCTCCTGCACCTTGGCGCCACTCCACTGGGATCATCCATCCGTGACCCCCATCCTCCTCACTGGAATACATTGTCCATCCGGACTTCCACAGCTTTCTGCTGCTGGCCTCCTGGCCAAATATGGCACTTAAATAATGACTGCTGTCACCTTCAGTCAACCAGGCCGTCTGCTCTAGGATGTGAATTGAGTAGTGTGCAGGGAATGCTGTAGCCCGTCTGAGGTCACCCTCCAGGGAGAGGCTGCCCCTAAATGCTCGTCTAGGATCAGATCTAACAATGACTGACCCTGGAACAGCAATTTGCTATCCAAGGAAACCTTCTGCAGAAATTGTCCTTAGGGCTATAGTTAGGGGCAACTTAAACCTGTAAGGGCAACTTGGAGGGTAAAAGCAGCAGGTGTTGGGGTGTACCATAACGACCCTCCTCCCTCCTCAGCAGCAGCAGCTGCAGCACGGCCTCGCTGAACGATGAGAACCTGACGGCCGAGGAGAAGGAGAAGCGCGATCGGGAGCGGCGCTCGGCCAACAACGTCCGGGAGAGGGTGCGTGTGCGTGACATTAACGAGGCGTTCAGGGAGCTGGGCAAGATGGTGCAGGTGCACCTGCGCAGCGACAAGGCCCAAACCAAACTCATCATCCTGCAGCAGGCCGCGCAGGTCATAATGGGTCTGGAGAAGCAGGTCCGAGGTAGGCCTCTCTTTACGAATAGATCCAGTACCGCCAACCACCTTCACTCAGCCAATTAGTTCTTAATACTGGACGTGGAGAATCAGGTACAAAGTAGGGATTCCTGTACCAACCAACCCAGTAATGTCTGCTTCCAACCAGTCAACTGAGGCTTGACTAGTATGACGGCTAAAGAGATCATACTGTGCCTGGAGATGCAGGTGCGAATAGGGCTTCCTTTTAGCTGTGGAAGGCTTCCTTACCAAAAATTCCAGATCCAGTATGATTCACCTATAGGCCCTCTACCTCCACTCAACCACCCCAACCACCCAACCAGCAGTCTCACCTCTATATGCACTCACCTGCCTCTGACTGTCCTTCTATCCTCTTGGATAATGGAAAAGGTGCGAGCAAAAAGAGATGCCGATGGAGGCGGGGAAAATGGGGGCTGCACCTCTGTCAAATACTTAATGATCTCACCACTGCTGCCGTCTGGTCGCTCCTCTGTCCTGTCCAGCTGTGTCTTCCGTTCACCATTTTTGGTCTACTGTCCTCCATGTTTGACGATGATATACTTTTTAATATTTCTTTCATAACTAGAATCTCTCAGCATTTATACCTTAATCATACCTTCTTTGTCCGTCTAATCCTAACCTTTTTGTTTTTAACAACTCTCGTTCTTCTATACGCCTAACCTTCTCCGTTTACTAGAATATACTGTGAAACCTGATGGTTTTGCCTCTTGCTTCCATCTCTTTGACGATCTTCTTGATTGCGCTCCCCATCGGTTTACCTGAATTTTCAGCCAAAACCTGTAGATCCACTCCACCCCTCTGATTCTAACCTGTATGGCCTCTTCCTAAAGAGCGTAACCTGAACCCCAAGGCAGCGTGTCTGAAGCGGAGGGAGGAAGAGAAGGTTTCGGGTGTGGACCCCCAGATGCAGATGGGAGGTGGGCACCCCGGGTTAGGGGGCGATGGACACAACTCTGTCAGCCATATGTAACACCCGGGTAAGTTGTCATTCTCTGCTGTCATACTGTGACTGTCCATATCGCATGTATTGTGGCACGTGTGTGTTACCATAATATAACAATCCCTGTTTCTCTCTTCCAGCTCCTGATCCTGTTGATTTGTACAGCTCTTAGAAGACGTGGCCTTATTCTCTTATCATGCATCTCAGTGTGCGTCAATCCACAAAGGTGCTCTCTATATATGCTCGCACATATAGTGGAGAAGCACATTCTCTCACACACACACACACACACACACACACACACACAAAACTGACAAATGCCAGTGGCCACATTCCTGACCATGAACACACAATACATACACCAATACAGAGTTTTGAAGAATACTTACAGTAAACACCCTGAACTCCAAGGAGAGACTGGATCACAGGCAGAGAATTTAAACACAATGATTTTCTTTGCGTAATGGTCATGTTTTTGTAAGACATTTTGAAGAAGTTGCTTTACGTGTTGGGAGCAAAAATTGTTTGGATCAAATAGTATTTTTGGATCAATTGCTCATGTGAGCAACCTAGGATTGTGTGTCCTTTTGATAGTCATTTGCCATTCCCACCTGAAAAGTAGGTCTTACTTTCATCACAAGAAAAGGTGACATCAGAATCTAACCTGTATGAGTAACTATGTGCCTGATGTACATGCATAACGCCGAGGCTTGGGCAAGTTACAATCGTCGTTGTCATCCCCACCATCATTTTTACTTTTTTTTCCTCAATGTCAAACACCGAAGTAGAGTTTGAGGTATCCAGCCACCAGAATTGATAAGACTGGACTGTCATAGTGACGAATGGACACTTATTGAATTGGCAGGCAGAGTGCTGTTATATAGCACAATGATAAAAAAGAAACCCTAGCCAACTTTGGCCATATTTCTTTGTTTATGCCTTCTCGTAAGGGCTGCCCAGACACAGGCCCGTCTGAAGATTTATTATGGTGTGTATTTTTTTTGATCCAGGGATCCTACAATCCTTCCATTTTGTCTTCATCTGTTTGTCGTCACTGCCATGAGTGGAGTTGAAGGACTGCCAGTGAGGAAGGTGAGCTCATCAATACATACCGAGACCCAGGACAGGTCATGACTCGCTACTAGCTGAAAACCACTCCCCGTTCACCTACTATTCCACAGGATCACACTGGCATGGTCATCTCAAGACTTCCTCACTCTGTCTTGGGGAGATTGGACTGAAACATGCAGGAAGTGTGTGTGCTCTGAACCAGAGCAAGCCTCTCCCCCTCCACCGTACCCATCTTTGCCCCTCTGGTTCTGTTTCCATTTCAGCCAGGCCATGTGGACACGTGGTCAGTATACTCTGCCCCAAACTCAGTCAACCACCTGCCTTCATTGCCTTCTCTTCACGTTTGTGGCGCAAGTGTCGTCAGTTGGCAAGGCAAACCTAGATGTCCAGGTCATGCGTACTTAAAAGACTATGTAAGTTTTCAGTAGACTACAGTTAGTTTGAAGAGGAGAGGCTATAGGGACACACTTGGTGCCCAAATTGATGGCGTATGTCGCGCAGAGTCAAGTGGAGCTGAACAGATTCCGCTCAGTCAGTCACGCTGAAGAGACCTTCCCAGCTAGCTAGTTTATGCTCATGGCTAGAAAATTCAGCAAGAATTTAAAACTTGTCTGCCGAAGTTGGGACTTGGAAGAGTGTTCAGAATCGTTCAGTTTTAATCAGAGTAATTGTTCATCCAGATGGTTACTACCAGTAGTACAAGTTATTTCTCATGTAGGCTGCTATCCTACTCAAAATACAATCAAGTGGGATGGAACGAATTGGCCCCTTTTAACTACCTCCTGGGATATGTTCTACTGCTGCCCAGTGGGAAGCAAGTCACGCCGACAAGCACCACGCCATTTTGTCGTTGCTCGCCCATAGAAATAAACATTACTTTCTTTTACAAGTTTTTATTTTTTTAACTAGCGCCATGCTGCTGTTTTAGCCAGCATAAACTAGCTAGCTGTGAAGGGCTCATCTGGACGACAGACTGCGCCGAAGCCATTCGTCTCCACTCGACCCTCGGCTGCATCATTCATTTTGGCACCATGCGTATCCATACAGCCTCTCCCATACAGAAGGAATGGCTGTTGGACTTCAAGAGGGTTTATTTTGTGGTGTGCATTCTGAAATGTCATGGATATCTTCCCTTGAATGCATTCAACTGCCATCGATGGACAATTTGTGTTCCTTAAATTACAGGAAGCATTGGGTGTTTTGAACAATTTACGAAGCCTGTTTGTAAGGATCCTCCTTTTTGTAGAAGTGATGTTTTTCGTTTGTTTTTTACTTTGTAAGATAGCTGTATGGGTTTTCTTTTGGATTGCTTACTTTCTTTTCATTTACATTGTTGAAATGTAAGGACGACTCATTTTAAAGATACCAGGAACAAACTTTAAGTGTCTCTCTTCCCTCCCAAACGAAGTGATTGATCTCTTCTTTTTTTTATTTCTTTTTTTTTCTAATTCTTTTTCTTTCTCTTTGGGAAAAGCATGACATGCCATTTGCTTTGGTGTAAAAGTAGTTCATGCCAACTCCTAATCTGGCTAGCACATCCCCAAACTTTTGGAAGTACCTGTAATTTGGAGGTCTGTTTAAAAAAAAAAAACTGCAAAAAGTCTGTATATGTAATTTAAACCAGTTATTACTACTTACTCACTATCAAAGGAAAATGGAAATGTCTGAGTATAGAGTACCATAGTATGAGTCATAAAACCGAGCGGTCAAAGAGAGATGTTTCCAATTGTTTTTCCACCATTCATTTTTCCCGTCAAGGATCTTAGACACACTTCAAATAAGGGCTGTGATGTAGGTTTACCCTGGTGTGATGTTTTGATAACCGAGTATCTTTTTAGGACAAGGTGATTTTTTTTAAAAACAATATATTCGCTTGAATTATTTTTTTTTATTGGGGGGTGGGATCATAAACAAATGCCATGAGGATCTGGACAAGACTGCCGAATCAAGGCAGTAATCTTTGGATTAACAATCTGTTAGCTAATTGTTGTAATTAATAAATTGGCTAAATTTCTTTCAATTTACAATTCCGGGAACTGTCTTGTGCAAGTTGTAAATTGACACATTTTCTCAAGGTGTTCGCTTGAGATGGTGTGCAGGAGCTTGCAGGGATTTGTAGTTTTGCATGGTCTGATTTGATGGTAATTTGCATTTTTGAATCTGAGTAAATGGAGCTGAATATATTGATAAAAGTCCCCTTGTCTGAGAGAGATTTACATGGTTGTCAAAACGTCAGGTCAGGGTAAGTCTACATGAAACACAGCAGCCCTTTTTAAGTGTTTCCAGAAATCCCCAGTGTGAAAAATTAATGGTGGAAAAACAATTGGAACCATTTCCCTGTTTGATTGCTAGGTTTTATGCGTATTATGACTCCTACTGTGGGGCTCTATTGGCAAGCTTTGTCACGCAAACATTTAGTACAAATGATTGAAAAAGGAACAAAGTTGTATGTGTGTTTCATACAAGTTAGATTTTATATCAATACCTTTCGGCTTGCTAGGTCTACAGTTGCTGTATTGTCAATGTCTGTTGGTCCTAGTTAAACATTTCAAAACAAACAGAAAAAGATGTATGAGGAATGAATGAATGAATAGGGCAACCTTAGTCATTCTCCTGACTTTGGGATCATTGTTAGTGGTTACTCACCAGTGCCTGAACACTGTTGAATTTTGATTGTCTCTGCATGAATGGCTTTCCAAGAGAACCTTTTACAGGTAAACATGGGAGGGACATGTTGACATGGGAGGGAAGAGTGGGGCAATGCTTCAGTAAATCTCTATGAATATTGTTCTTATTAGCGCCCAAAGTAAAATAAACTATAAAGTAAACTTTTTTATACATCTTTTCTCTGTCAGTTAGTGATGGCATCTCAGATTTTGGCAAACAACTGAGTCCGCTTTGATTTACTGAGCCCTATTATAAGTTTCTATAATAGAAGTGTCCCCAGACCTTTTATCTTCTGTACAAACCATTGGCGATTTGGAAACAATACTCATGTGGAATAGAGTATGGTGTCCATATTTTTTATTTGCAACAATCGTCTGAACTTTATTTTCTACTGAATTAGGGCAGAGATTCGTTTTTTGTTACCATATCAAACATCTGAAATTGACATGTCCTGTATGTACCGATACAGGACTTGACCAGTTTTTTTGTTTTATCAACTAAACAGTATTTTCCCGTGCGGAGTGATACTGAATTGTAACAGTATTTTTCTTGATTTTGTCAGTTTCTTTCATAATAACCATCCTCCAGATGAAACCCTAAGCATTAGTATCAGTAATGTATTGTTTCCACCTCAACTGCCATTGGTTTGTCTGTTTCACAGAGGACATGTATTGTCTTTTGATTTATTACTCGAATGAGATTTGAAAACTCAACATCGCTGACGTGTGTTCCTTTTTCGTTAATATTAACTGAATGTTGAGTACAGTATCCTTAGAACTTCCCTTGTCAAAATGCACAACTAGTATTTTGCCAAGGGGCCTCTCATGGTCTGCCAATCTCTGCCCTGTTCAACAGATGGACACACTGCTACAAAACTCACTGTCTCTCTTACATTGGGGACAGAATCCATTTGTCCTCAAAGTGCCTCCAGTTTCCTATTTTTTATATATAAAGTAGATATTGAGAACTGTCGTGTATATAACAGTAATGTAGCAATAAATGTGCCATTTTTAATAAGAGAAATATACATTTTTTCAATGTCTGTCTTTTTGAGCTTGTATACCTAAATGAGAAAAAAAACATTGTAATAAAGGGTTGAAAACATACTTAGATTATTTGCTTTTATGTTTGTAGGCTACTGTGTATTGAAAACATGATTATCTCTCTGCGAAGGTCTACTACAGTGCGATTCCACCCTTCTCCCTGATGCGCATGCTCACGCCCTCTTCATGGGTTTAGAAGGAATAGGTAGAATTAAGAAATATAGTTGAATTGCCGCCTGGCCTAGCATCAATACAACCATTTGTTCCTTTCAGTCCTCAGGCCTCGTAATATTTTGTGAAGGTGTGTGCTGCAGGTAGCCTGAAAGAAGCGGCTGAGAATGCCCCAAGCGTTTTATGTTTTTGAATAATTACAAAGTGCTGGATGGGAATATGGCTATTCTATATGGCTATAAGTGTATACCTGTATGTACTCCATTGCAACTAAAGACAGATCTGAAAGAAGGCAACTGGAAGTATACTCCCATTTACAGGCTAATTATGATATTCTCCAGTCCTTTGCATTTTTTTGAGTAATGACCCCATACAATGTCAGTTTGATTATTCAATTTCCAATGATTCTAGAGCTATGAGAGGGAGAGACTCAATGAGAAGGAAAAATGTGGCTAAATACTTAGTCAACAGCGGCAGTTTAGACTGGAAACAGACACATGCTCGCTGCACACTGCCTTCAGACTGTTTGCTAACGTTTTAGCAAATGGTTGAGGCTAACACAAACAAAGCAAATGGAATGTTAGCCAACATTCGCAAACTATTTCCGTGTTAAACACACCTATTAGGTGTTATTAATAATTATAAACTGGGTGGTTCGAGCCCTGAATGCTGATTGGCTGACAGCCACGGTATATCAGACCATATGCCATGGTATGACATTTTGTTTTTACTGTTCTAATTACGTTGGTAACCAGTTTATAATAGCAATAATGCATCTCAGGATTTTGTAATATATGGCCAATATACCACGGCTAAGGGCTGGGTATATAGCACTCCGGGTTGCATTGTGCCTAAAGAACAGCTCTTAGCGGTGGTATATTGGCCATATACCACACCCCCTTGGGCCTTATTGCTTAATTATTAAGTCATCAGGCATATTAAGAACAAATTATAGAAATAGGTGGGGTTTATAACTTCCTAACTTGACCAGATAGTGACGACCATACTGTTAGGAATTAGAATAATAGAATGGACATGAACCTTCTTATGATGGGATAAAGGTCAGGGAGTTGGTCGACCATGGTGTGCAAGTGCTATGATAAGATGTTATGTACAATAATACATTTGAATTTATCATCATTCCATTCAAACAATGCAGTCAATCCACAGCCAATACGCTGGTTTAGGGAGTTTTCCCTTTCAGCCAATCTTTGAACTCCGTGAGATTCGCTCCAAAGGAAATCAGACTATTCAAAAGAGGCCCTGAAGCGAACTGAGACCATCTGGAGAGGTGGTCAGAGTTTGGTTTGCTTGTTATTATTCACTCACTACACATAAGACTACTGCAACACTGTTTCCCCTGCCAGTAACATAAGTACTCACATTGGTGCCACAAAAGAGAGACGATGTGCAGGTTCGGGGGGAAAAAAACGTGTGTACTGTTTTGGGATATTGATTTGCTATTGTGAAAGATGCACAGAAATCCAAAATGTGTGGTTCAGATTATTTGTTTGCAATATGTGATCTGTAGGCTAAAATAGCTTCATAGCGTTTCAATAACATTATTGAATCTGCGGTTATTCTGATATTTTTTTGGATACCAATATTTACATGTAAATAGTATCTTATTACAATTGTCTAATTTAACTAAATGCAATCTATTAGCTTCCAAAATGTAAGTATGTGGACACCTGCTTGTCGAACATCTCATCCTGACTGCATAATGCTGTCACCACCATGCTTCACCGTAGGCATGGTGCCTGGTTTCCTCCAGACGTGACACTTGGCATTCAGGCCAACGAGTTCAATCTTGGTTTCATCAGACCTGAGAGTCTTTAGGTGCCTTTTGGCAAACTCCAAGCGGGCTGTCATGTAACTTCTAGTGAGGAGTGGCTTCTGTCTAGTCACTCTGCCATACATGCCTGATTGGTGGAGTGGTGCAGAGATGGTTGTCCTTCTGGAAGTTTTTTTCATCTCCACAGAGCAACTCTAGAGTTCTGTCAGAGGGACCATCGGGTTCATGGTCACCTCCCTGACCAAGGCCCTTCTCCCCCGATTGCTCAGTTTGGCCGGGCTGCCAGCTCTAGGAAGAGCCTTGGGGATTCCAAACCGCTTACATTTTAGAATGATGGAGGCCACTGTGTTCTTGGGGACCTTCAATGTTTCAGACATTTTTTACTACCCTTCCCCAGATCTATGCTTCGACAAAATCCTGTCTCAAGTTTCCCTGTAGAGCTCTAAATCAGATTTACCTCATTTCTATCAGCATGTTAAATGTGCAACAAGAGGAGGAAAAATTCTAGACCACCTTTACTTCACACCCAGAGACGTGCGCAAAGCTCTCCCTTGCCCTCCATATAGCAAATCTGACCATAACTCTATCCTCCTGATTCCTGCTTACAAGCGAAAATTAAAGCAGGAAGCACCAGTGACTCGGTCTATTAAAAAGTGACCAGATGAAGCAGATGCTAAACTTACAGGACTGTTTTGCTATCACAGACTGGAATATGTTCCGTGATTCTTCCGATGGCATTGAGGAGTACACCCCATCAGATACTGGCATTATCAATAAGTGCATCGAGGATGTCGTCCCCACAGTGACTGCACATACAGTTGAAGTCGTAAGTTTACATACACCTTAGCCAAATACATTTAACCTCAGATTTTCACAATTTCTGACATTTAATCGTAGTAAACATTACCTGTCTTAGTTCAGTTAGGATCACCACGTTATTTTAATAATGTAAAATGTAGGAATAAAAGTAGTGACTTATTTCAGCTTACATACACTCAATTAGTATTTTCTAGCGTTGCCTTAAACAATTTAAACTTGGGTCAAACGTTTCGGGTAGCCTTCCACAAGCTTCCCACAATAAGTTGGGTGAATTTTGGCCCATTCCTCCTGACAGAGCTGGTGTAACTGAGTCGGGTTTGTTGGCCTCCTTGCTCGCACACACTTTTTCAGATCCTCCCACAAATTTTCTATGGGATTGATGTCAGGGCTTTGTGATGGCCACTCCAATACCTTGACTTTGTTGTCCTTAAGCCAATTTGCCACAACTTTGGAAGTATGTTTGGGGTCATTGTCCATTTGGAAGACCCATTTGCGACCAAGCTTTAACTGATGTCTTGAGATGTTGCTTCAATATATCCACCAAATTTTCCTCCCTCATGAAGCCATCTATTTTGTGAGGTGTACCAGTCCCTCCTGCAGCAAAGCACCCCCACAACATGATGCTGTAACCCCCGTGCTTCATGGTTGGGATAGTGTTCTTTGGCTTGCAAGTCTCCAACCCTTTCCCTCCAAACATAACAATGGTCATTATGGCCAAACAGTGTTATTTTTATTTCATCAGACCAGAGTACATTTCTCCAAAAAGTATGATCTTTGTCCCCATGTGCAGTTGCAAACCGTAGTCTGGCTTTTTATGGCCGTTTTGGAGCAGAGGCTACTTCCTTCCTGAGCGGCCTTTTAGGTTATGTCGATATAGGACTCGTTTTACTGTGGATATAGATACTTTTGTACCTGTTTCCTCCAGCATCTTCACAGGGTCTTTTGCTGTTGTTCTGGGATTCATATGCACTTTTCGCACCAAAGTACGTTCATCTCTAGGAGACAGAACGCGTCTCCTTCCTGAGCGGTATGACGGCTGTGTGGTCCCATGGTGTTTATACTTGCGTGCTATTGTTTGTACAGATGAAAATGGTACCTTCAGGCGTTTGGAAATTGCTCCCAGGGGTGAACCAGACTTATTGAGGTCTACATTTGTTTTTCTGAGGTCTTGGCTGATTTCTTTTGATTTTCCCATGATGTCAAGCAAATAGGCACTGCCTTTGAATGTAGGCCTTGAAATACACCCACAGGTAAACCTCCAATTTACTCAAATGATGTCAATTACCCTATCAGAAGCTTCTAAAGCAGTGACATAATTTTCCAAGCTGTTTAAAGGCACAGTCAACTTAGTGCATGTAAACTTCTGGCCCACTGGAATTGTGATACAGTGAATTATAAGTTAAATAATCTGTCAACAATTGTTGGAAAAATTTGAAAAAAATGAACAAAGTAGATGAACTGACTTGCCAAAACTATAGTTTGTCAACAAGAAATTTGTGGAGTGGTTGAAAAACAAGTTTTAATGACTTCAACCTAAGTGTATGTAAACTTCTGACTTCAACTGTACATACCCCAACCAGAAGCCATGGATTACAGGCAACATTCGCATTGAGCTAAAGGGTAGAGCTGCCGCTTACAAGGAGCGGGACTCTAACCCAGAAGCTTATAAGAAATCTCGCTATGCCCTCCGATGAACCATCAAACAGGCAAAGCATCAATACAGGACTAAGATCGAATCGTACTACACCGGCTCCGAAGCTCGTCGGATGTGGCAGGGCTTGCAAACTATTACAGACCACTATGGGAAGCACAGCCGAGAGTTGCCCAGTGACACGAGCCTAACAGACGAGCTAAATAACTTCTATGCTCGCTTCGAAGCAAGTAACACTGAAACATGCATGAGAGCATCAGCTGTTCCAGACGACTGCAGCCAATGTGAGAAAGACCTTTAAACAGGTCAACATTCACAAGGCTGCTGGGCCAGACGGATTACCAGGACGTGTACTCCGAGCACGTGCTGACCAACTGGCAAGAGTCGTCACTGACATTTTCAACCTCTCCCTGACTGAGTATGTAATACCAACATGTTTCAAGCAGACCACCATAGTCCCTGTGTCCAAGAACACTAAGGTAACCTGCCTAAATTATTACCGACCCGTAGCACTCAAGTCTGTAGCCATGAAATGCTTTGAAAGGCTGGTCATGGCTCACATCGATACCATTATCCCAGAAACCCTAGACCTACTCCAATTTGCATACCGCACCAACAGATCCACAGATGATGCAATCTCTATTGCACTCCACACTGCCCTTTCCCACCTGGACAAAAGGAACACCGATGTGAGAATGCTATTCATTGACTACAGCTCAGCATTCAACACCATACTGCCCTCAAAGCTCATCACTAAGCTAAGGACCCTGGGACTAAACACCTCCCTCTTCAACTGGATCCTGGGCTTCCATACGGCCCACCCCCAGGTGGTAAGGGTAGGTAGCGACACATCCGCCACGCTGATCCTCAACAGGAGGGCCCCTCGGGTGCGTGCTCAGTCCCCTCCTGTACTCCCTGTTCACTCATGACTGTATGGCCAGGCACGTCTCCAACACCATTAAATTTGCCGATCAATGACGAGACTGCCTATAAGGAGGATGTCAGAGACCTGGCTGTGTGGTGCCAGGACAACAACCTCTCCCTCAACGTGATCAAGACAAAGGAGATGATTGTGGACTACAGGAAAAGGAGGGCCGAGCACACCCTCATTCTCATTGACAGGGCTGTAGTGGAGCAGGTTGAGAGATTCAAGTTCCTTGGTGTCCACATCACCAACAAACTAACATGGTCGAAGCACACCAAGACGGTCATGAAGAGGGCATGACGAAGCCTATTCCCCCTCAGGAGACTGAAAATTTGGCATGGGTCCTCAGATCCTCAAAAGGTTCTACAGCTGCACCATCGAGAGCATTGGTACACTGACTGGTTGCATCACTGCCTTGTATGGTACATGCAACTGAAAAAAAGGCCTGTCTGGAAATATATTTTGCAGGTCTCTTTTAAACCCAGATTCTGGTTAAGATTGTAAATTGACTTCAATCTTCCGCCCAAATGCAGGGTTCCAACGTTGGCGGTGTGAGGTTCAGTTGGAGGGGTGGCATTGGTACACTGATCTTGGATTATGTACCATATGTCAGCAGCAAATTCAAGGACTAGAGGTATTAGCGGTATTATACTAGAGGTATTTTTGTGTAGTTGAAGGTGAGTATTATTGTGCATGCTGCCAATCAGTAAGTGAATATGCTCTCTGCCAAGAGGCCTGCTTGCCCTGTTTTGCAGGATGTCTGTGTAGGCAGGGCAAACCCGATTTTAGGATTTCTGGTATATCATCAAAATCAATAGCAGCACGTTTTTGGACTCATTCAGCAGTCTTTTTTTTAACCCGATTAAGTACAATAACATTGGAAATAAATGTTGAAAGTTATTTATATTCCCAAAACATAAATTGAATCTGGTTGTACATGCTGTCGAATTTAACATAACAAAAAAAACATGGGAAAAGGGAGATATTTTTTACCTCACCTGGTTAGAGGACAACTTGCAGAAGACAGTCAACTACATTTCAGTGTTGGATTTTGATACGGGGGTCGTCAAAAGAAAAACGCTACACTGTTGGGGGGGCCCAAATAAAATCACAGAATTTGGCCCGCAGGGTCACCTGTTGGGGAACCCTGCTATACATAGTTGGTTAGATGAGAATTAGTAGAAGGCTTCTATCTCTATATTTTGGAATGGCAGATGTTGATTTCAGGAGGCTGCCATCATGGAAATCAACGAATCATGACACCATAGGATATCAACAGCGACAACGTTTGGCTGCTATTTAAGTGATCGTTTGAAATCAGGTTGTACAGTCGTGGCCAAAAGTTTTGAGAGTGACAAATATTCATTTTCACAACGTCTGCTGCCTCAGTTTGTATGATGGTAATTTGCATATACTCCAGAATGTTATGAAGAGTGATCAGATGAATTGCAATTAATTGCAAAGTCCCTCCTTGCCATGCAAAGGAACTGAATCCCCAAAAACATTTCCACTGCATTTCAGTCCTGCCACAAAAGGACAAGCTAACATCATGTCAGTGATTTTCTCGTTAACACAGGTGTGAGTATTGATGAGGACAAGGCTGGAGATCACACTGTCATGCTGATTGAGTTCGAATAACAGACTGGAAGCTTCAAAAGGAGGGTGGTGCTTGGAATCATTGTTCTTCCTCTGTCAATCATGGTTACCTGCAAGGAAACACGTGCTATCATCATTGCTTTGCACAAAAAGGGCTTCACAGGCAAGGATATTGCTGCCAGTAAGATTGCACCTAAATCAATCATTTATCGGATCGTCAAGAACTTCAAGGAGAGTGGTTTAATCGTTGTGAAGAAGGCTTCAGGGCGCCCAAGAAAGTCCAGCAAGTGCCAGAACCGTCTCCTAAAGTTGATTCATCTGCGGGATCGGGGCACCACCAGTACAGACAGAGCTTGCTCATGAATGGCATCTGCATGCACAGTGAGGCAAAGACTTTTGGAGGATGGCCTGGTGTCAAGAAGGGCAGCAAAGAATCCATGTCTCTCCAGGAAAAACATCAGGGACAGACTGATATTCTGCAAAAGGTAAGGGATTAGACTGCTGAGGACTGGGGTAAAGTCATTTTCTCTGATGAATCCCTTTTCTGATTATTTGGGGCCTCCGGAAAAAAGCTTGTCCGGAGAAGACAGGGTGAGCGCTACCATCAGTCCTGTCATGCCAACAGTAAAGCATCCTGAGACCATTCATGTGTGGGGTTGCTTCTCAGCCAAGGGAGTGGGCTCACTCACAATTTTGCCTATGAACACCAGCCATGAATAAAAAATGGTACCAACACATCCTCCGGGAGCAACTTCTCCCAACCATTCAGGAACAGTTTGATGACTAACAATGCCTTTTCCAGCATGATGAAGCACCTTGCCATAAGGCAAAAGTGATAACTAAGTGGCTCGGGGAACAAAACATCGATATTTTGGGTCCATGGCCAGGAAACCTCCAAGACCTTAATCCCATTGAGAACTTGTGGTCAATCCTCAAGAGGTGGGTGGACAAAAAAAACAAACACAAATTCTGACAAACTCCAAGCAAGAATGAGCTGCCATCAGTCAGGATGTGGCCCAGAAGTTAATTGACAGCATGCCAGAGCGGATTGCAGAGGTCTTGAAAAAGAAGGGTCAACACTGCAAATATTGACTCTTTGCATCAACTTCATGTAATTGTCAATAAAAGCCTTTGACACTTATGAAATGCTTGTAATTATACTCCAGTATTCCATAGTAACATCTGACAAAAATATCTAAAGACACTGAAGCAGCAAACTTTGGAAATTAATATTTGTGTCATTCTCAAAACTTTTGCCCACGACTGTATGTGCTGTTGAAGCTAACAACTCAAAAAACACATGGAAACCATAAATATTGTTTCCATCACTCGTTAGAGGACAGCCTGGTATCCTAGGAATCAACTTTGAGGAGTTGGTGAGGTAACTTTGGTCAACTCCTGAGTTCAGTCATGTGAATGTGGCTCGCCTTTTTAAGTCAGGTACATTTTTATGGCAACGAATCCTTCAGAGCTAACCTGCTCCGGGGAAGGCTAACTCCATTTATCCTGAATGACGTGTCTAATCGTGATGGGTCGTTCGCGAACGAGTCTGCTTGTAGGTGAACGTTGGGAGCCGGCTCGCATATCAGAAGAGCCAAATCTATTTATCATTTAAAAAAAAAAATAAGATATGAATAATCAAAAGATTGAAATGAATAGAATTAACTAATTCAATGAACGTTAAAAAAAAGAAATAAAATACTATAGGCCTAAATGCTTAAGCACACACATTCGTTCTGACTGTCTGCTCAGTCTAACAGCCTCACCTGTTGTTCCTGTCAATCAGACACCCAGTGTCAACCAATGAACCAAAGATGCGTGAGGGAGGGCCGAGCCAACTCACTCACAGTCATGCACTTAGCAGCCGAGGAGAGAGAGGAAGGACAGCTGTGAAAACAACAGCTGGAAAATGAGTCAGAAGCACAGTAGCATTTGGATGCATTTTAATAATGTAGACTGTTAGTGAACATTGTAGAATTTGCCAAAAATCTCATAAAGCCGGTTCTACACACAACCTACACCGGCATATGTGAACTGTGAGTTCAGCGACAGACACACCTCCGAGAACTTGGCAGAGGAACTGTTGAGAGTGGCCAGAGAATGGCAAGTAGATGGAAAAGTGGTATGTTGTGTTAGCGATAATGCAGCTAACATAACAAAAGCCCCCAAAAAATTCAAACGGACCCATCATCCATGTCTTGCCCACACAATCAACCTGACTGTAAGAGATGCTTTGAAAGTGATGAAGCTCACTGTGGACAAAGTGAAAGCAGCTGTGGAATACTTCCACAGGAGCACAGTAGGTGCTAAAAAACTCAAGTCTACACAACACCAGAAGGGGATGCCTGAGCTGAGGCCTAAAACAAGACTGCACTATAAGGTGGAATTAAACATTTTATATGTTGAAGCGGTTTCTTGAGTCAAAGGATGCCATCATCTCTACCCTGGCCATTGTCAATGCACATGCTGATGTTCTGACCCAAGAGGAATGGGAGGTGGTGGAGGAGGTGTGCAGAGTCCTGGAACCCTTTGAGCAGGTCAGTGGAGAGAGGTACAGTAAGCAGTTATTACTACATCATTATTTAATCTAGTATTATATATGTAGATGAGAATGTAGTATCAGTAGACAAAACATGAACCTGAACTAATAAGTTGCGTTTCTTTCTTTTCAGCTCTGTGACAGCCTCAAAAATGCTACTCCTGTGTAAGGGTCTGCAGCGAATCACAGCCAGCCGCCAGAGAGAAGCAAATGTAAATGTTTTAAGTGGGATGCTGCAGTTTTGCACATTGTTATTTATTTTTCTTTGAAAATGGTGCGATATTCTATTATGCTGTTCAGATTGTATTCATTTTGATTTGTTACATTTATATGCATTTTGTTTATATACATTAAAGTTATACTTTAAATGCACATGTGTAATAGCATCCTCATTTTTTTACATTTATTTCCATTTGTAGGATGCTGCAGTTTTGCAAATTATTTATTTTTCTTTGATATGGTGCAATATTCTATTATGCTGTTCAGATTGTATTCGTTTTGTATGGTTAGATTTATATGCACTTTGTTTTATATACAATAAAAAGTTATACTTTAAATCCACATGTTTAATAGCATTTTTCATTACAAACCAATGCATTTTTAAATACATTGTGGTTAAGGTGGAGTATGATTTCATTTAATAGTTTGTTTTGAATTGTTGTAACATCAATCATAGTCAAACTATCGCTAACTGTTTGACTTGAAAAATTACAAAACATATTTTTGCCGTTTGGGAGCCAAAAGAGACGGCTCTTTTTGGTGAGCTGAACCGAACTCAATGAAAAGAGCGCGACCGGGAGGTCCGTGGGGCGACGCACAATTGGCCTAGCGTCGCCCGGGTTAGGGAGGGCTTGGTCGGTAGGGGTGTCCTTGTCTCATCGCGCACCAGCGACTCCTGTGGCGGGCTGGGCGCAGTGTACGCTAACCAAGGTGGCCAGGTGCACGGTGTTTCCTCCGGCGCATTGGTGCGGCTGGCTTCCGGGTTGGATGTGCGCTGTGTTAAGAAGCAGTGCGGCTTGCTTGGGTTGTGTATCGGAGGACGCATGACTTTCAACCTTCGTCTCTCCCGAGCCCGTACGGGAGTTGTAGCGATGAGACAAGATAGTAGCTACTACAACAATTGGATACCACGAAATTGGGGAGAAAAAGGGGTAAAATTCAAAAAAAAGAAAGAAAAGAGCCGGAATGCCTATCACTTATTAGTGTCTGAGCTGCCAGTTGAGGACCAATAACATCAGATTAATTCCATTCATTTGAGGAAGACTGATAAATATTTTATTAATCAATGTTTTTTTTGTGTAAAAAAAAAAGTTCAATTTATAGTACCTATCACATCATGTAATGACAGAATGCAGTTCAAACTTCACACACAGTAGAATGTTTGTATGACAAATAACAGAATAATAATTGTATCGATAGAAGTGGGGGGGGAAATGTGCGCATGCATTGATAAGCACACCAAAGACGGCATTAACGATAAGTAATAAAATAAAGGTGGCACTTGTAAAGCATATTTCGCGCCGTAAACTTTTTTTCAAGTTTTGATTTCGGTAAAAATTAATATGTGGCACAGATTTACAAATGGATTAATGTTTCAGCATTGTCACAATGCAGAGTTCGACTAGCCATGTGGACAGGTCCGGCCCTCCCTTTCGGCAAGAATAGGTCACCTATGGCGGCACATGAATTTGAGGCTGCATTTTGACAATTGGCTGCCGCCCTCTAGCGCTCCTGATCCGCTACTGGTGGCACCCCAGCCATAGCTTTGCTACAGTTCCCGCCCCCACCCCATTCCCGCTTCTCCCGAAGTTCACTCCCACTGTCCTTGGTAGCTATGGTGATGTGTGTGTTTATATGGGGTTATCCAATTGTGAAACATTAATCAAAATGAATCTGCCAAATAAATTGTCTTTTTTTTTATTTTTACGTTTGTGAGTTACGACGATGATTAGTGATTAAGGCAGTAACGTAAAACAGCAACATTCAAACGAGGCTACAAATAAAACGTTATTTTTTTTATTTTGTATTAACAACAAATCAATACATAAAGCACATGAGGGAACACAAGCATACATAGACTACAAACAATAGACAATCGAGCTAGGGGGTACAATATCACATTACAATTACACAAGGACCTTAAGGGACATACATATACTTACAATTCTAACAGCTTTTTTGTTAGTAGAGCATTTAACCGTCTTAAAATACAGTTCAATTTCTTTTTGTAGGGTACGAAAATGTGGTTTTCTGTTTGTAAATGTACATTTGTGTATATGAAATTTGGCCAAAAGAATAATGAAATGAATTACATAAAAATGTTTCTGCTTATTTCTATTGTATGTAAAGAATCCAAACAGTACATCTCTCCACAATAGTGTAAAATCTTCATAAATGTGTTCATTTTGTGTTCCGTTTTTGGGGCACTAAAATGAGGGCAATTGTACGGACCATGGCGATGTACGAGTTTACGTTAGCCTAACCTAGCCTGTTAACGTTAGTTAGCTACTACTAGTGGATATAATTTTAGCTAAAAGTCATCTATAGAGATTTGAAACAATTTGCTACCATGTCTAAGAGACTAAAACTATCAGGAACTATCAGGAAGCGAATATTTAAAAAAACAAAAAAACAATGAGAAAGTAGTCACAATCTTTAAACCAAAGAAATTCGGGGTGAAATGTATAAGTGTGCAGCAATGTCCATCAGCCGGTGTGGAGAATGACAAGCCTACGTTGGCAGGCCATTCATTCGCCGAGAACGACGAGCCCCTGTTCGCTGATTCTAGCAGCGAAGAGGGCAAACCGGAGGAGTCAGAGCCATGCACTTCCACCGATGATGACAGCTCTCTGGCCTGACAAGAACAGGTGGTCACACCAGGCCTAGCAACACCTCCAAACAATGCCAGCGAAGACCCTACTATCTTGAACCCAGACTCAGATTCGTCGTTGCCCGTCCCGGATGACAGTCGTGGTGCTGCTGCTAAATCCGACTCCCAGACAAAAAACATAAAAGATCCCGGTGAGTGGCCAAAATATATGAATGGATCTTCACGGGATATGTTAGTGCAGGCTGGGCCACATCAGGATAAGGAGGGGAATTTCACAAGAGATGAGGGGCAACGAAAGTTTTCGGTGGCCCACTACAATAGGAGGATGTCGAACGGGGAGAGAGTGGAGAGACCAAGGCTTGTCTATTCCAAGCAAAAACGATGCAGCCTTCTGTTTCTGCTGCAAACTTTTTTCACAGTGTAAATCTGCGCTGGTCAGGGATGGAACCAGGGACTGGAAGAATCAGTGTCACCTCCTCAGCTCGCATGAGAAGTCACATGACCACCTAGATAGTTTCCAGAGGTGGAAGGAGCTGGAGATCTGTCTGGTGTTTTAGCAAACTCAGATGATTTGATTTCAGGACCATGGACAGCTACCGAGAGAAAACATCGCTGACGCAGCACCACAGCAGGGTTGGGTGCTAAGTTCTGACGTCCCTTGGAAAACATTGTTGTGTTCATTTGTATTGACGAAACCACATACGTTCCCTGCCTGTCTCAAATGGCGTGTTCCGTATACCTCTGGGAATTAGAGACAAAATATCCAAAGGAATGTGTTATTAAAACGGACTTTAAAAACGTGGGTCTGCTGCAGGTATCACTTGTTCTCTGCTTTACCTTATGTCAAAATAAGTCCTGCACATGTGGCATATGTACAGAAGCAAGTGATAACTTTTATTTTGACGAATTTGGAAAGTCTGTTTAATAATATGTTCCTTTTGATATTTTGTTACAAATTCCCGAGCGGTATAAGAAACAAACTCCCTAACAATCGGCAGAGTAATATCTCCGACACTGAATAGTGTCGGCAGTCAGTCTCTTTTGTTTTCACACAACAGTTTAATAATGGAACATTAGTCACTTTAAAAATGTTTACATACTGCTTTAATAATCTCATATGTATATACTGTATTCTATTCCACTGTACTTAGTCAATGCCACTCCGACATTGCTCGTCCTAATGTTTATACATTAATTCCATTATTTTACTTTTAGATTTGTGTATTGTTGTGAATTGTTAGATGGTACTGCACCCTTGGAGCTAGGAACACAAACATTTCGCTACACCCGTAAAAACATCTGCAAAATATGTGTATGTGACCAATACAATTTGATTTGAACAGACCTTGAGGTCGTCAGACACGTAGCCATGTTAAAATACTCCAAACCAGAAGGTGTCAGTAGCGTTGTACGGCAATGCATGTCTGTGTGTTGTTTAGTTCATGGTCTAGATTCCAATGTTAGCTAGCTCCGCTGTTGTTGTTATTTTGTAGAAAGCCGTTGTTGATACTATCCAGATGGCCACAGCTAGATAACTACATAGCAAGATGACGAAGAAGCACTTTAATTCGATCTCCATAATTTCACTACCAGCCCATCGCTAGCTAGCTAACATTAGCATATTCGCTAGCTAGCACAACATAGCTAGTTGGCTAAGGACAATGCTCCCGAGTGGCGCAGGCACTCGTCTCAGTGCTAGAGGCGTCACTACGTTCGAATCCAGGCTGTATCACAACTAGCCGTGATTGGAAGTTCCAAAAGGGCGGCGCACAATTGGCCTAGCGTCGCCCGGTTTTGGCCGGTGTAGGGCGTCATTGTAAATAAGAATTTGTTGTTAACTGACTTGCCTAATTAAATAAAGGTACAATTTAAAAGATGCACCAACTCGGCAGCTGTTTCATGGAAAGCAATCCATTGTGATTTAATTATGTCATTACTAGCTACAGTGGTTAGCTTCCTTGGAAGTATTTAGTGTGCATTGCGTCTGTGCACTTAGCTACTTACTATCCCATATTGCATATGAAGTGTGACTGGCTCATGACATTTAACCATGTATGTATGGAGAATGTCATTTTTTCAATTTTGTTGTCACTCCTGTTGGCTCCCCACGTGGGGGTTCATGCTCTCTGGTTGGCTCAAAGTCAAGTCATTGTCCACTGACGAGCATTGAGATTCTGACAAGTAGATAAGACAGGATCGTCGCTATGGTGTCTACACGTAGCAGGTACAGCATTTGTTCTAGCAATGACAAAACGGCCTCACACTGTGATAAGTATCAAGCAGCAGTCTATCGTTAGTGAGATTATCAGTGTGTTTCATGCTGAAATTCAAATGTACTTGTATTCAACATTCGTGAAACACAGTGCACGTGAAGCTAGCTGGAAGGTTTTCGGCAAAGGATGTCTGTGCGCTGATAATGTCCAAGAGGGATAGCATCTGTGCATCGCGACTAGGTGGTATCCCAAATCTTTCACTTTTATACCTTCCTGATTTCATACCCGGATATGCGGTATTATCTCGGTATACTTTATACAATGTGAAATCGCCACAGTAAGTTCTCAGATCTTCACAATATATTGGGTTTAGGGGTCGATTTGGGGACCAGTGTTTCCGCTGCAGTCATTTAGCCTTGCAACAATTATTGCCGCCAGGCCCTAAAAACATGGACCCTGGAATAATATTTCTGCCGAAACGCACTTTGAAGATGCTATAACAGTTCACATTTACTAATGAATAGAATAATCCGACAACCCCATAGTAGAGTAGTTTATCTATTTACCTATCCGGCTTGTGTGTTGGTTATGAGAAATATTAATGTTGCAGAAACATCCAAGCAGTCAATGCACAACAATTCTTAATGCAATCTCGAGAAAACAGCAGTTTTTTAATAGCCTTTGTTAAAAAGATGGGGATCTGCACCATTTTAAAGTGTTTAACAGTGTCATGGTTAAGGAGA
Source organism: Oncorhynchus mykiss (assembly GCF_057628025.1). Classification (NCBI taxonomy): domain Eukaryota; kingdom Metazoa; phylum Chordata; class Actinopteri; order Salmoniformes; family Salmonidae; genus Oncorhynchus; species Oncorhynchus mykiss. The sequence goes on from NC_143049.1 coordinate 8,275,312, forward strand.
GTGGGGCTAAATGTAAACACAGTACCTTGGGGTAAAACGCCACCCTACCTACAAAATATTTCTGGTGAGACTGATGACATTTTAGTTGAGCAAGAGTAGTGGCAACCAGGGAAAGTGTTTGGAAGAATTGTGGTTTCTGTGAGAAACCATGGTCCGTTTACATGTTACCCTGGCTGGCGGCATACTACCAAGTTACCCTAACAGGTAGGCCAAATTTATATTCACTGTGTTTATGCAAGTTTTTTGGGACATAAAATATATCAATAGGATGCTAACAAGTTAAAATATCACTTTTAGCTAATGATTGGCCCAATAGGGTAAATGCAGATGAGCAACCCCATGCACTATTCTGCTGCATCATCAGTTGGGCTACAGGTGATAATGCATCTTGCTAATAGCATACCTGATAATATGGACCATGCATAGGCTATATGCATTGTCCAAAATGTTAAAATATGTATGTTATTGGGCTCATTTCAGTTGGTGGAAATGACATTTTAGAATTGTATTTCCATTCATTTTGGAGTAGAATATAATTTTTAAAATGTCAGCAGAACTGAGCTTCTCAAATATAAATTCTCACCTTGGACTCCCCTTCACCCCCTGAAATCAATTATGTTTGCCTGTAGGTCAGTCTGTGCTGTCAGAGACAGGCCAAGAGAAATGGGGACAGTGTGACCAGAGCTGCAGATGTCATCAGACAACTCCACACCAGGGCAATGACAAGAGAAACAACATGCTTTCACCTTTTTCAATAAACTTAACTGGACTTTTCATCCTGATCTTTGACATATTTTTTTTGAATAACTGTTGTGCATTTTATGTATTTTGGGAGGGAATTGCTCAGCCAAGGAATCAGGTGGAGGAATGGGAGATGCAGGCATGAGAAGTTAACATTTCTCTTATATACCATTGTTATTCCTTTGTTAGTTTGAAGTCTGATTTATGTTATTTTTAAAGTAAAAAATGTCGGCTTTTCATGGTCCGTTTTCAATAATGGCTGCTGTGACTACTGCTAGTTAACATGAGGACGAAAACGTCAGTTTTCTGGGGAAGTTAGTAGGGATGCACCGATATGACATTTTTGGCCGATATCTGATATTTTCCTTTCCAGAAGGAATCCGATACCGAAATTTGACATTTTAGCTATCTTTTAAGCTTTCTAGTATAGTTAACACACACACATGGACGCAGCATTCTAAGGCACTGCATCTCAATGCATGAGGTGTCACTACAGTCCCTGGTTCGAATCCAGGCTGTATCACATCCTGCTGTGATTGGGAGTCCCATAGGGCGTCATTGTAAATAAGAATTTGTTCTTAACTGACTTGCCTAGTTTAAAGAAAGGCCACACACCACACTGACCAAAAAGTTATTTTGTTGGCATTTACGTATGTCCCCATTACCAGTAAAACATAATCAAAACATATTTATTTCACTTGCTGTGCTGTTTCGTTGTTCAGTTGTTTCATTCTCAACCAGGATTTCATCATACATGTCAAGCAGTGAAGTTTCAGCTCTGTCTGTCTGTGGTCGCTTCCTCGGTGCGCACTGTCACTGTTGGGCCGATGCAGGTGTTTTTTTTTTATAGCTAATATCGTCTGTTTCGATATGCATCCCTAGAAACAAGCAATATTTCAATCTTCTTGACGGAGCAGTGTAGATAAAGGTACAATTTGGAGGACAGTGGCATATAGCATCCCTGCATTGAGGTATGTTTTCCGACCCATGTGTCGCACCGGCTCCACAGTGTCATATTGTAACCATGATTGCGTTCAGACGAAAGTGTCAACAATCGCAAAGGTAGGGTCGGTATCTTCTGGCAAACCTGACATGATGGATAGTTGTTTTCTGGAAAAAGTTGGTATTGGGTTATTTCATCCAGCTTGGTTGATTTTTGTATTTTATTATTGTTTTAATTGTAACGTAAAGTGTTCTTCCTGTTGTGAGACAATGTTTGTACTAAGGGCACCATTGGGAATGCGACCCTGGTCTCAATTGGGCTATCCTGAATAAATGCAAGTTTTAAAGTGTTTAGTGTGAAATCTAAATAATTTTGTACAAACATACAGCTAAACTGATGAGAAAAAGACTAGCAAATGTAGCTAGATTAAACAACATTAAAACACTCAACTGATCCCAACAAAGACAGGACTTCAGTTGGGACTAGTTTGTGGACCAGCGGATGACTTGCTGTCCACTTTATGTAACAGTGGTCTAGCGTTGCGGAGTGATCTTCTGAGTGTCTTGACAAGAGAAAGCAGGGAGGACAGCTGACATCGAAAAGGAAAGCAGATCCACATCAAAAAAAATATAGTCAAATATTTAAAACCCCATGCAGATTCCCGAATCAACATAAATCGAGCAATCATAACCTGCAAGAAGCATGGAGAGGAAAAGGTGGGGTTGTACGACTTGCTCGAATGAGTTGTAAGAAGGACAAGTAGCTAAGTAAAAGACGGTAGCTAGCTAATGTTAGCTGGTCTGCAGTAGGGAAAGCATGTCTCTAGCTAGCTAACATTGTTTCTCGATGGAGTAGCCGAGACGTTAGCTAGCCACTAAAGTAAAACATCACCCACTTAGGTAACTGTGTACCAAAATTGCAAATGATCAGTGTCTACAGATTACGTCAAATTTGATAAGTAACCATTAGATAGCGAACGATAAGTCATTGATTGCTAACGTTAGCTTGCTAGCAAACGTCAGCTCCCCGCACATTTGACAACAAATTAGCAAGTAACGTTAGCATCAATAGCCTTCTGTTACAAGTCTTTGTTTAGATTTGTGTAAATTGATTCCGATTATGTGGACGTTGTACTACATTATTGTGGGTGCAGTGCTGTGGGTTACCCACGGCAGTAGCTAGCTAACTTTCATTGTTTACTACTACGCAGGGGTGAAAGTAAGGCGGTCAGGTGCGGCGTCCCGGCAAAAACAATAGTACGCCGTACCGGTAAAACGTGAGCCTATCAAAAGTAATATATGCCCAAACAACTATAGGCTATTACACAATTATTTAACAATTCTGCATGTCAGCCCCATGAGCATTTTCGAATTGACTGGAAACTGGGTGTTATACTGTCCATATTGCGTTGTGGTTTGAGGAGAACGCTTATATTCAGTCAAGGCCGTGATGAGTGGCGGACAAGGCTGAGATTAGTGGCCGAGACCGAGGCGTGCGAGGAAAACAGTGAATGCGTCAATTCAGACTACAAGTGTAAGCCTAATGACAATCGCAGAATGGCATTACAATACACGTAGGTGTTTTGTAACAGATGTCTCTTCCGCTGGTGCACAGTTGGTTTGGATGCTGAAATTATTTTGTGAGCGGACTAACGTGCGCGGGTAGCCTACAGGAGCGCATTTGTTAAGTGATTGTTTGGCAATCAGATGAAAACATCTGGCTGGTTGTGTTTATGCCACATTAAAAGGCATAGGTGGCGTGACCATAATGTTAGTTGAAGCTAAGCCTTCCCTAAAGCGAATTGAATTAAATTGGCAAAATTATATAGCCTAATTAGCTTCTATCTATACCGAAATAAATCAAATCATTCAAAATAGGCTACTACACCAGAAAGCATGATTTGGCCACAGAGGATCATTAGCGTCTTTGAAAAAACGCTGTGGATTGTTTTAAATTGCATAGCCTTTTGTCGGATAGATGATTGTTGAGTTGCTACTGTCAGTGAAAAGCGGAGACCTAGCCAGGCATATCGCAATATTAAAAATCACAATCGCGGAAAACCGTTTAGAAAGCAAATGGATATTGCTGTAAAGAGATGCCAATGAAAGACCCCAATCTGTCTTTTAGGTGTCAAAATTCTTAAAACTTAATTGAGCGAACAGTAGCCTATTTTATTGGCACCAGGAGAGAACATCGGCCATATCCCTGGTGAGTGCGTATTCACTGTCTTTGTCATTGGGTTTCTTTTAGATAGTAATTTCCCCCTCCAGGTTAGATGGATGTTGAATTGTATTTCGTAGGCCAATTATATGAGTCAGACATAGATTTTATTGATATTTTTGGCAGAGTAGGCTACCCTGCACATTTTTGTAGCATTAAAGAAAAATGTGCAGGCACTTCGTGTCCCATACCAGTAAGAAATTAAATCTACTTTCACCCCTGCTACTATGGTTGTTTTGCAGGCTGAGGTTTGTGAATTAGGCCCATTTGTAGTATTGTCAGTGCAACACCACTGACCTCCAGAATATGTTTGTGTCTCTTGTACCTGCAGGTTTGTGCCTCAATTCATTGCCTATGTTTTTTTTCTTCTCCTGATGGCCTGTTTTCCTGCCCCTTTAGTGACCCTGGAAAGAGATTCCTCAGCAAGCCCCAGCTAGCTCGTTACCTGGGCAACACCATGGAGGTGCACGCCATTGACCCTCGTGCAGGAAGGATGCTAACGAACAAACTGCACAGGAACAGGCACAAGCATCGCTATGACAACAACAATCATCAGATCAAGGTGAGGGAGTTTGAGTCCAGGATCATGTGTAATCTGTTTGAACATTGAACTATGATCCCTGACCTGTTTCTGTCTGTGTTGAAGGTTAAGCCGGACCTGAACACGACCCTACCAGTCCGACAGACAGCATCCATCTTTAAACAGCCGGTCACCAAGGTGACCAATCACCCTAGCAACAAAGTGAAGACAGACCCCCACAAGGCTGTCGACCAACCAAGACAGGTGAGTCCAACGATGCTCTGCGCTTATTGTTTGTCTTTTATTGATACCGTAATGTTATTTATTTCATTGCTGCCATATGGTTGGTAGATGAGGTCATCTGCTCTGGCCTAGTCTTTGAAAACGTATTATTGCAAATTGGGATGAGTCACTCGCTTTATCAAGCTGACTTGAAATGTCCAATGCAGCTGTTTTTATCTCAATATCAAATCATTTCTGGGTAACAATTAACTACCTTACTGTGATTGTTTTCAATTCAAATAGTCAAAAGAAACAGAGTAATTTCTCAAATAATTTTGCTAGGAGTGGTCTGAGTGAGAGGCCTCATTGGACGAGCATAATGGGAGGGCTATGTAACCTGAACTAGCTGTTAGAGGTTTTCCATAAATTATGAAGCACATCATTATGTGATTATGTGATGTGTTTTAAAGTGAAATGGCGAGCTGTTTACCCACTGTTTGTCCTCAGCTGTTTTGGGAGAGGAAGCTGAGTGGTCTGAGTGCGTTTGACATTGCAGAGGAGCTGGTCAAGACCATGGACCTTCCCAAGGGCCTACAGGGTAAGTACACACAGCAGAGAGTACTTGAGACTCATATACACATAAAACCAATGTTTTGGGATATCTGACTCTGTGAATCTCCCCCCAGGTGTTGGGCCTGTGTGTTCAGACAAGACCCTGCTCTCTGCCATTGCCAGCGCCCTGCACACCAGCCCCACACCTGTCACTGGTCAGCTGACCGCAGCCGTGGAGAAGAACCCTGGGGTGTGGCTCAACACCACCCAGCCACTCTGCAAGGCCTTCATGGTTACCGATGACGACATCAGGTAAAGTACACACACAACTCAGTGGTCTGGCTCAACAACACCCAGCTACTGTTGGGCCTTGTTGTTAAAGGGATAGTTCACCCAAATCACAAAATGACACATTGGTTTCCTTACCCGGTAAGTAATCAATGGACAAGGTATGACAGCAATTCATGCTTTGGTTTAGTTTGCTGGCACTGTTTCCACATGCTAACGTTTTAGCATTAGTGACACAAATCCCAGTCATGGGACCGATATTAGCATTTTTTTACGCATCATGTCCAAATCATCCGAAATAATCTCAAATTGATTGTGAAGCTCAACATTGTCGCTTATAGATGATTTTAAAATGTGTGAAAAATGTGCCACATATCATGATCAAATCATCAATAAGTGACCATGTTGAGCTTCACAATACATTTTAGATGATTTTGGATGATTTGGACATAGTGCCCAAAAAATGCTAATATCGGTCCCGTGATTGGGATTTGTGCCACTACTGCTAAAACGTTAACATGTGGAAACCGTTCCAGGCAAACTAAACCAAAGCATTGGATTGCTGTCATACCTTCTCCATAGACTGCTTACAGGGTTAGGAAACCAATATGCCATTTTGTAATTTGGATAAGTATTCCTTTAAGCCTGCCACGAGGACTGTCATCCATCCATTGCTCCCTAACCCCTCTCCTCTCTCTCCCTCTGGTGTATGTAGGAAGCAAGAGGACCTGGTCCACAGTGTGAGGAGGAGGCTGGAGGAAGCTCTGATGGCGGACATGTTGGCTCACATAGAGGCCTCCACCAACGAGGCAGACACAGACGCTCTGAAGGAGGAGCAAGCCGAGCAGGATGACAAGGAGGACGTATAGCAGAGGTAGAAATTAAATAGCTAGTTACTTTGCCTTTAAGAAATGGCCTAGGTGTGGGTTTGTTAGTAATACTTTGTAACGAGATAACCAGGGTAGCTAAAGTCCAAAATTGAAACATTTACATAATTCTGTGATTACCGGTAGTACCACAGACAAAAAAAAACTATTGATTTACTTGCGATCATTTTTCTCTCTCCTACAGGGTTGGTGATTGCGACAGAGAGCTGCCTGGAGCACAGTATTCTACCCATACACACACCAATTCACATACAGGACATTCACCAGGTTCTGACTAGCATCTGTCAACATGAAGGACCCTCTGTCGTCTACGTCTCTCTGAATTGTTGTTGACCGTCTTCAAGACAATCTAAATATATTTTTGACCAATTTAAATGTAATTTTGAATATTTTTTTTAAGCTCTTAGACGAGGCTTTGACGTTCAGAGTTCAATTCACTCATTTTTACCCTCACTAATTGTATGGAATGTGGAGAAGTATGTATGGTGCTTTAGGCAATATAGTCTTGCCCTCTTGTGAAGACAAGTTTAAGGTTAAAACAGTGTGTGTGTGTGTGCGCGAGAGAGGTGTGTTTTTGGGAGGGGGAGAGAGTGATTGTGGGGCACCACTCGGCCCATTCCAACTTTCCATCTGGTACCACTCAGTATCCTTTGCCCAAGTGGAGAATTAGTGAGTGGTTAGAGGGGTGCATATTGGGCAAGGGACCACATGCTGTAAGATGACAGTTGGAGGCTCAAAATGGACTTTGCAAAAGACTACCTGTTTCAGAAGTCAGTCATAGATAAGCATGCATCATGATCTATTATGGGCTCTTGTTATCTCTAACTAATAATTGGATTCTGTGTTCTCCAAACTGTCTTCTGGACGGTCATGAAGAGTGGTGCTCTGCACAGAGGTTGAACAGGCTCTCATGTCTCAAACTCTCCCATAAGTTCAAAATGGTGCTAATTTAGTCTGTTCTCATCTTTCTAGATGTATTTGCTTTCATGTTACATTGATGATCTGTCAATCGGTGCGACGGCTGACGTAGACGGCTACTCTGAAATAGTTGCCTATTTGGGATTTTGTATTTTTTGTTGTTGAAATCGTTGCTGTGTGGCAAGTCACAATTATGCCATAGTTATTTAACATTGGTTGTTTTTAGTAGGTTTTAAATGCTGACATTTTTCCCTAAACTTGTTCTTGATTTGAGTTCTGAATGGGAAGCTCATTCACTGTCAGAATGATCCCTCCATGAAATGTTATTGTTCAGATTATGCTTTATAGTTAAAAAAAACAACCTTTGTTTCCATAGAGGGATTTGTTACCATTTTCTCTTGAAATTTGAGGTCAAACATCAAGCAATTAATTCTGGATGGTTCTTTTTTTTTTCATATAACTAAAATAAATGCTAACTCTTTTGTAATTTGTGTATTGTGTTATTTTAGACCAGGGGTATTCAACTCTTACCTTATGAGTTCCAAGCCTGCTGGATTGCTGTTCTACCTGATTATTAATTGCACCCACCTAATGTCCCAGGTCTAAATCAGTCTGTTATTAGGGGGGGAACAATGAAAAATGCAGTGGGACTGGCTTTGAGGTCCAGAATTGAGTTTGAAGGTTTTAGACACTTGGCTTGTGAGAGCAGTGGACGACCTGGAGAAGATTCATCACTAGACTTGTCTAGTTTTGTAGGCCACCTAGCCAGTCTTGAAGTCAGGGATGGGCAACTGGTGGTCCCCCTTTTTTTAGGCCTGTGGATCAATTTCCACAAACAAAACAAAAACATTTTTATTTAGGAACTCTGTAGGGGTCTCAATTTACTGTTGAAAGTTAGAATAGTAGAATACACAAGGTGAAATTTGGTTGTGGATCAGCAGTTTTTCCTCTTAAGTTGGTCACTGACAGTCAATCAGATAACATTTTTTAGATTGGTAAATTAGTCTAGCCAGCTATGTGAACTTGCATCAATCATGGTTAGTCACTCATTAAAAACTTCAAACATTTATCTCTGCCCCATGGCAAAATTAGTAGAATTAAATGATACTGAACAAAAATATAAATGCAATAATTCTGTAGATTTTACTGAGTTATAGTTCATATAAGAAAATCGGTCAATGGAAATGCATGTATTAGGCCCCTAACCTATGGATTTCACTTGACTGGACAGGGGAGCAGCCTTGGAGGGCATAGGCCCACCCACTTGGCAGCCAGGTCCGGCAACTGGGGAGCCAGGCCCAGGCAATCCGAATGAGTTTTTCCCCACAATAGGGCTACTCCTCAGCCCCCCCCCCCCCCCCGGAAAGAATTTCTTAGTAACTTGTAATGACGTTGGAATCAAAATTAGGGTTTCCTCAAAATAATAACAATTGCAAGCTATGACCATTGAATTATTAAGGAATATGAATATGTGGCAAGAGAAAATATAATTTACCCTTATTAAACACGCCAGATCATTGTCCATCAATGGATGGCGATTTAACTCGTTTGACTGCAATAAGACACAAGGGGGATGACACAAGGGCCAATATACCACAGCTAAGGGCTGCTCTTAAGCATGACGCAACGCAGAGTGCCTGGTTACAGCCGTGGTATATTGGCCATATTCCACGAACCCCCAGGGGTGCCTTATTGCTATTATAAACTGGTTACCAACATAATTAAAACAGTAAAAAGTAATGTTTTGTCATACCCGTGGTATATGATCTGATATGCCATGGCTTTCAGCCAATCAGCATTCAGGGCTCAAACCAGGTTTATAATTGTAAATATATTACATTTGCATATGTGCATAACTATAGATAAATCCGACAGGAGAGTTTGAGAGGATCTCGAAATCTCTGAGCAAGAAACACTTGGATGAAAATAAAAAAACTAACGTTAGGCTATTTTCTGGCAATTGTGCTGTTATTATGTGCCAGATGGTAAGACTACAAACCGTTATAAATGGCCCATTTGTGAGATTGATTTTCCATTTCAATAGGCATAGGCTACAGACTCAAATCTGGGTTTATGATTGTAATTACATTTTGCCATAATTTGCTTAGCTAAAGGCAGGAGCTTATAGCCACTGATAGGACTACATCTAATTTCAGTGTACAGTAGCCTAGACAAGATGTAGGCAAGATGTGAACGATTTAGCAGTTTGCTTAGTTCAAATTAACAGACTAATTTATTCAACATGAATAACGAGGCGATTTTGAAATAAGAAAGTGCTTGTGTTTCCCAATAGCCTGCTGGAATAGGCTACTGAGGATGGGGTTATAATTTCAATCACTGAATTAAATATATATAATATGTCTATGAACTGAATATGCTTGTCAACGACAGCTAGTGAAGCTGGTTGAGAGAATGCACTAATCCATCACATTTTCTCACAGTAAAGTGTAACCTGTGTGTTTGCTTGTTTACGTCTGTCTCCTACCCTGTTCCCTTTAACTCTGCTCCTGTTCTCCAGGACCTAGGGGTTCTGTCCAACACCCAGACGTGGATCCACCTCATGTCCTCCATTACCAACCACCCTCCAACTTTTCATTACATCATCTACAGCTACTGTTATTGTCATGTTGTCATTATCTGCTAAAAAAGTGTTCTTGCTCTCATACTGGGCACTTAAATATGTGAGATACAGAGATTAACGCAAAACTCTAGCACTGCAAACACTCAGAAGAAAAAGGGCAAGTCCTCCTTCTGAGATTGGCTGCCTGTTGAGAACAAGTGACAAACAGAACCTCCCACCCACACAGCAACCACCTCCATATTACACACCAGAATTCAGTATTTAAGTCTATGATTGCCATGTGAGTGTACAAAAAAATCTGTGAAAATAAATGAATGACACAGCTCTATCAAAACAATATCAACATTTATATATTCAAATCTTAAATATTGCCAGGTTGGTTTTCACAGCTGTTTCACAAGGTGTTAATTATTCTAAATTGTAAGGTATCCTTTGATGGTATATATTAATTCCACATTATTCATTGTTCATTGTTGTATCCTAGGACCTTTTTTCTTTTTGAAAAAAAATAAATGTGCATCTATTTTAGAATAAGGCTGTTAAGTAACAAAATGTGGGAAAAAAATCAAGGGGTCTGAATACTTCCCGAATGCACTGTATATGCATGTTTACAGTGAGCAAAAATACTATGTCCAAAGATAGACTGAAAGAGCTGCTCTAGACTGAAAATCTGGACCCCTACAAATCAGCCGGGCTAGACAATCTGGACCCTCTCTTTCTAAAATGATCTGCCGAAATTGTTGCAACCCCTATTACTAGCCTGTTCAACCTCTCTTTCGTATCGTCTGAGATTCCCAAAGACTGGAAAGCTTCCGCGGTCATCCCCCTCTTCAAAGGGGGTGACACTAGACCCAAACTGCTACAGACCTATATCTATCCTACCCTGTCTTTCTAAGGTCTTCGAAAGCCAAGTTAACAAACAGATTACTGACCATTTCGAATCCCAACATGCCTTCTCCGCTATGCAATCTGGTTTCAGAGCTGGTCATGGGTGCACCTCAGCCACGCTCAAGGTTCTAAACGACATCATAACCGCCATCGATAAGAGACATTACTGTGCAGCCGTATTCATCGACCTGGCCAAGGCTTTCGACTCTGTCAATCACATCATTCTTATTGGCAGACTCGACAGCCTTGGTTTCTCAAATGATTGCCTCGCCTGGTTTACCAACTATTTCTCTGATAGAGTTCAGTGTGTCAAATCGGAGGGCCTGTTGTCCGGAGCTCTGACAGGGTTCAATTCTCGGGCCGACTCTCTTTTCTGTATACATCAATGATGTTGCTCTTGCAACATTCTCTGATCCACCTCTACGCATACGACACCATTCTGTATACTTCTGGCCCCTCCTTGGACACTGCGTTAACTAACCTGCAGACGAGCTTCAATGCCATACAACTCTCCTTCCGTGGCCTCCAACTGCTCTTAAACACAAGTAAAACTAAATGCATGCTATTCAATCGATCACTGCCCGCACCTGCTCGCCCGTCCAGCATCACTACTCTGGACGGCTCTGACTTAGAATACGTGAACAACTACAAATACCTGGGTGTCTGGTTAGACTGTAAACTCTCCTTCCAGGCTCACATTAAGCATCTCCAATCCAAAATTAAATCTAGAATCGGCTTCCTATATCGCAACAAAGCATCCTTCACTCATGCTGCCAAACATACCCTCGTAAAACATGACAGCCAGACAAGCCACTGTATGTATTATTGACCGCTCCTCGACTTCGGTGATGTCATCTATAAAATAGCCTCCAACACTCTACTCAACAAACTGGATGCAGTCTATCACAGTGCCATCCGTTTTGTCACCAAAGCCCCATACACTACCCACCATTGCGACCTGTACGCTCGGTTGGCCCTCGCTTCATACTCGTCGCCAAACCCACTGGTTACAGGTTATCTACAAGTCTCTGCTAGGTAAAGCCCCACCTTATCTCAGCTCACTGGTCACCATAGCAGCACCCACTCGTAGCACACCCTCCAGTAGGTATATCTCACTGGTCACCCCCAAAGCCAATTCCTCCTTTGGTAGTCTTTCCTTCCAGTTCTCTGCTGCCCATGACTGGAACGAATTGCAACATCTCTGAAGCTGGAGACTCACATCTCCCTCACTAGCTTTAAGCACCTGCTGTCAGAGCAGCTTACAGATCACTGCACATGTACATAGCCCATCTGTAAACAGCCCATCTATCTACCTACCTCATCCCCATATTGGTATTTATTTATTTATTTGGCTCTTTTGCACCCCAGTATGTCTACCTGCACACTTCATCTTCTGCCGATCTACCATTCCAGTGTTTAATTGCTATATTGTAATTACTTCGCCACCATGGCCTATTTATTGCCTTAACTTACCTCATTTGCACTCACTGTATATAGACTTTTTGTTTTATTTTGTTCTACTGTATTGTTGACTGTATGTTTTGTTTATTCCATGTGTAACTCTGTGTTGTTATATGTGTCGAATTGCTACGCTTTATCTTGGCCAGGTCGCAGTTGCAAATGAGAACTTGTTCTCAACTAGCCTACCTGGTTAAATGAAGGTGAAAAAAAAACAACAACAAAAAACAATAGATAATGATATATATTCAACCACAAGGGTGTACTAATGAGCTATGTGAGATAGAAAAAAGTTAATCATAATAGAGGATTACTGAAATGATATTATTTCAGTGTAGATAAGGGAAGGGCAGATTAAAATAAAAACATGACAGCCAGACAAGCCACTGTATGAATCAAACGGACTTGCATATGAATGGAGGGGAAATTAGTTGACTTTGATGTGTAGGGTAAGTAACATTAATGTGTCATGCAGATTACAGTTTTTTTTGTGCTATTCATGTTTTAATGTTAACAAGGTACCCAAAAATGGTTTGAAGTAAGGTTTTCATTTTATTAGCTAAATGAAACTTGTTTAAACAGCGAAATTGTAGTGGAAATCAGCCTTGTTTGAATAGCAGGGATGAAAAGAATGTAATTGTAATGATCTCCAAAATTCTAATCATTAGGTCATCACACCGCTGACATTACCATGGACGCTAATAGTATATTGAATCCCATTGAGACGAAGGGCGGGACACTTTTTGGCTGGGGGACATTATTTGGCATGACAGGCCCCCAAACGGCTAGGGCCGGCTCTAACTGCATGTGTGGGCATGGAATTGGGTAGGCTGTGGTCCCTCATGGTGAGCTATGATTTTTCGTGGCTCCACCCCTATCAAAGTTGCCCATCCCTGCTCTAGGTCAATGTGAGAATCAGAAATGGATAGCAATCAATAATGGATAATAATTTCTTATTCCAGATTACATGTCTGGCATCTATTATTCAGTTACTGTCCCATTTGGTCAATGCCAAGGGGGATGACAGGCACCCACACAATAAGTGACAGGGACATTGTTCCGTTCTAGACCTTTAGGCATAGTTGGTGATATTTAACTGTTTGCTACCCTTGAATTTTTTTTTTGAGTTCTAGGTTTTGATTGGTCATTTAGAATGTCCCCAATCTCCCAATAATCCAACCAACCGTGTGATACCACACCACCATAGCATCCAAAACTGCCAATTTCCCACCACTTTTCAAAAGATTTGACATGGAACCATCAAATTACTAATTTGCTTGATCAATTTCCGATTATTAAAATTTACCACAGTAACAATAATATCGATCGTTACTGTGAGGCTAGCACGCTTGCGGTTGAAGCGCTTCTGTGTTGCGTGGCCTTTGAACCCATTGTTGTGTCGCGACTGACGTCAGTTCTATGTGCGAGACAGGCAGAGCGGCGTGCGCCTGGCGAGACAAAGGCGGCGGACCAGGGAACAGCCGGGATAAATATCCAGATACAATTGTCGGGAGGTATCTGCATGGGAGTAAAATGATAGACTACAAATCGATGCAAAGATCGACGGGCCGCTAAATGACCTCGACATTCGTCTGGAATATAATTGTTTCAACAGCCTGTCCCTTCTCTTTCGTTTTAAACATTTTCTCCAACGCCCCCAATTTGGCGAGCTAGCTACTAGCTAGCATTAGAGCATTGGTAGCCACTCATCATTCCTTCAAGAATCAAACGAGAGGAACTCCATACAATTGGGAGGTAGCCAAAAGGTAAAGTAACTTTGTGATATTTTATTCAAATATAAAATACACGTATTTGGATTAGACGTATTATTTGAACTTAAGTATTTTTGCTCGGCTATCCATCTAGCCAGCTAGCTGTGGTACTCCCAAACAAAGGGGACGACAACGTGACAGACTCAACTGTGTGGAGCTAGTTTGCTAGCAGATTACCGGTTTTCCAAATGTGATGCTCCCATTTCGGGATGAGACGGTCAGAATAGACAAAAGAAAATGCTCGAGTGTTGGTCAGTGTTAGTGAATATTGTATGATGCATATTTCAACAAGAACCAAGCTTTATTTTCGCCACACAGTGAGACGGAATGCAACAACAAACAGACAAAGCAGGATAGGAGAAGGGTTGAAGGAGACGTCGCCCAAGTGGAGCAACACACTAACCTATTTATGAAACTAGCGAACTATGACTTCGGATATGTTTAATAACTTTTAGTGCCTTTTAATTTGTGTGTTTTCTAAAACGTAACACGTTTTGTGCTGAAACTCCCTTTGTTGTGTCAATTTCCTAGAAAAGAGCGCTTTGCACACAGACGTCCCAAGATCTGATGTTCATCCTCTTGGACTATGCCTAGCCCCTTATTCCACCCCGAGATTATGGACCACGACATGGTAGTGAGCAGCCAGCACAACGGGGTCAGCCTGCCGCGAGAGACTGACCAGGAGTCCCGGGACGAGGACCATCAGGATGCGCTCCGCTTCGCCCTGGACCAGCTGTCATTTATGGCCCTGGAGAAGGTGGACTGTGGGGGTGGTGGTGGGGGGCTCGTTGACACGCTCGACGGGAACCAGGGACCGTGCTCCGGGAATTCCAATGGCGGTTATGTCGACCTGCAGATGCTGGAGCACCAAGGGGGTTCCCGGGACTCCCCGACATCCTGCTCCCCGTCTCCAGAGTACTATGGATCGGGCGGGTACCATATGACTGGCCCGCACTCTCACCCCATGCTCGGTGAACAAAGCTCAGTTCTCTGCAATCGCAAGAGGAGTGTCAACATGACCGAATGCGTACCTGTGCCCAGCTCAGAACACGTTGCTGAAATAGTGGGAAGACAGGGTAAGAATTCTGTATGTTTTCCACTTTTGTTTATCAATGTGGTTAGGCCGTAGCTAGCTAATTCATAAGGTATTCTAGTTATAGATGTTCAGAGTCTAGCCATTACCAACTACCTCTTTCATAACCACATGAATGCATAGGACTGCCTTCCTTTGTTTGGATGGTGAGATATCTCATAAATTTATCAGCACCGGCTGGTGTTATTGAGACTTGGCCTTGATGTGTACAGTGGATGTTGTTTATGCGCTTCATGTAGATCAAGAATGACTTACTAGCCTAATCTGCATGTCTTGACAAGTGTTGAGACAACTAAAGATGTTGTGTGTATGGGATAGGGGGAGGGGTGGGTCAGACAAAGCAGCAGATTGTCGGGAGTCCGGACATTTCTAGCAGCCGGCAGGCACCAAACAAAAGAAACCTGTCGAATAATATTGATTTAGCTATATGTAGGCCTCAAGTCACAAATTTAAACAAAAGGCCTGGCGTTTACATTGAGGTCAATGTTAAAAGTCGATTTTTAGTCATTTGTATATAGTTTTGCTCAACCCCAATGCGAGTCTTTTGGGAGGTCCGATGCACAGAACACGGGATTGGGCGGTGTTTTCGCCCCGCATCCAGCCCCGTCGACCGCTCTCGACTGGTTTCAAAATCCACCCATATTTTTTTTTATCTCCGCACACTTAGCTCAATATTCACTACTAGTTTGCATACACACAGTGTCTATGCTTGGCGCAGTTGTGGCAACGTTATTGCATTGTTCTCTTTGTTTGAAAATGCCATGCTTTCTGCCTCCCAGAATGACATCACACACTCAGCACCCCATTGGTGGGTGAGAGTAAACCGTCCATATTTAAAGGAACAGTGCAGCGCTTCTTGAGTTAGCATCATTAATGCTACTTGGCTAACAAGCTATAGGCTTTATATTCTGGAAATATATTTTAATCTGTTTGTTAACCAGTGAGTGGCCAGATTTTTTTGCCAGTTTTGTATATTGTTTTGTCTCCCCAACAAATTCCTCGTCTTTCAATAAATTAAAGCAGCAAGCAGGGGTTGTAACAATGTTCTGTCCCTGTTTTGGTAACAACTTCAGGAGGGGTTGGAGAAATGTATCCACTCTCCAATTCATAGACAAGGGCTATAGATGCCAGGACAGGCCATCCATGATATCAACATTTTACTTTTAACTATGTTTGTTTTCATGTAATTTTAAACATTGGAGTAAAATAAGTGAGTAAAATAAGCTTATATTTTGGGTTCTCCTGGAGTGTGACAGTTTAACTAAGCTCATGGGGCATTTATAAGTTCTATTCATCAGGATTCAATGGGTATATACATAAATTCAAATATGGATGTTGCATGCCGCTTAAAGTTAGTCACTGTATATACTGTTTAAATTATATAATTCATTTTCACATAGTTTATGCACAACCAATACTTTCCACTTAAATTCCCATTATGAGAATAATGAATACCTTAGAGGCCGCTGCCCTATATAGACTTGAAATCACTTTAATAATGTTGACATATTTTTCATTACTCAATCTGGTGTATATACTGTATTCTGTTCTACTGTAGTCTATGCCGCTCTTTTAGTCTATGCCGCTCCGACATTGCTCGTCCAGATATTTATATATTCTTAATTCCATTCCTTTAGTTTAAATTTGTCTGTTAGATATTACTGTTGGAGATAGAAACACACACATTTCATTACACCCGCAATAACATCTGCTAAACGTGTATGTGACCAATAAATACTCCCCCAAACAAAACTGGCAACAAAAAAAAGTATATATGCAATCTTCCACCCCTCTCTGTCCCAGGCTGTAAGATCAAGGCTCTGCGTGCGAAGACCAACACCTACATAAAGACCCCGGTGAGAGGCGAGGAGCCCGTGTTCATAGTTACAGGGCGCAGGGAGGACGTGGAGATGGCCAAGCGGGAGATCGTCTCTGCGGCCGAGCACTTCTCCATGATCCGGGCATCCCGCTGCAAGGCTGGGGCCACGGGCACAGGAGCACCCGGGACAGGGGGAGTGCTCCCTGGACCCCCCCACCTGCCTGGACAGACCACTATACAGGTATGACAATCACAGTAGGAGATACAGCAGCTTAAATGTTTTTTTGTTTTATAATTTATTCAACCAGTTCCGTTGAGATGGTCATCTTTATTTTACGACAAGGGAGCCTTGGCCAGTAGTCAACATCACAAGCACCTGTGGACATATACAAATATCTGTTGGCTAAAATGTCCCTTCTTTGAATAGATAAAGTAGAGGTCATGATAATGTCTAACGTCTACTTTCATACACTTACTGCACGACCGTTCAATTCCATTTAAATGCCAGTTCTTGCCAATTGCTTTACTGCTCTGCCAGTAAATGGCATGGTTCATCACCAGTTTTTATAGTTATGTAATTCCTCCTTGACAGTTTTTCATGGCCAGGTCAGGTGGTCTGTAAAACTCTCACTGTTAAGTATTTCCTTCCCTGGTGCAGGTGCGGGTACCGTATCGTGTGGTGGGGTTAGTGGTGGGGCCCAAGGGGGCGACCATCAAGCGCATCCAGCAGCAGACGCACACCTACATCGTGACGCCCAGCAGGGAGAAGGACCCCGTGTTTGAGGTGACTGGCATGCCTGAGAATGTGGACCGAGCCCGGGAGGAGATTGAGACGCACATCACCCTGCGGACCGGGGCCTTTGTGGACCTCCAGGGAGACAACGACTTCCACACTAACGGGACTGACGTCAGCCTAGAGGGCCTGGGCTCGCTGGCTGGGGGGCTGGGCGCTGCTCTCTGGGCTCGGGCCAACAACGCCCACCCTGCCCCTCCACCCCCGCCGCCTCCTCCACCACCCCCGCTCCCCATGGCCATGCACCAATCGTCTGGGAGGAAGCTGTCCTCCTCGGCCTCCTACCACCAACACAACGGAGGGATGGGCTCTGAGAGCTACAGCGCCACCAGGAGGGCCACCGAGGGAGGTAGCCCCACCAGCCCATTCAGCACTAGCTCCAGCAATGCCGGCGGAGGAGGGGGGTTCACCTTCGGGGGTGACTCCACCCAAGGCCTCCCCTCTGAGGAGCTGGGCTTTGAGTTCAGCGCCTCCAACATCTGGGCCCCTTTCGTCAACGGAGGAGGAGGGAAGATCCCAGGTACCTCTCAGAAGCAGCCTCTCCGCAGAAACAGCAGCGGCCTGAGCGGCGGTGCCATCACCCCCCGCCTGTCCCCCACCCTGCCCCCTGACGCAGTGGTGGGACCCCTGGATCATCCACTGGCCCGTCGTGCCCAAAGCGACCCACTCAGCACCCTCTCCTGGCTGCAGTCGGGCGGTGCCGGTGCAGGGTCCTTCTCTGGAGCATCTAGCTCCAGCTCCGGAGGGTCATCCACCGGTTACTCCTCCTGCTCAGCCTCCTCCCTGCCCGGAGGCTCTCCCACCGATTCAGAGGGCGGGGGCAGCGGCATTGGCCTGGGCTCTGGCATGCTGGGCCGGCTGAAGGCCGCAGCAGGCGCTGGTTCTGGAGGTCTGGTTGGCATGGGGCCAGGGGGTGTGAGCAGGGACTGCTTTGTGTGCTTTGAGAGCGAGGTGACAGCGGCTCTGGTGCCATGCGGCCACAATCTGTTCTGTATGGACTGCGCCGGACAGATCTGCCAGTCCGCTGAGCCCGAGTGCCCTGTCTGCCATACCACTGCCACACAGTGCATCCGTATCTTTTCCTAATAGTCCCCCCCCCTCACCCACCCGAAGTAAAGGGATGGTATGGGAACTGAGGAGGGGGCGAGAAGGGTAGGGGTGTCATCTTTAAAAAAAAAAACTGAACTTTACGGTCTTACTATCCGAGAGAACTGCAGTGGACCATCAACTGTGGCGGGACGGACGGACAGCAACGACCTTCTCCGCACATGATGGACCACAATGATTACAATATTAGAAATGACACTATACGGATGTTGATTTAATGATAACTATAACAATAATAATAATGAAAATATTTCCAGACTGACTGATTTTGATTGGTTCTGCGGACTGCAGAAACAGTATGGTGGGATCAAGAGGTTTCACGGTGGACTTGTGTGGAAGGAAACCAGTGTCTTATCTTTCTTCTGGATTTTGTTCTGACCTGGACCAGCCTTCAGGCCTGAATTAGCTCAGCCTCTAGGTTGCCAGGCTGTCTGTATAGTTTCATCCTCTCGCTTTTTCTTCTTCAGATATCTCTGCCTGCTTCTCTCACAAGCCTTTTCCTTTTGACACTTTTGTACTTAATAGCAGATATTTTTCGACGGAGCTGCCTAGGCCTGCACTTTTCTACTCAGTTTCCTTTTCAATGTTCTTTGACAGGATGCAAAACGCAGTTTTTTTGATCTTCTGAGTTCTCTCCTGTTCTTTATTTTCAGCTCTCTCTCGCCATCTCTCCTCTCTCTGATTCAGAGGGGTTGGGTTAAATGTGGAAGACACATTTCAATACAACTGACTAGGTCTCTCTTGCTAGCTAGTATAGTGACATAAAGGAAATGCTTTATGAGCCTGGAACTGACTTTAAAACAGGCACAGAGACACCTATCAGACAAAAACAAGCCAGAAGGCCCTCCTAGATCTTATGAAGACTGAAACACTTAAGGTATTTATACTGTTCAAAAACTGATATCCAATGTTGTGGTTTTAATGACTAGTATAGGAATAATACAATGGTGTTAAGTTATTTAAGGAATATCAGAACTAATGCCAGAGGTCGGTTACTCAGTCCCCCTTGGTCCTTCTTTCTCTCAACCCCTCTCTCGCTCTCTCCCTCTCCACCCAATTGCTCTCCTTCAATAGTTCCAGTTTTGTTTTTGGCCCCATTCTTCCACTCTCTCTTCCCCCTGTGGAGCTCAGTGTAGACACCAAGCCATCCATAACCCAGTCCACTCAGATCCTCTGTTACAGTTTGCTTTGGAGAGCTAATGTATTTTTTTTAACGGGTCTTTGGCTTTTGACTGTAAAGTATGTGGACCATGTTGCCCCTGACTCCCTACTCTGAACTGCATTGACGTCGAGTAGGATAAGATGGGTCTTGATGTCACACACAGGAATGTCTCGTCCAATAGGGGTCTTGGTTAAGGGGAGGTGGCCCACCCCCAGTATTAGGGGCATCCGAATGAGCTGTCTGTGCCCTGAGCGACACATTGTAATGTTATTAGACCCCCCCCCCCCCCCCTCCGCGGGTTCCTCGATTTAAGGGATTTTTGGTCTTCCGCGCCCCTGCCTCAACTCCCCCAGCAAAGCTCTTTATCTCCTAGTCCAACCTGGATCACCCCTCCCAAGTGACATTGTCACCCTAGGAGATCTATTTTGTTTCTATTTTTGTGTTTGTATTTTCACATCAACTGCCTCTCTTACTGTGTTTTTAAGTATGACATGGTTGGTTTTGGTGTGACGGTACATGGTTGTTATATGCAGCCCTCTGAACGTACATGCGGATCTACTCCTAGAGTCAGACAAGCCATGGCAAACAAAATCAAAACAATGAATGGGAAAGGAAAAAGGGCTTCCTTGCGCGCGCACACATATACACACTACATTTTCAGATGTTAACCTTGTTATCAGTGACAACAGCGAGAATAATCAACTTATCCAATATGGCAGCTAGTAGCTAGTTCATCCAGGGCTTCCAGACACTCTGTGTTCAAACCCCAACAGCTGCAGAATGTGTTGCTTGTTCTTTTCTCACTGGTCAACCCTGTCAGCACCAGCCCTTCTCAGTCATGTCCATCGCCTGTGCATGAACTAACAGAAGGCTCTGTTCCAATACTTTTCAAATGCAGCATCCCTTTCTACCCTCACACCTTCAGGTACTATCCACTGATCTACCATGTGTGGACAGGTGAAAGCAGGTTCTCTACTGGATTTTTCTCAATAATGTCACTTCAGATGAGTGACTACCTTCAGGGAGGGAGAAGGAAAGGATGCAGGGCAGCAGATAGCCTAGCAGTGAGAGCGTTGGGCCAG
This sequence comes from Oncorhynchus mykiss, assembly GCF_057628025.1. NCBI lineage: Eukaryota > Metazoa > Chordata > Actinopteri > Salmoniformes > Salmonidae > Oncorhynchus > Oncorhynchus mykiss. Next base: position 8,296,358 of record NC_143049.1, read on the forward strand.
TAACCGTAAGGTTGCTGGTTCGAATACCCGAGCCAACAAGGTGAAAAAAATCTCTGTGCATGGCACTTAACCCTCATGTGCTCCATGGACAACATACTACTATGGCTGACCCTGTAAAACAACGCATTTCATTGCACCTATCTGGTGTGTGACAATGAAACAGAGAATTTATGTTGTTTTTTTTTTAAGAGAATGAACAGGCAATTCACATTGCTACAGAGCTCAAGTATAGTCTCTGTGCTTGAGGGTCAAGCCGGGCTACTTTTTAACAAACAACTTCTATGTCTGTGAGATGCCTGACTAAATGAGCTCGTCAAGTGAAGGGGACAGCGGCTTGACGTCGTAGTCTGTAATCTAATAATCCACCCTCCACATTTAACTACACCGCAATGCTCCCTACTTGAATGGCCCTTCATGTCCACAGATGTGGAGCTAGTAGCTGGCTGACTGAGTCATATTTCACTGAAGACTATAATGGTGCTTTGCTGCAACTCACTACTGACATAGATACCGTTCTCTCCCCCTCTTTTTTTAGGAGTTAACTGTATAACTGGCAACCCTGACCCTGCTCTCTCTCTCCCCTCAACGTGGGAGGGATCTGTGTAAACTGGCAACCCGTCCTTGCTGGGTCTGACTTTAAATGTTTTTAGTACAGTTTTTCTCTGCTCCTGCAGACTCAAGTTGGGTGCAGGGAAGGATGTGACCACATCTTTTAAAGGAACAGATAAACTATGACTGTTGTGTCACTTTTTTTGTGTTAAAGGGTCAATCTTAAAGGCCCTTTTCCAGAACTGCCCATGACTTCTCAGTCACTAAAATGTCCAGAGTTGAATTTGCCAGGAGGTTCTGGTCTGGTTGTTTCACCAGGTCATGTACAGTAGCATGAACAGTTAAAGGGTACAGAATATTCTCATATTGACTGCAGATTATTTTTTGCTGAATTTAACCCCTGACCCCCACCCCATTTAAGGTTTGAAAACAGGGTTTATAGAGGGTCCTTAAGGAGTAACCTCTGACCTTTTTGTGACAAAGTTGGACCCAGGGGGAGCCACGCCCATCCAGGAAAGCCGCTCCCCCTGGAACTTCGCCTTCCTATTTTGCTTTAATCCTTTAACGCAGAACCAAAATGTTATGTTAGCGAACAAGGTTTCAGGCCTGACTTGTGTATATACCCTGAATACAATCAATGGGATGTCATTTTCAAAAAGTTACCAGACTTAAGTAAGGAAGTTGCAGTTTTTAAAAACATGTAACATTATTTGTAGGTTAACCATGTGCATGTCTTCAAGCCATCAGGCATTAGCAAATACTTTTTCAGAGGAAAATAACTTTTTACACTTTATTTTTACAATTTATTTGCTTACCTAAATATCCCAGACAATAATGTGACCCTTTTTATTACTTCAAAATATTTTATTTTCCATATTTTTTATTTTATTTCCTGTGTACAACATGTAGGCAATTTATAACAAAATTAGAAAAAATTATTGAAGAAATTTTAAAATTGAAATATATTTTATTTGAAAGTTTATGGACCTTTTAACCGTGAGCCGGAACAATATATGCATATAATTTGAGCTGTCTTGACGGTTGAGAAATGTATCAAGAGTTTTATTTTTTATGCTTCTTTAATAAAATCTTGTTTTTGGTTTCATTTTTTTTTACTGTAAAACAATAACCCTATTGTGATTTTGTTTTTTCTCTCCACTTTTTATGGTTGGAATACTGCATGGCTGTGTGGTTACCTTGCATTCCAAACCTCCAACCAAATCAGTGAGCCACTAGTCTTATGGACAGCCTATGTAAACATATCTGAACAAATTACACAAGATTTTAGTTTTGGGTTAACTGAGATTAGTGAGCTACACCGCTCCTTCAAGGACTGGATAGGAATACTAATTTGGTGTGGTTTGAAAATGATACATTTATCAGTTGACTGGCTTGGTTAACAAAACTGAAGCATGGATGTCCATAGACTGCTTTCAGAGCAAAGTAACTTTAAAAACAAATATGTGTGAACTATCCCTTGCAGTAGGTCCCTTATTGTTCTCATTCCACCACATGGTGGCAGTAGATACTCATTGGCTAGATGCTATGAACGATGGGTGTGCGTGCATATACAGCGGCCTAACAAAGCTCCCATTCAGAGGGGAGGCATTGCAGTTCAGTTGGCAGCTTGTAGATAGGTTTAGGATGTTCAGTGTCTTTTTTACATGTGGTCATTGAGTATAACAGAATAAAGAATAGGCCGTTTGTGACAAATGCCTTTTTAATAGGAAGCAGTTCACAACCAAGCTGCATTCCAACCCACCTTAATCCTTGACAAAGAACAATCATAATGATAAACAAATTAGAAACATCCTCAAAAAATAATTCTCATGCGAATTCTGTGTACAGGCTACATTCATATTGGTTAAATATTGTCTTCACAAGCCTTTTGAAAAATAAATGTTCACAATTCATTATCATTAATTAGGTATTCAGATAAGAAAAAACAGATGTCTGGTAACATCAAAGAGATGTGCGCTGGCATGAAGAAGTTAATTTTCCTTTCATGAACTGGTGTTTTGTTTTCATTCACGGGGGTCGGCGTCCATGGAGATGTGTTGGCATGCATGCGTGTTCATCTCACATGTGCCCTTTTGTGCTTGAGCATACGTCAGTATGTGTAGTAGAAGACAATAGGTTATTGTAGTTAAGTGATACATTCTCACTATCGGTGGCACACTCGGCTCTCATAATCCTGCGATGTGAAATGACATTCTGAAGCCTCAACAGGTCAAAAGCAAAAGATGACGGAACATTAGTGGATTAGCTCTCCCTCCACAGTGCAACATAACACAGGCCATGTTGCCCTCTAGCAGTGGAAATAGTAGAAGAAGCTCGAGTTGATTTTAATTTACAATAAGCAGAAACATCACAATATAAGCGCTTTGTGCTAACACCCATCATTTTGCATTGTAAATGTAGAACTGTAGAAGAATGGACAGAGGTCTGTGTAACATGGGGTGTTTTCTGTATAGTAAGGGGACAAATTGACCAAAAAGACAACTACTGTAGATATTGTCTTAAAACACAGAATCAGATTATCATGAAGGCAGTCAGAGAGACCATGCAGTTGCTATGGGTGGCCTATGGGTTGGTAATTGTCTGGCCCATAGCATAGAAAACATTTCTTACATTTTCACAAATGCAGACATATGGACTGACTAGGCAGTGTCCTTTCTGTGTCTGATGGTCATGTAGCCCTTTGCAGTGTTTTTGTGAGAAGTTGACGCAACCATCTTGGCTATTATTACTCCTTTATAGTGTTGTGAAACGAGCGCCATTGCTAGAGTAGGTGAGTATGTAAAAAGAGCAGACCATCTTCAAAACGTACATGCTTGGATCTATTGCACCATGTCAGTGTCTGTACATTATGGCCATATGGTGTGTTCCAAACAAGCCGACTAACATCCAACAACTGATCCAAACCTCAGGTAGGCCACCCTCTACGGATGTGAAAGTCTGGCATGTCTTACAAGAATTTCACTACACCTGCAATAACATCTGCTAAACATGTGTTGGCGACCAATAAAACTTGATTTGATTACAATCATAAAAAATACACAGTCATATCAGACATCGGAACATTCTTATCTCGCTTTGTGTTTCACACTAGTAGTTTGGATAGTGGTTATATGCACTGTGCACACAGACATAAGGTGTCAAGTGTCAGTATTGGGGGGAGAGGGGGTCTGTACCGCTGTTGCTGTGGTAATATCAAATTAATCACAGTGTTCTGAGAATTGTGTTCAACATGCAGGAAGTACATCACACCAAGTAGGGGGAAGTTGCATCCAGTTTGATATACACTGAAAAAATATAAATGCAACATGAAAAGTGTTGGTCCCATGTTTCATGAGCTGAAATAAAATATCACTGACATTTTTATATATGCACAAAAATATAATTTCTCTCACATTCCTTTTACTGAGCATTTCTCCTTTACAAAGATAATCCATACACCTGACAGGTGTGGCATATCGAGAAGCCAATTAAATGGCATGATCATTACACAGGTGCACCTTGTGCTGGGGACAATTAAAGGTGACTAAAATGTGCAGTTTTGTCACACAACGCCACAGATATTTCAAGTTGAGGGAGCGTGCAATTGGCACTGCAGGAATGTGTCTGTTGCCAGAGAATTTAATGTTAATTTCTCTACCATAAGCCACCAACATCATTTTAGAGAATTTTGCAGAACGTCCAACTGGCCTCACAACCGCAGACCACGTGGTGTCGTGTGGGCAAGCGGTTTGCTGATGGCAACGTTGAGAATAGAGTGCCCCATGGGGTTATGGTATGGGTAGGCATAAACTACGGACAACAAACACAATTGCATTTTATCGATGGCAATATAAATGCACAGAGATACCGTGACGAGACGCTGAAAATGACCCTGTTTTTCCATGGCCTGCATACTCAGACATGTCACACATTGCATGTTTGGGATGCTCTGGATCGACGTGTACGACAGCGTGTTCCAGTTACCCCAATATCCAGCAACTTTGCACAGCTAATGAAGAGGAGTGGGACAACATTCCACAGGCCACTATCAACAGACTGAAGGATGTGTCACACTGCATGAGGCAAATGGTGGTCACACCAGATATTGACTGGTTTTCTGATCCCTTTTTTTAAGGTATCTGTATTCTCAGTGTGAAATCCATAGATTAGGGTCTAATGAATTTATGTCAATTGACGGATTTCCTCATATTAACTCTAACTCAGTAAAATATTTTACATTGTTGGATGTTGCGATTATATTTTTGTTCAATGCCTTCGGAAAGTATTAAGACCCCTAGACTTTTTCACATTGTGTTACGTTACAGCCTTATTCTGAAATTGATATATTTTTTAAATACTCTGCAATCTACATACAATACCCTATAATGATAAATGTTTTTTTTTTTTTTTGCCAATTCAAATAAAAAACAGAAATACCTTATTTACATAAGTATTCAAACCCTTTGCTATGAGACTCGAAATTCAGCTCAGGTGCATCCCGTTTCAGATGTTTCTACAACTTGAATGGAGTCCACCTATGGTCAATTAAATTGACTGGACATGATATGGAAAGGCACACACCTGTCTATATAAGGTCCCACAGTTGACAGTGCATGTCAGAGAAAAAACCAAGCCATGAGGTCGAAGGAATTGTCCGTAGAACACAGAGACAGGATTGTGTTGAGGCACAGATCTGGGGAAGGGAACCAAAAACATTTCTGCAGCATTGAAAGACATCATTTTTAAATGGAAGAAGTTTGGAACCACCAAGACTCTTCCTAGAGCTGGCCGCGCGGCCAAACTGAGCAATCGGGGGAGAACGGCCTTGGTCAGGGAGGTGACCAAGAACCCAATGGTCACTCTGACAGAACTCCAGATTTCCTCTGTGGAGATGGGAGAACCTTTCAGAAGGACAACCATCTCTGCAGCACTCCACCAATCAGGCCTTTATGGTAGAGTGGACAGACAGAAGCCACTCAGTAAACGGTACATGACAAGGTACATGAACAAGATTCTCTGTTCTAATGAAACCAAGATTGAACTCTTTGGCCTGAATGCCAAGCGTCACGTCTGGAGGAAACCTGGCACCATCCCTACGGTGAAGCATGGTAGCAGCATCATGCTGTCGGGATGTTTTTCAGCAGTAGGGACTGGGAAACGTGTCAGGATCGAGGCAAAGATGAGCGGAGCAAAGTACAGAGAGATCCTTGATGAAAACCTGCTCCAGAGCGCTCAGGACCTCAGACTAGGTCAAATGTTCACCTTCCAACAGGACAATGACCCTATGGTCAAAACACAAAAGACAGTCTTCAAGAGGGCACGACAAAGCCCATTCCTCCTCAGGGGACTGAAAAGATTTGGCATGGGTCCTTAGATCCTCAAAAAGTTCCACAGCTAAACCATCGAGAGCGTCCTGCCTGACTGGTTGCATCACTGCCTGGTAATGGCAACTGCTCAGTCTCCGACCACAAGGCACTATAGAGATTAGTGCGTACGGCCCAGTACATCACTGTGACCAAGCTTCCTGCCATCCAGGACCTCTATACCAGGCGGTGTCAGAGGAAGGCCCTAATAATTGTCAAAGACCAGCCAACCTAGTCATAGACTGTTCTCTCTGCTACCGCATGGCAAGTGGTACCGGAGTGCCAAGTCTAGGTCCAAAAGCCTTCTTAAAGCTTCTACCCCCAAGCCATAAGACTCCTGAACAACTAATCAAATGGCTACCCAGACTATTTGCATTGTCCCTCCCCCTCACCCCCTCCCTTATGCTGCTGCTACTCTATGTTTATTATCTATGCATAGTAACTTTTACTCTACCTACATGTACATATTACCGCAACTAACCCGTGGCCCAGCACATTGACTCTATACCAGTACCCTCTGTATTTTACTGCTGCTCTTTAATATTTTTGTTATTTTAATTTTATTTTTTACTTATCTATTTTGACTTATCACATATCTTTCATAAAACTGCATTGTTGGTTAAGGGCTTGTAAGTAAGCATTTCACTGTAAGGTCTACAACTGTTGTATTCGGTGCATGTGCCAAATCAAATTTGATTTGAAAGCACACAGCCAAGACAACGCAGGAGTGGCTTCGGGACAAGTTTCTGAACTTCCGAGTGGCCCAGCCAGAGCCCGGACTTGAACCCGATCGAACATCTCTGGAAAGACCTGAAAATAGCTGTGCAGCAACGCTCCCCATCCAGCCTGACAGAACTTGAGACGATTTGCAGAGAAGAATGGGAGAAACTCCCCAAATACAGGTGTGCCAAGCTTGTAGCGTCATACACAGGAAGACTCAAGGCTGTAATCGCTGCCAAAGGTGCTTCAACAAAAGTACTGAGTAAAGGGTCTGAACACTTACTTAAATGTGATATTTTTTATAAATTAGAAAAAACAACCCAAAAATATTTTATTTGCATTGTCATTATGGGGTATTGTGTGTGGATTGATGAGTAAAAAATACATTTATTACATTTTAGAACAAGGCTGTAACGCAACAAAATGTGGAAAATGTCTAGGGGTCTGAATACTTTCCGAAGGCGCTGTAAGATCAGAGTTAAATTTCCCCCTCCCTAACAGGCAAAGTGAGGACAAGGGGATTGTACGCTGATCCTAGACCTGTGCCTTATGGCATCTTCTACCCAGAACACATCACACAGCAGGAAGACAGCACAACATAAAAAAAAGAGAGAGAGAACAACAGACTGTTATATTGACAGACAGACATACAGAAACAGACAGAGGAGTAAGAGTTGGGGTTAGGGTTAGGGCTGCTCTCCTGAACATGCAGAGGTCAAAGTGCAAAGTCATCCATAACTCCTCAGGTGATATTTTTTTCACAATCTAACATTTCTGCATTAAATGTATAGAAAAATTGGATGTAATATGCAAGAGTGAAAGGGAGCAGCAGAAATTGATAAACTGATTGATAGGTGTACAAAATCTATCTATGGCCGAAGGAACCGTTGGTCAGTGTTTGGACACGTGCTAAATCATTGTGATAGAGATCATTAGTGTGTTTATGACCATGTTTTGTATAACATATGCATATGTTGTGTGGGTTCACGTATGTGTTTGCCTGTATTGTTTGTGTGTATGTACAGTGCACGTTTTTGTGCGGTGTATGAATACATGTGTACCCCTGTGTATGTTCCGTGACTGTGTGTGTCTGCATCAGTATCTCTCGACCTGTTCTCTCTCAGCTTCCCTGTCCCTCTTCAGCAGGGCGCTGGTCTGACTTCAGCTTGACAAACTCTTTGGCCACCTCATCGTTGTTGCGTTGGGATAGGATCCTCAGTACTGTCAGGCCCGTCTCGTCCATGTGGACCCTCTTCCCCAGGGGGAGCCAGCACGTCACGCTGCCCCTAGAGGCCATGTCCTTCAACTGCATCAGGGCCATGCCCACTGTACGGTCCTCCCTGGCGAAGCAGTAGTCCTTCACACACAGCTGCAGCTCATAACCCTCAGGACCCAACTCACTTCCCAGGGAACTGGAGAGGAGACGGAGAAGAGGTGGGTTGGATAGTGCACACATATTGACATTGACACGCGAGCACACACACCCTAACCAGAAATAGGCCTGATATACTCACTACTGAAAGGTCTCGTTAAACTTGGGCGACCAGCTGTTGTTCTTGGACTTGGTGGCGTGTTTCCTCTTCTTGTCACTGAGGTGGGGACCGATGATGTAGACCTCCACGAAGGGACGGAAGATCCCCTGGGTCTGCCACTTAATGTCATTGGCAGCCACCACTGGGAGAGAGAAAGGGTCGTGGGTTTTTGCAGTGCATTTCAGAGAAGCTCAAGTCTAGTGCAATTATGTATGTAAAGCCCATTATTGCCCCTCCCTTATGCCCTCCCTTTCCCCATAACCCCCTCCATCTCTTTCTCCTTCCCCCTCACTCCATCTCTCACCTCTCACAGTGATCTTGTGTTCTCCAGTGTTGGGGTGGGTGAAGATCTCCACATGCATGACCACCTCTCCGATTGGCTCCTCCACTCCCGACCCTACCAGAGGTCAAGTGTTAACCGTGACATAAGACACACAGCGTTGAGATCACTTCTGTTGACCAGAACACTCTATAAACCAGTGTTTCAGTTGGTAGCAAGCCAGTTTAATGCACAATAAAGCAAAGGCAGGCTGATAAATCTGTCTACACAATGCATGCTGTGTCGGTGTGCGTGTGTCTGGCTATGTCTAGACGTTGGGATCGTTCCACCACTGGAATCTTCTCCTCCATTATCCATTCCCTGATTACAATCTTTCATCCAAGTTTTATCGTCACGTGCACAAGTACGTGTCTGTGTGGCCTACAAGGGCTGGACAGATATGGGTTCAATCCGGTTAGTGTTGCTTGGCTGGCTGGCCCATAGCTACAGTAGGTTTAGAGCCAGGGTTAAAGCCTGCAGCTGGTTTGCACCAGACTGTAATTCTCCTGAAACATGCTGTTTACATTGAATGTGTATGGAGAGGGGGAGGGTGGAGAAGTGAGAAGGCACTTACCCTTCTCTGGTAATGTGTCTTCATTCAGGGTATACCTGACCCCCTTCCCTCCATGGACTAGCAGGGAGAGAGGAGAAAGTTCAGTAGGATATCCCAGCTCACATGTATCGTTGTACCAAAGCTCACGACCAGAGTTACCATCCACAGAGGCAGGCAGAGAGAGCGAGAGAGAGACAGAGAGAGAAGTGAAGAGCCAGAGAGAGCCAGCCAGCCATCCAGACAGACAGTCGTACCCTGAGTGTTTTGGGAGAGGACAAACTTCCTGATGAGCTTGTCAGTGTGTTGTGTGTAGAGGGACAGGGCGTAGTGCAGAGACTTCAGGTCAGGACTCTTCTCCAGGAACGTCTTCTTCAGGCCCACACCGCCCGCATGGAAGTATTGCTGCAGGGGGAGAGGCCAACAGGTATTGTTATTTATCCATAGAGACATAACATATTATAACCCTTGTTATAATACATTATGTAGGTTCATAGATGCTTATAACAAGTTATGAAGCTTTATACCTGGATGCTTTAAGTAAAGTGCATTTTACTTCAATGTACATAGCACATACTACACATGTCATCCATCCTACAAAGTGTACATAATGTATACTGTACCTTAATAGTGTCCAATGCGAGCTCTATGACGGCACACTGTTTAGGAGTGAGAGCCTTGGCCTCCTCTCGCACCATGTGCTCCTGCAGGGCAGGGAAACAGAGACCGAGTTAGTTAATGCGACAATGTAGTTAATACGGCACACTACATGACAGGACTGCATTGTGTCTGAAATGTGCTGTAGAAAGGAACTCATCCTAACGTGGCATCCATTACCTTGAGCTTGGAGAGCTGGCCCAACTCCTTAGCTGCATTCAGGATCAACTGAGTGCCCTGTGGAGGGGAGAGAGAAAGAGAGAGAGCGAGAGGAGAGAAAGAAAGAAAGAGTGAGAAAATGAAAAGAATGCGGTTGAGAGAGAGAAGAGTGATGACAGAAGAGGTAGTAGAATGACGAGGGGAGAGTTTATACATCGCTAAACGTAACGTCACAATAAAGACAAATCGGGGGGGGGGGGCATGTGCAGGAGAAATTTCAAATCCAGTACCGGGTTGTGGGAAAACCCCCAATCCATTCCACGTACAGGCAACACTTTAGAGGAAGGACAAAATATAAGACCGGAGAGGAAGGAGAAGAGTAAGGAGGGGTGCGGCACTGTATTGCAGTCAGTCGTGCACCATGCGCCTATCTAAAATACAGGGGATGATCCTGACACTATTCAACACACTCAAATCCAGCCCTCGCCCCTACCTACTAGTCACTCGTGTAGATCTGGTGGGAGTGGACAGGTGCACGCCTTATGGCCTTACTGCTTACACCAACCACACTTTTCTAGAGTTATACAAGTGGTGGGTAGGGTCTTGGGCTCAATCTGAGAAGGAGAGGTGGGTACATAGAGTAGCATGGGGGACAAGAAGAGTGATGCTGTGCTGTCGCAGGTAGCAGAGGAGCCTGTGTGTCTGTGCTGACACAGCAGACAGGGAGAAACACACACTACTTACTATCGCCTAAGGAGGAGAGAAAGAGAGGGTGGGGCGATGGCGAGAGAGAGTGGGGTGGGGGTCAGTGAATCTGAAGGCCCTTCTCAACCGATCAACAACAAGCAGGGAGCGGAAGTAACCATTCAATCCTCTACCTCTCATTCTAGCCAATGGGTATGTTCGCAACCTCGTATTCTAACTAGAAATGTAGATTTATGAACGAACGGTAGATTCAGTATTATACAGAGAATGTACTGAAGAGTTTGGTGCAGGTTTGTAGGACGTAGGAAAAAAAGTGTGTGTTACACTCACTGACTGGTCTGTGAATGGTGGGAGCACAATGCTTTTCTCCATAGTGTTAATAACCAGTTTCCACAGTTCCTTCAGCACTCTCTTCAGCACGGTCTTCTCGCAGATCTTAGCAAAAAGTGACAGGCTAGGGACGAGAGAATACACACATTTTAACACACCCAGAATATACACTTTTTCCCCCCACAACACAGAACAGAGAGAGAGAGAGTGTGTGGGTCTCTGTGAGTGCATCTCTGGCTCTGTCTCACTTGGTGTCGAG